>NW_022107431.1:17634984-17637548 GCF_000313985.2 Echinops telfairi
AAACTCACTTCGATCACGAACCGGGCTTCGGCGTGAATTCTTTCTCGCGCGGAGCCAAGGACCGAGGTATAAATCTAGCTCCAGAGAGATCTAACAGAACTTCTTTTCTGACAGAAAAACAGCGAGTCAGTAACTCCTCCAGGTTGCACCTGAATGATCAAGAGTGGCCACATTTTGAAGCTCACACCTGGGTTGGAATGTCCATCCTCTGTGATTTATAGAATCAGGGTGACTGTGCAGGTGAGTCTCAAAAGCCTATTCTGAAAGTGCATGAAGTTCACTGGAAGTCAACAGAACCAAATCAAACTGCCTTTGAGTGGATTCTCATTCATCGACCCTTGCCCCCTCCCGCCCCCACTACAAAGGAAGGAAACTCAGTGGGGGTGGGGGGTGGGGGTGGGGAAGAGGGCAGGGTGGTGGCCTATGGAAATCTGGGAAAGAATGAGTTGTTCACAACAGGAGGCTGGAACCAAGGCCTTAACATTACATTAGCACTTATCCAAATTCCCGAGAAGGAGCACATGGGATAGGCCTAGGGCTGTTAACTTGCTTGGGTTTTTTTGTTTTGTTTTATTTTTTTAGAAATTCCTGGTAGACGAGAATGAGGATCAGGCCTAAACTGGTTCTTATGGGTTCGTCTCAAGTTCGTCACCATTTCTGACACCAGATGTTCCCCCAGGACACTCTCTCCATCTCTGCTGGGTTTGATTATTCATCTTAATGGCCACATAGAACGCACAGATCACACTCACAGTTGTGTGGTTCTCAGGGAATTCACAGGCTACCACTTGCCATCAGGATTAACTTGGAAATAACAGGATTCAGATCCAGAAGCAGAGAGGCAAGGTCCGTAATGTTACCAGAAGGAAAATATCGATCCCGCCCAACTTCAGTATCCGACAGCTTCCAGTCAGAACAACGTACTCAGTCCCTCTGCTGACTAGGAGTTTGCCTTCGGCTGCTCTCATGCTGCCAAGGAGACCTGCTCAGCTTAAGCTGGGCTTCTCCCCCTTCAAAAGACACTTCATAAGAGAAGAAGGCAGCAATCATATTTCTATAACAATGGGGGACATTGCAGAATGACAAAGGATGAGCTCCACAAGAAGATATAACAACCCAAAATGTGTATTCTCTTAACCGCAGGACTTCAACATATATGAAAGAAATCCGGACAGAACTGAAAGATGAAATAGAAAGAAAAAAACTCACAAGGATATGGGAGTCAGCAAGCATTTAGAAGCTTGGAACACCATCGACCAACTTGACCTGAGTGACGCTCAGTGGGCACTCCACCTAACAAACGCAAACTCAGAAACCCAAGGTCGTAGAGTCGATTCTGACTCTCAGTGATCCTATATAAAGTTTCTCAGGCCTTAACTCTTCAGGACTGAGCAGATAGCCTCAGCTATCTTGATGGGAGTGGCTGGTGGGTTTGAACCAGAAGGCTGTCTGCTCCCATCTGATTTACAGCCTTGGAAACCCAAAGGGGCAGTTCTACCTGCCCTCTAGGGTCTCGGCTCAGAATCAATACAACGGCAGTGTTTGTTCAGTTTCATTGGTAACAACATAGATAAAGTCTCACAGTTACATTGGGAAGGTAGAGTCAGACACCACATAATTCATGCCATATGATTTCAACTCTATGAAGACTGAACCTATGTAAAACCTGTTTCTAGGGATGACCGCACACTGGCTACACCCATGGACACTTGGGGAAGCAGTAATACAAACTGGAGACCCCAGATGTGGTCTTTTGGGACCAGCCCTGGGAGATGGGCATCATGCTTGGTAGAGGGGCAGCGGAAGAGAGGAAGACCCTCAGTGAGATGGATGGACACAGCGGCTGCAACCGTGAGTTCAAAGACAGGAACGATTGTGAGGATGGCCAGGACTGGATAGTGTTTCATTCTGTTGTGCACAGGGTTGCTATGGTTCAGAACCGACTCGGTGGCACCCAACAACATGTAGAAAAATTGGTGCATTTGGATTATGTTGCTGGTGAAGAGCATTAGAAGCACCCTAGGCTGCTGGTAGACTGAACAAATCCACCTTGGAATAAGTAAGGTCAGAATGTACCCTGGAAACAAGGATGGGCGAGGCTTCATCTCCCATAGTTAAAGACATGTTATCAGGAGCCCTCTGTCTCTGGAGAAGGACACCATGATTGGTATAGTAGAGTCAGTGAAAAAGAGGAAGACCTTTAATGAGATGGATCAACACAGAGGCTGCAACAATGGGCTCAAACATGGGAACGGTTGTGAGGATGGTGCAGGGCTGGGTAGTGTTTCCTTATGTTGTACAGAGGGTCGTCCCTTTGACTATAATAACTGCACTTTCATCCCATTGTGCACTGGGTGAAATTCACTCTATGTGTGCTATGCCTGGTCATACAAAACAAACGCTGCTGACAAGCAGCATTTTTTTTTTTAACATTTTATTAGGGGCTTATACAACTGTTATCCCAATCCATACACACATCAACTGTGTAAAGCGCATTTGTACATCGTTTCTCAAAACATTTTCTCTCCATTTAAACCCCCGACATTGGGTCCTAATTTTTCCCC
>NW_022107431.1:17639443-17668830 GCF_000313985.2 Echinops telfairi
TTCTTGCAGCGGCCAGGCTGGGTGAAGATAAGTGATCTCACAAACTAGGAAACAGAAGGCAACACTTCAGTCTTCCTGGATTCTAAAGGCCGGCACACACACAAACACACACACACACACAC
Source organism: Echinops telfairi (assembly GCF_000313985.2). Classification (NCBI taxonomy): domain Eukaryota; kingdom Metazoa; phylum Chordata; class Mammalia; order Afrosoricida; family Tenrecidae; genus Echinops; species Echinops telfairi. The sequence goes on from NW_022107431.1 coordinate 17,639,566, forward strand.
ACACACACACACACACTTGTACAAAGTCCCCCCCTCCCAACACACACACTTGTACATAGGTTGCCATCATTCCTTTCTAGACATTTACTTTCTATTGAGCCCTTGGTCCGGCAAATAGTTTTGAGGCGTAAACAAATCGTTTGTCTAAGGGCAAGGTAAAATGTTTGGAAATGGTCAAATAGGCCAACGCCAACTGCCTCCGCTCCCCAGGTGCATTAGGACGCTTGGCCCGCTGAAATCTGCCTTTTACGCTTCCATCTGCAATGCAGAAATGCCCGCTTCCCCCTGCGGAGGAAACTCACACACAAGCGTTCCATTCCCAAGCCCAGGGGGGCGTGACTGAAGGCCCAGCCCGGAAGGGCAGCCTTGGTGCCCGCGCCCGGAAGCCCTTTCCGGCGGCACCTGGCCTCCCCGAGACCGGAAGCGGAAGTGCGCATCCTTGGCCGGCAGCCGTTGGGTTCCGCCCCTGCTCGGTGCTAGGGCCGGGGGTCGGCCGGCTCCCCCTTCCTGGTCCGGAGCTCCGTCCCGGAGGCTAGGGGCGCTGTCCCCGAGCCGCGCGGCCTCCTGGGGGGCGCTGGGTGTGGGGGGTCTCCCGCCACTGGGTGCTCAGCCGGGCGCGACCAGGTAGCCTCTCGGAGCCGAGACGTGGCTTCCGGACCCGCCGAGCGCCGGGCCCCATGGAGGCCAGGGGAGTGGGCCGGAGGCCAGAAGCCCTCTCCCATCTCCGCCAGCCGCCTCTCTATTTCCAGCGCTTCACGAAAGCAGCCCTTTGGGGCATTACTGGTCCTAGACGCCCTGCCCCGCACCTGAACGGCTAAAGGTAGATGAAGACTGAAGCAGTTGGCATGAGTACTGCCTTTAGGACCAGATTTCACCCGTTTCAGCAGGAAAATAATTTTAAGGGGCGGCGCATTTCGTTGGCGCTAATGAAGACATTTGCATCAGGACTGAGGAGCAATATGGCCCACCCTAGATAATCTGAGCGAACGTGATCGGGCCCTGGTGGCAAAGTGGTCACACATTCATGCATCAGGCTGCTCACAGCAAGATCAGCAGCTGGAAGCCACCAGCTGCTTAGGAGAACGACGGGACTCTCCACTCCTATAAAGAGTTACAATCTCAGAAACCTCCAGAGGCAAGCCTGAGAACCTGGGCAGACACTGGGCGTGCCCTCTGTCCATCTACAGGTTTAGATTGTGCAAACACACCACATTCTACCAAAACAAAGACAGCCTCCCTGCCTTCAGTCAGGTCGATTGTAACTCAGCGACCTTAGAGGACAGAGCAGAACTGCCGCTCTGGCTGGTAACAAAAACGCACTGATGTCTCTCTGTTGGTGTCGCACATGCCTTATTTACATAGTCTCACCGGATCCATTGGTGGGAGTGACAGACAGATAGAAGAGCTATATTAACAAATATCACTCCACTACAGAATGTAAACACTCAATGTGCTCAGTTGCTAACCAAAAGATTGGAGGGTCCAGCCCACCAAGAGGTGCCTTGGAAGAACGGCTTGGTGATCGGCTTTAGAAAGTGTGGCCATAACTGGACATCCCCTTACAGAAGGGTCTCGGGGAGGAGACGAGCCAATTGGTGCAGTATAGCAACGATGAAACAACTTTCCTCTAGTAAATCTTTAATGCTTCCTTGCCCCACTATCATGATACCAATTCTACCATACAAATCCAGCTAGACTAGAGGATGTACACTGGTACAGATCAGAGTTGGAAACACAGGGTCAGGACAGATGGAACCCCTCAGGACCAATAATGAGAGTAGCAATACCAGGAGGGGAAGAGGAAGGTGGGGGAGAAAGGGGAACCGATCACAATGATCTACATATATCCCCTTCCCTGGGGGACGGACAACAGAAAAGTGGGTGAAGGGAGATGTCAGTGTAAGACACAACAGGATAATCTATAAATTATCAAGGGTTCGTGAGGGAGGGGAAAAAATGAGCTGATACCAAGGGCTCAAGTAGAAAAATGTTTTGAGAATAATGATGGCAACAAATGTACAAATTGCTTGACACGATGGATGTATGGATTGTGATGAGTTTTACAAGCCCCCAGTAAAATGATTTTTTTTAAAAGTGTAGCCGTTCCACATTTACAGAACACAGTTCTCTGAGCCCCACGGGGAGGCCATGGATTCTGAATCAAGTGGATGGTCACTGGGAGGTGGGAGAGGTGGAAAGTTAACAAAGTGCCGAGGCCCAGGTCACTCTATAGTCCGACTGCCTCTCCACTTTTCCCATTGTCGTTCCCTGTAAGGGGTGCGTATACAAACATCAGGGAACATCACTGGGTGAGCCTAGCCCTGCAGTCCTACAAACAGAACCCCTGGGAGCTGGAGGCTGCAACTGGAGGCATTAAGGCCATGCAACTGCTGGCAGGGCTGGGTGATGGCCCTGGCTCACCGCCTGGTGCCCTGCACCTGTCACCCACAGTGAGCCAATCAGCACGCACGGAGGACATGGTGACAGTGGCACCGAGCCACAGGCCTGCAGCCAAGGACTCGCCGAATGCAAATCCCTCCAGCTGGGCCTGCCCGTGGGCCTGGCCTGGCTGACGGGCCAGCAGAGGAGGGAGATGACCAATGTCCCCGCTCCTCTTGGAATTTGCAGAGATGAAGGGGAACTCCCATGTCACATTCAACTCACAGCTGACAAGCATCCTCCGCAGGGCAAGACATTTAAATTGCTCTACATGATGCTCTTTCATACAGGGATGCTGGTTCTGTGGTCAGTGCCATCTATGTCTTAATATGAAGCCTATTTGGGGGTGAGGGGTGGGAAGGCAGCCTAAATTAAAAGCCCAAGAAATTGACATGTCAATAAACCCATTACCATTGGGTTAATTCTGACTTCTTGTGACCTAACAGCACAAAGAAGAACTTGCCCATAGGGTTTCCAAGTTGTAGAAGATCATCCAACAACAGTTGCTGTAGTACGTTGATAACTGCCAGAAGTTTGGAGCAGATTGAGAGGAAGGGGAACAAGGGACATCATTGCTAATGTCAGTTGGATCTTGACTTTTTTTCCAATGATAAAGGACCTCTTTAAAGTTCTGAAAAGCAAAGATGTCACTCTGATGCCAAAAATGTACCTGGGCCAAATCATGTTTTTTTCAGTTACCTCAGATGCATGCAAACACTGGACCATGACAATGGCTGACCCAAGACGAATTGCTACCTTTGAACTGTGTTGGTGAAGAACATGGAGTATGCCATGGACTGCAAGAATAATGAACAACTACATCTTGCTGTTGTTGTTCGGTGCTGTTGTTGGTTCTGACTCATAGTGACCCCATGGATGACAGAATGAGACACTGTCCAGCCCTGCGCCATCCTCACAATTGTTCTTATGTTTAAGCCCATCAATGCAGCCACTCCATCTTGTCAAAGGTCTTCCTCCCCGCCCCTATGCCCCGCCCCCCCTTCTACTTTACCAAGCATGCTATCCTCCAGGGACTGGTTTCTCCTGACAACATGTCCAAAGTTTGTGAGAGGAAGTCTTGCCATCCTTGGCTCTAGAGAGCTTTCTGGCTGTACTGCTTCCAAGACAGGTCTGTTTGTTCCTTGGCCAGTCCATGATACATTCATGTTTTTAGCCAATGCCCTAATTCAAATGCGTTGATTCTTCTTTGGGCTTCCTTATTCAATGTCCAACTTTCATAAGCATATGAGGCAAAGGAAAATCGCATGGCTTGTGTCAAACACATATTCATCCTCAAAGTAACGTCCTTGCTTTTCAACACTTGAAAGAGGTCTTATGCAGATTTACCCAATGCAGTGTGTCTTTTGATCTCTTGACTTCTGCTTCCAAGAGCATTGATTGTGAATCCAGGCAAGAGGAAATCCTTCACAACTTCAATCATTTTACTTTTAACCATGATGCTATCTATGTGTCCAGTTGTGAGGATTTAACCATGATGTTATTTACTGATCCAGATGTGAGGATGTGGGTCATCTGTATATTGAATTATAATCCATATTGAAGGCTGTAATCCTTGATCTTCATCAGCAAATGCTTAAAGTCCTCCCTTTCAGCAAGCAGGCTTATGTTGTCTGTATACTGCAGAATGTTACTAAACCTTCCTCCATTCTTGAGGCCACACTCTTCTTCACATCATCCAGCTTCTCTGAGGATTTGCTCAGCACACAGATTGGATGAGTATGGTGAAAGGATGCAGTCCTGATGCACACCTTTCCTGATTTTACAGTATTCCCTTGTTCTGTTTGCACAACTGCTTCTGGATCCATGTACAAGTTCTATCTGAGCACAACGATGTGCTCATGACACAAGAAGAATTCCCATTCTTCTCAAAGCTATCCACAGTTAACAGCCACAGTTAGCCTTAGCCTTGGCATAATAGAAGTAAACATGTTTCTGGAATTCTCTGCTTTGAGCCAAGAAATAAAACTATAATGCTCCTTGGAAGTAAGGATGGTGAAAGTTCTCGCTCGCTTTGGATCCATCATCAGGAAAGATCAAGCCTTAAAGGACTTCATGTTAGCTAGGATGGGGGGTCATAGAAAGCAAGGGAAGCCTTCAATGAGATGAACTGATCAAATAGTCACCAGAATGGGCTCAAATATCTAAAACCTTGTGAAGCTGGCACACGGCTAGACAATGCTTTGTTCTGTTACACACAACATTTCCCGGGTGAGCAGGTGACAAGATGGCAACTGACAGGAACCACCTTTATTTCGTAAGAATGAAAATGTTTTTAATAGACAATGCTTCAATTATATGAGAAAGCACAACACAAGGGTAAAAATCAAATCCATACCCAACACTTTCATCAAGACAGTACTATTAATTTCAATCTTTCTGCTACTTCAAACTGCAAAGTTTCAACCACAGTATGTGTAATTATCTTTTTCAATGATTGTATCTTATTGTATGAAATCGAGAAAGGATAGTATTAGGGATCATGTCTTTTAATGACAACATGCACAACAACCCATTTTGTGACATTTTGCTGTTGTCATGGAGCTGGGCCTGACTCATAGTGACTTTATGCTCAACAGAATGACACGCGGGCTGGTTCTTTTTCCTAGTCTGTCATAATCTGGAAGATCTGCTGAAACCTGTCAACCCTAGATGACCCTCTTGGTAGTTTAAACTGCTCCCAGTGTTAGAGAACATGCACACCTTCACAGAAGGACAAACTGACAGCTGGGTGGTAGAGAAAAATGAATAGGCTCCCTTAAGAGGGTCATACAGTGTTGGTGATGTAGTGGTTATGCACTGGACTGTTAACTGCAGGGTCAGCAGTTAAAAATGACATTGGCTGCATGGGAGAAAGATGATGCTTCTACTCCAGTCAAGAGTTACAGTATTCGGTCTCTACTCAAGTAGTCCCTTCATGCAAGAACATTTTGTTCTAACAACCCTGCATTCTGTGATGCTCACCTTCCCAACTGAAGACAAATGGGTGCATAAGCAAATGTGGTGAAGAAAGCTGATGGTGCCCGGCTATCAAAAGATATTAAGACTAGGGTCTTAAAGGCTTGAAGGTAAACAAGTGGCCATTTAGCAGGAAAACAACAAAGCCCGCATAGAAGAAGCACACCAGTCTGTGTGATCATGAGATGTCGATGGGAGAAGGTATAAGGCATCAGAAGACCCCAACCAACCAAATATATTGATTTAAATGATGGGGGTGGAGTGGAGACCCAAAGCCCAGTTGTAGACAACTGGACATTCCCTTACAGAAGGGTCACAAGCAAAGAGCGAGACAGCCAGGTTGCAGCACAGCACTGATAGAACACACAACACTTCTCTAGTTCTTTAATGCTTCCTCCCCCACCCCCCCAAGATCATGACCCCAGTTCTGCCTTACAAATCAGGCTAGACTGGAGCATGTACACTGGTACAGATAGGCGCTCTGGACACATGGAATCCAGGACATATAAACCCCTCACGAACAGCAATGGGAGTATCAATACCATGAGGGTAGGGGAAAGGTGGGGGGAGAAATGGGGAACCAACTACAATGATGCACAATCCGCCCCTCCCCAGGAGGATGAACAATAATGTGGATGAAGGGAGACAGCAGTCAGTGTAAGATATGAAAATGATAATAATTTGTAGTTTATCAGGGGTCCATGAAGGTGTCTGTCCTCCAGGGAGGAGGTTATATGTAGATCCTTGTAATCAGCTCCCCCTTTCGATTCCACCATCCCGGTATCGCCACTCTCAGCACTAGTCCTGAAGGGATTATCCATTCTGGATTCCCTGTTTCCAGTTCCTATTGTACCAGTGTACATCCTCTGGTCTAGCCATATTTGTAAGGAAGAATTGGGATCATGATAGTGGGGGAGGAGAAAGCATTTAGGGACTAGAGAAAAGTTGTATGTTTCATTGCTGCTACACTGCACCCTGACTGACTTGTCTCCTCCCCTCGACCCTTCCGTAAGGGGATGTCCAGTTTCCTACAGATGGGCTTTGGGTCCCCACTTTGCACTCCCCCTCATTCACAATGATATGATTTTTTGTTCTTTGATGCCTGATACCTCATCCCTTTGACACCTCATGATCACACAGCCTGGTGTGCTTTCATGTGGGCTTTGTTGCTTCTCAACTAGATGGCCACTTGTTTACCTTCAAGCCTTTAAGATGCCAGATGCTACATCCCTTCTGAGTTCTAAGAACAGACAAGAAAACATGCCCTTCCACCCTGTGCTCTCAAACCGCTGACCTTGCTGTTAGCAGCCCGACGGGTAACTACGCCACCACCAGGGCTCCATCAAGGGTTCACAGAGGTTGCCGTTAGGGGCTGTCAACTCCATTCTGACCCAGAGCGATCCCGGGGCACAACGGAACACAGCACTGCCTGTTCCTGGGCCATTCTCAACAATTGTCCTCACAGTTGAGGTCAGTTTTGCTAATGTCCACAAGGCTTTCTGTGGCTAATTTCTCCAAAGTGGACAGCCTATTCCTTCTCCATCGTCTGGAGAAGGGCGTCACGCTTGGTAAAGGCAAGGGACAGTGAAAAAGAGGAAGGCCCTCCAGGAGATGGACTGGCTGCACCGTGGCTGTACCAATGGGCTCAATACAGGACCACTGTGAGGATGGCGGAGGGCTGGGCACAGTGCTTCCCTCTGTTGTGCACGGCGTGGCTATGGGCTGGAAGCGACCCCATCTGGTCTTTGTCTGGAGCTCTGCTTCATTTCGGGGAAGGCTGGCATTTGAAGGGCCCATGACACAGCTTCTTTGTGGGCCTTGCAGGCTGGGTGGGGGGGAGGCTCGTTTTTTTGAGCTTTGATGGTGCTGGAGGGTGGAAAGCTGGGGTGGGGACTGGGAACCTGAGTTGATCTGGTTCAGGCCGCTGCCCCCCAGACCTATTTGTGTGAACCCCTGAAGGAAGAGTCCAAAGGTATTCCTTGATTGCGTTGCCAAGATCAATGTGTAGGCTCAAGAAGGGAGTATCTGGACTGTTGGTTTTTTTTAATTGAAAGTGTTATTGACATATAATTCACATCCCATATCTGGACTGCTTTTAAAGACAGGAAGAACCATTATCTCGGGAGAGGGCCACGGCAAGAAAAGGAGAGCTCCCGTTTCTTCTTTTAGAAATGCAGGTTTTCTCAATATCCAACTCGGGGTGTCTAAAGGGCACTCGTCCTACATTCTGGAACAAGTGGATGAGTCTGTTCATAAGCCATCCGGTAAGCAGCTTGGGCAAGAGCTTGCCGTCACACACAGCAGTCCCGGGCCGGAGAAGCGAGCAAGGTGGGAACCATTCTATTTTCATCCACCCGCTGCACGCGGCCTTTCACTGCTGGGCTCTGGCCTTGCTCCGTGGAGTCTTGTCTTCTACCTGTCCCTTCGGGTGGCCCTGAAGGTCCCGTCCAGAGTGGAAGAGCTTTCTTTTCCAATGGCTGCCTTTGATTTCTAGGCTTCAGTCAGCGAAGGGGTCCCTGACTTTTAATTCTTCCGAAACAAATTCCACACCGGGGGATTGAAAGGAACGAAAGACTTTACGAGAGAGAAAACAAATTCAACTCCTCCCAGAAAGGAGGTAAGATGCAGAGAAGTCTACAGGTAGAAATCTCCAGGTAGCTCTTGGACGACAAACCGGCCTTCATTGCACTTTTCAGATAAGACCGAACAGTGAGGTACTGTTCTTATCCAGTGCCCAGCATGTTTCTGTTACACAGAAGCATTTCCCAGAGTGGGCCATACTGCTCCCGGGGGGCCATACTGCGCTGGAATACGGGGTTGGGGAGGCTGCAAAAGCAGATACATACACTTTATTCTGGCTTGGGGACAGTAGGACACGTGCTTTTAACTGCCAGGGGGCCAGTGAGCAATTTTTTTTTTTTTCTGCAAAAGCGGCAGTAGGCCGAGTAAGCCTGGGACCCTGTGCCTACAGTATGAGGGCACTGTTGTAGGCATACGAACCACGAAGGAGATCCTTCCAGATACATGGAACCATCTTTAACATCACAAGGCTCTCACGGTCAGGTTTTGACGTGTGCTGCTACATGGCGCCCACTTTAACGCACTAGGCTTTCCAGGGGCGGCTTCCTAACTACAGGTGATACAGAACAGGACGTCCGTAACCGGGAAACTGCCCGCATTTCAAAAGTCATGCAAAGGTCTACAAAGCAGTCTGTCGTCCTGTCCGTTGGGACACACTTTCCCAAGCCACCTTTTGAACTGCTGACCAGGCCAGGACAAAGGATTCTAGGGAAACGTGGAGGTGGGGGCTGGGAGGCAGGGAGAGGAATAATTTGGACTTTCCCACAGTAAACACATCGATCACACTGTAATTTATATGATGTCTTATAAACTTTATTAAATAATGGGCATGACTAATTTTCATGATCTTATATACAGTCTTTAAACTATGTTTTCCTAGATGCATTTTTTTTCCAGAGTAGGTGAAAGTGTACTAAAAAAAAGAAAGAAAACCGAGTACAGGGACCTAATAAGAATCTGACATATATTTAAGTATACATAACTTCCCCTGCCCAATTATATACACCCCAACCCATTTCCAAAAACAACCCCCCCCCCATTTTAAACAAAACCGTAACTTTGAGGAAAAATACGAATGTAATTATGTAGGTACACACAGCTCCAAACCCTGCATCCTGGCTGAACGAAGTTACTGGTGATTGATTAGCAGACAGGTCTGTTCCGGGACAGTCTGACGTCCACTGTGATCAGGGAGCGCACTCCCAGGGCACAGCCGAGCAGCCACGGTTGAGGAGAGAACACCACTTCTGAGATGAGGACAGAGCAGTGATGTGGAGAGCACAGAACCTGGGTCCCGTAAAGTAAAAACTAATGTAGAAAAGTGCATTCCTAGGGCAAGGAGGTTTCGGTGAATTTTATTTTATTTTTTAAGTTAATGCAAAAGCATTTACAATTACCTCTCAGAATGCTAAAGACATACCCCTCCCATTCCAGATATGAATCTTAAAAAAACTTGCATGATATTGAAAGGAAGGAAATGAAAAGCAGGGATGTTTCTAGAAGAACCATGCGATCTACCCAGTACTGGTTTTGGTCTTTAAACTACTAGAAGAAAGAATCGTTTGGAGAAGAAATTGGGGCCATATTTTGGTTATTGGGAAAAAAAAAAAAGAATTCCTTAGGTACCTACTTGTGAGGATGGCCATGTATTATGTTAAGAACAAGAGGAAGATGATTTAAAAGGGGAGGAAGCTTTGGTAAGAGGTCACTGATGTAAATCACTGTTTACAGGTCAACAAAAAGGCAGCTCCCGACCCCTCACATGGACTTCTCTTAAGACGGAGAGGGGCGAGAGGGGCCAGGAGATGTAAAACTGCCCGAAGACAAAAGACAAAGACAGGAACGTTCTTGCCGCAATAAGTGGCCTCATCAATAAAACAGGATCTTTTAGAAAGCAGCCATAATTCTTTTTTTTTTATCCTTTAATGCCTTTGCTTTTTAATTTAATTTTTTTAAACTTGCCTTTGTTTCTCTGCTCCTTTCCTCAGGAGAGAGTCCCAACACTCAAAGATGCTGCCGTTCATTAAAACGTAGTAACCAAAAAAAACCCCCCCAAAAACCAAAACAAACAAACAAAAAAAACCGTAGTAACCAAAGACGAGCCTGCCCTTGTCTCTGTCTCAAAACACTGGAAAAGGCTCCCCCAGGCTGTGTCCTGTACAGCAAACAAAACTCTTGCCACCTCCCTGCAGTCAGTGATTCCTCAGAACAGGAATGAGGCCCTGTGGGCTGGATGCAGGACTCATGCCAGGCCTTCGGAAAACCAGCGGCCGCGGAGAACGTTGGCCTGTTTTAGCTCCTGGCTCCCTTTGCGTGGGTTGGTGTGTTAAATCTTCCTTAACTGTCACAGGAGGAGAAACTACACCCTGTCCCAGGTGTCTCCCCACCTTTTCTCCTAACTCGCTCAATCTGCCCTACAGTCATCAGGATGATTAACTTACTTATTTTTTAGGCTACGGGTTGGAATGCATTCCTTTCACCCCAGAAATCATCAAACAAACAACAGGAGCAGCACATTATCCAGGCCTTGTCCAGCAACAGGTGAGGCTCCTTGAGTCGAGCAAACTGGTCCTGCTGCATCCCCATCTTCATCAGTCACGTGGGTTCTGCAGCATGAAGAAGGGAGGTAGGGCACCGCCACGGAGATCCTGAAACGGGCATGTCCAGGTGGAGCACTCGGGCTGACAGTGTCCTAGGATCTTCCCCGGAACATACCGGAGATGCCAGACGAGGCAGGGTTCTTAATCCAACTTTAGTTTCCTTCCCTGGGAACCCAATGGAACAAGCCTCCTTGCTCTCTCTGAGTCTAAGGATAAAGCCACTCCTGGCTTCCAGAGGCGACACAGGGGATGAAGGTGTTTTCTAACATCTGGACCTTGTGGTCAGGCTAGGGAAGGGGAAACAAAGAGGACCATGGCTGGCACATGAAACTAACAAACAAAAAGCCTCAGCACAGTCAGGCAAGCTTGCCTTACATGAAGCCGGCAGGCAGGCACCCAGTATCGAAGGCAGCAGATTCTTGGATGTCAACACCTGGTACGGGGCCATCCTGGCTGCAGCTGCCAGTCACAATGTCGTGCTGTGGAGGGGAGTGCCGTACACGTCCGGGTCAGTCGGTCGGTCGGTCGGTCGGGTGTTAAAAAACTGCTTTCACCTGGTACATGTAAACCCCCTTCATCTGTGTCTGGACTTTACGGGCCCAGGAAAAGGTCAATTCAGGCAGCTGCTTAGCAAGCAGGTCAGGCAAAGCTGCTTGAACTGAGACACTGAAACTTTTCCCGCAGCGACTGCACGATATTTTGTTGGTTGGGAGATGGTCCCCTCCAGACATAGCCATCCAGCTTGTCAGACTCACTGCAGGCTGTCAGGTAGGGCGGCAGGCCGAACGGGCTGTGGACCGTCTTTTTGGGGGTACACGGGCTGCTTAAGGAGTGGGGGGCGTGACTGCCGAGGTCATTTCCACCGGACGTAGCTTCCATGGCTATCTGCGGGTCCGACTGCCTTCTCCGACCCCAAACGAGCTCCACCTCAGCCTCCTCTTCTTCGGACTTGATCTCCACGTAGTCATCTTCATCTCCTTCCGTCTCCTTGAAGTTGGAAAAGTAGTGCTGGGTAGCGAGGTGGGCACTCAAGGGGAGATTCCTATTCACGACCAGAACTTTCTGCGAGTCTTGGAGCGTGAGCTCCGGGCGTTTCCCGGGGTCGGCACTACCCAGAGGCAGATCTGGCAGCGGCTGCCTCCCCGGCTCATCTGTATAGCTGATGGAGTCCGCCGACTGGCTGATCAGGATGGAGGAGGAGGACTGAGACCTGTGGTAAGGCTGGGGTGATGCGCCACTTCCTTTGCGGCCCAGGGAGCTGTAACCGGGGCCCTGACCGGCCTTCTCCTTGGCGGGCTGGCTCGCAATCACACCACGTCTCTGGTGGGAGTCCGGCAGAGGGTCCGTGGTTTGGAGAGAAGGCACGGAGCAGGCAGTGGACAGCTGTCTTGGGGCACTCTTGGAACGGGTGTCGACAGTGGAATATTTGAACTTGGAGTTGTGCCCTGGCTGGGGCCAGAAGTCTGCTAATTCTCCATTACTATAGGTGGAGTGCAAAAGCCAGTCTTCAGGGCCGAGTGGAGCCTGGCAAGGGGGGGTTGATCGGAGGCTGGGGGAGGCTTGCTGGCCGGCCCAGCCATCCTTCTGGGCCTTCGGGGGGGAGTCTCTGAACACAATCTGATCGTACAGTTGGGAATACTCAGCAATCCTGGCACCTGGAAGGCAAATAGGGAAGCATATAAATATCGACAGAGGATTGTTCCTGCTCGCAAAGATGAAAAAAGAACAACATAACATTCAAATCAACACATTAACAAAAACACACAAAAAAAACCTTAAACGGCAGACAGGCCCTTTCTCTGAGAATGAGTCAGCACTGAATACCAAGTACCACACAGGAGAACGACCCACCCAGTTTAAAAGCAACGAAACTGTTACCCATAATAAGCCCTCTTCCTTTGAACTGATTCCAGCTCCTTTAATCTTGGCAATGTTTGCAAGTGTCTGGGATGGGGTCACAAACATTTCCACTGTTCTTTGAAGCAGGGGCGGTGGCGTCCATGCTGTAACCAGGCCTGGCTAGAAGCCCTAGCCAGCGAGAAGGGCCACCAGCAGTCACCGAGAGAAGCCAGAGCACAGCCCACAGCGCCAAGGCCATGCCCTGACCCCTCGTCAGAGGAGGCTGTTCCTGGCGGCTGCCCCGGCCCACCCTGCCTGGTTCCAGACAACCCTCCACGGCCACCAGCCACCGGCCACCGCCAGGGCACCCAATGTCCACAGCACATCCTCCCTGGCAGTACTTTAAAACCACACGTAGTGGCCGGTCCACTTCGCCTTCCCCAACACCAAGGCATGGGCACTAAGCCGGGGCCTCCAGGGCATGAGGATCACGTCAGCTGAGCATCTAGCGCAGAAGCCACTGTTCCGTGGTCTCATTCCAGGAGAGTGCTCGGCAGCCGCTTCCAGAAAGCTGCTGCTATTGAACACGAAGCAGTAAGGCCATTCTCCCTCTGGCCCACTTCCGAGGGCAGAGGTTTCTAAAGGCATTGGCTAAACCGTGCTATGGGCAGAATTGGGGTTCTCTTGGGCCGGCACAGGAGCCGGAAGATGGCAATTTTAAGAGCTGCTTCTTGTTTCCCCCTTCCCACGAAAGGACCCTCTGGGCCAGCATACATCCCACGAGCACACGAGCCACGCCTGTCGGATCCGGGCTGGGCTTGCACCACACAGCAAACACCGGTGGTATGACGTTTTCTCCCTCAGTAAGCTATTTCTACTCTCAGTGACCTGTCGTTAGTACCGCATCTACTCGTGTATAAGCCGAGCTTTTCAGCACATTGTTAATGCCGTTTTTGTGGTAAAATTAGGTGCCTCAGCTGATATTTGGGTGGGCTTATATTCAAGTATAGATGGTAAATTATTCAAAACACTTAAATTAAATCCTCAGTGAGGTTCTCCTATTTTACTCATTTTTCAAGTGTCTTCCACGAGGACAGAAAACCTACTTCTCGATCGGTTTCCTGTTCAGAAGCTTTGGGTTTTCAAATCCCAAGTCGTGGGAAGGGCCAAACGCACCGCCATGGAGCCCACTCCACTCCTAACCGGCACCCTGCAAACCCAAACCAAACGCATTGCCTTTGAGCCGATGGCGACTCACTGCAACCCTACAGCACAGGATCGAACTGTCCCTATACATTCCCGAGACTGCAAATCCTTATGGTAGTCGGACACCTCCTCTTCCTCCCTTGGAGTGACTGCTGGTTTGGGACTGCTGTCTGGGCAGTCAGAAGCCCAAAGCTGCTAGCATTAAGAATCCACTGTGCCACCGGGGCTCCCGGGGACATATATCAAACATACATAAAACTCACTGCCATGAAGTTGATGCCGACTCATAGCGACCCTACAGGGCAGGCTAGAACTGCCCCTGGGAAACTCTTTACAGGAATAGAAAGGCTGTCTTTCTCCAAGAGTGGCTGGTGGTTTCGAACTGCTAACCTCAGCAGCCCGACTCCTAACCACAATGCCACCAGAACTCTAGGATGCCTATAGGCCAATTCAACATTTCAAGTAACAAAAATTGGAAGGCTATTTTTTAAAGGCCATAGTAAATGCTCTTAGTACTAACTTAGATTTAGCCATACACTTGAGTGATCTTGAAGGCTCTGTACCTCCAATTCCCAAATCCGCTGCTGTCAGAGAGCGTCCAGCTCACAGCACACCTCCAGGACCGAGTAGAAGTGTCCCGGAGTTTCCAAAGCCGCCATCCTTACAGAAGCAGACTGCCCCATCCTTCTCCTGCTGAGCAGCTACAGCATGGTTCTCAACCTTCCTAATGCCACGACCCTTTAATACACAGTTCCTCATGTTGTGTTGACCCCCCCAACCATAAAATTATTTTTGTTGCTACTTTATCTCTGTCATTTTGCTACTGCTTTGAATCAGGCGACCCCTGTGAAAGGGTCGTTTGACCCCCCAAAGGGGTTGCGACCCAGAGGTTGAGAACCACTGAGCTAGAGGGTTCAAACCATTGACCTTTCTTTTAACAGATAAGCATTTGATAACCAAGCCTTCAGGGATCCTTTGTTCCCATCTTAACAACCCCCAAACCGAGCATACTGTCACGGAGTTGATTCTGACCCATAGCAACCTTGTAGGACAGAGCAGCCCTGCCCCGCTGGGCTTATATGCTGTAAATCTCCAGCATATAAGCCAGGAAGCAGGGAAGCCTGGAAGCAGGCCTTCAGGCTTAACTCCGTGCCTGCGTGAGCCACATGTCTCATCAACTAGGAAGCCTAACCGAAGGCCTTTTAACATGGGCACTGGCTGGCATGGCAGTCTGATCAGTTGGTGCTGCCAAACTCTTCATCTGCCGAACACTAAGACCTGAGCCTGGTGGCACCGCTGAGTCACGAAACCGCTGAGTCACGAAGACTCTGAACTTCCACTAGGCCCCAAGATGGTGATTATTTCGAGTAAAAAAAAAAAAAAATCAGCTGAATTATTCTAGTAACAGACCGTAACTATAAGGTCTTGTAAGAACCACCGACTCTTGACTTCAAAGCACAGACGCGTGTATCAATCTAAAATACCCTCAGAATTTCTCATGCCTTTGTCTTCCTTAAGGAGCCAGGTGGTGTAGTGGGGTGGTACCTGCAAGGTCAACAGTTCAAACCCACCAACTGCTCAGTAGGAGAAAGATGAGGCTTTCTTCTCCCATAAAAGTTCTACCCTTGGAAAGCACTGGAAGCCCTACAGGGTCTCTATGAGCCGAAATCAACTTGAGGGCAATGGGTTGATGGTTTTCTTCCTTTTATGCACTCCCCTCCCTTTGCTCAATCAAAATCCATTCAACTCACAAGACCTGCTTTAAGCCCAAGGAACCCTGGTGGCCTGGTGGGCTACTGGTTGGCCTGAGAAGTGCAAGGTCAGTAGTTCAAGTCCACCAGCTGTTCTGGAGGAGAAAAGTCAGGCTTTCTGCTCCCATAAAGATTTATAGTCTTGGAAACACACAGGGACAATTCTACTTTGTCCTACAGGGTCACTACAGTCAAACTGACTTGATGGCAGGGAGTTTAGCTTTAAGCCCTATCCTTCCCAGGAATCCTTTAATTGATTTCTCTCATCTTATATACTTAGTGTGTGACACATACTTAGCTATTGGTTGAACACACACACACACACACACACACACACACACACACACACACACACACTCTTTTTCTCTCTTGCTAGTGGTTTTATATGGGCTAGTTCATTAATGTTCCTGGAAGAAACCCAGCCAGAGTGCTCGTTAGAAGGATGGTGAAACTTTGTCTCACATACTTTGGGCATGTTATCAGGAGAGTCCAGGCCCTGGAGAAGGACATCATTCTCAGTAGAGGGATCGGCTGAAGAGAGAAAGCCCCTTGACAGGACGGACTAACGCTGTCGCTGCATCAATGGCTCCACCGAGCATCCCACTGTGGGAGGGGCCAGGCCCGGGCCATGCTTCCCTCCACTGTGCACAGGGTTCCTGATGAGTCAGAACCGTCTCAATGGCACCAAACCACAGGAGTTGATTATTCTAGTGGGTCTGTGAGCTTCTGATCTTGAAGAACAACATCGTACATTTTGCTCAAGCCCCTACAGAACATGGCACATATTTCTAGTCTGCAGGGGTCTTAATGGCTACTTCATGACTCAGATGGTTTTCTGACAGCCGGCCTCGTAGTTTAAGCAGAGTGTTAAAAAAAGGGATGTGTTTCCCCAGAGGCCAGAGCACCGGGGTGGGCAGGCGGTCAGGGGAGCAGGCACGGCAGGAAAGGCAGCAGCCGTGGCTCCGGAGACAACTCACGCCGTGGTTGGCTGTGGAGTCGGTTCTCTGAGTCAGAGCAGAACCGTGCTCCACAGTGGTTCCAAAGCCACTGCCTCTCAGAAACTGACTGCCAGGCCTTTCTTCAGAGGCACCGCTGGTGGGTTTGAACTGCCAACCTTTCAGCTAGCGGTCGAGTGTTTCACCAGGGTCAGCCATGGATCGCGCCTAACAGGCGCAGCTTATCTTTGGGTAACAGAGTTGCCCATCAACAACTCTGACCAGAAAATGACACATGATGTCAACTCACTATGCCTTGCAAGTGTTTCTGTGTGTCAGCTTGATGTTGTAAGAAAGCCGAAAACTGGACGCCAATATGAATGAAAGCCAGCAACCCACCACCCACTGCCATCGAGTCATTTCCTACAGGGGAGAGGAGAATGGCACCTTCAGGTTTCCTAGACTCTGAAACTTTCTGGGAGCTGACAGCCTCATCTTTCTGCCAATCAGCGGCTGGTGGTCTTGAACTGGTGCCAAAGCTGCACACTTAACCCACTGTGCCAGCAGGGCTCCTTGAGAGGTAGCGACATCTATCACTAAAGAGGATTCCCTTAGACGTACAGGGAACAGCTAGCCAGCCGTGACACCTCCGGCTGACAGCTGGCCACGGTCCCCCCTGGTCCTTAGTGCCGGTACTAGCAGGCTCCACAGAACACGACGTTAGCATGATGCGATAGGTTTAAAGGGTAGAAGGATTCTCAGGACTGCAGGTAAAAACTGGGATCAATCCTTACTCAGGGGCGTATGAAGCATGGGGCTCTCAGGCAGAGATTAACCCCCTCATTTCTAAGGTTTGTGGGAGAGAGAGCCAAAGCACAGGACAGTCACTTGGCCTCTGGTATTTCATGGGGAGGGTTGCTTTCTCATGTCGCTGTGGAATTTCCCCCGCGTGTGCACAGAGCACCAGAGAATGGGTCCCCAGAGGCATTCAGGGCTGCAGAGGACAGGCCGGCCAGCATGCTACCCCAGGCTCCCCAGTGGGGGTGCGACTAGACCTGGTTGGGTGCTTTCTAGGCGGGTATGTGCCTTGGGGGCGCGAGGACCCGGCTAGAGCGTTCAACAGAGGTGCTCGGCAGGTGAATAGGGCGCTCCTCCTTCTGCACAACACCGAGAGCAAGCTCCGGGCAAAGTGGCAAGGCCCACACGAAGCAGTCTGGAGAACCGGTCCATTCGGTTACGACGTCCTGCGCCCAGATAAAGGAGAGAGAGAAAAGGGGCATCGCGTCAACTGGTTGCAAGCCAAGTGGGCACCGGAAGTGGTCTCGGGCCACCCAGATGTGGGGGGCACCAGTGCGGAGAGGGCACTCCTGCCACACCGCAGGGAGGACATTGCTATTGGAAGATGGGCGGGGCCAGCTCTGCCCTCTGCCCACGGGGTCCAGGAGGACCCCCACACAAAGCTAAGATCCCGTGGGATCCCAGACACCAAAAGGGAAAATGAAAAGGACCAGAACATGTACATGGGTACAGATAAGAGCTGGAAGCCCAGGGAATCCAGGACTGATAAACCCTGCAGGGCTGATACTGAGAGTAGCCATACCAGGAGGGAAGGGGAAGGTGGGAGGAGAAAAGAGAAACGGATCACAATGATCTACCTGTAACCCTTTCCCAGGGGGATGGACAACAGAAAAGTGGGTGAAGGGAGACATCGATCAGTGTAAGACATGACAAAATAATAATAATAATTTATAAACTATCAAGGGTTCATGAGGTGGGAGGGTGGAGGAGGAATGGGAAAAAAATGAGAAGCTGAGACCAAGGGCTCAAGTAGAAAGAAAATGTTTTGAAAATGATGATGGCAACAAATGTACAAATGTGCTTGATACAATGGATAGATGGATGGATTGTGATAAGAGTTGTGCGAGCTCCCAATAAAATGACTTAAAAACATTAAAAAAAAAAACCCCATAAAAAAAAAAGCCCCGGTGGAAATCTGTTAATCCTGAAGGAGAAAAAACGACCGTGCAAGGGGGGTGGGAGGCCTCTGGAGTCAGTCTAGAAAGGACCCACTTCCATGGAGGCTACGTTTCTAGCTTTTGAAATGGCCTGTCCATTTTCAAAACAACCAGGCGGCCCAGGCAATTCACCCCACCCCACCGCCATGCAGGGACTGCGGACTCACACTCAAACCTCAAACTCACTGCCATCGAGTCCGTTCTGACTCAGGGGACCTATCTGACCAATGAGAATGGCCCCAGGGGGGTATGAGGAGGTAAATCTTTCTGGGAACAGAAAACCTCATCTTTCTCTCATGGAGCAGCTGCTGAATTCAAACTGCTGACCTTGTGGTTAGCAGTCCAACTTGTAACCCACTATGTCACCAGGGTTCCTTGCATTAGACCTACATACAGGGTTTCTGGGGCAATACATTTTTACAGGATCAGAACCCCCTTGGAGCAGCTGGTGGGTTTGAACCACTGACCTCACGGTTAGCAGTCCAACCCTTACCTGACAGCAGCACCCGGGCTCCTTGCTGTACAATGTTATATGATAATATTCTGCCAAGAATTCACTGTCACATCCTCTCCATTCTGTGAAGAGCTACCATGAATTCTGGGTCCAGCCCAGATACAGTCAGTAGTTTGTTGTGAATTTATTGATACTCAACTGCTTCCACTTGCCACCTATGTCTGAAAAATAGTCCAGCAGGGAACTTGGGGCAGTTTCTCAACCACTCAATAGCACCGGCTTTAGATAGCGGACGTCAATGGCTTCAAGCCCACCATACTACTGCAAGGAGTAAAACACAACGTGGCCAGTTCTCGCTCACATTCATACAGAAACACTTTAAACCTTTATTTTATTTAAACCCACACACACACACAATTCAAAGGCGAGTGTGAAATCCTTCACGTAGTCAATTCCGTGCCTACAGAGAAATGTAACTGTCTAATCGCCAAAGTCCAGGCGACCCACTTTGAGATAAGAACCTGCCATTACAAGTCCTGTGGGGCAGTTCGACTCCGGCCCACAGGGGAGGACACATCAGTGACGACCTGACAGTCACTCATCCGGTTCTTTGTTTTTTTCACTGTACGATTCTCGCTGAGCGCCGTGAAGTCAACATTGACTCACAGCGAGCCCTGTGGGTTTCTCAGAGTGTAACTGTGTACCGGGAGCAGAAAGCCCAGTCTTTGAACCGCCGACCATGCGGAGTGCAGCCCAATGAGTCACCACTATACCACCAGGGCTCCATCTATAATTAGCGCTACTTAAACCAAACTTACTGCCATCGAGTCAATTCTGACTTATATCGACCCTGTGGGACCGGGTAGAACTGCCCGTGTGGGTTGTCTGAGACTGTAACTCTACGAGAGTAGAAAGCCCCACCTTTCTCTTGTGAAGCAGTGGTGGTTTTGAACTGCTGACCTTGCGGTTAGCAGCCCATATGTAACCACCATGCCACCAGGGCTCCTCATAATTAGCTCTAATAAAGATCAAAAAGTTATTTTGGAAACATTCTCATACAAAGAGAAGTCAAACAAAAACCCAACTTCCAGATTTACTTAGAAGTTGACTGTCTCTTCTGCTACCTCCCCCAGCCCTCCCTGCTTTCCATGGAGATAAATAAATTCATCCCAAAGAAGGGCCACTCACTGCATCCACCTGGCCAAGCTTCGGTGCTGTGATCAAGATGCTGTATCCGCACCTGTTCCCAGACTGGCTTTATATTCAATTGGAGGATTAACTCCAGTCATTTGATATTAAGGTGGCCTTTGGCCAGAAAGCCGAGGGCTAGTTTTTAAAATTATGATATAACCCCACAATGTTTTCAAATGCACATTCCTGGGCCCAACCCCACAAACCTTTCTAGGCCTGGTAGCCAACAGCTCCCCGGGGAAGAATGGGCCCCCCCCCTTGGGGTGTCTTCTCTCCAGGGCAGCATGCCCCTCCCTTCACACATAGGCTCTCTCACTGGCGTCTCTGTCAATTTCTGTGCCCCAGAACCCTTTTGAAGGAAGGTAGACGCTCACCCAGAAACCAAACCCATTGTGTCCCTGTTCCAACGTATAGCAGCCACTGCTAGGGTTACTGAGCGCATGAGGCTCTGGGGGAGCAGACAGCCTCAACTTTCTCCCACGGGGTGGTCGGTGGGCGTGAACCATGGATCTGGAAGATTAGCAACCTACCGCTCAACCTAGATAGAGGAAAACACCACACCAGGAACGTCTCATTCCCTGAACGCTTGTCTTTTCCAGGGGCTCGTCTGAGTTCTCGGTATAGTTCTGCTTCGAGGGGAGGCCAGCCTCCAGCGTCGAGATGCACGTTCGGTAACAGCAAATTCAGTGGCCACGCAGGCAGATCAGATAGCAACCCAAATAAAAGTGAGAACACAACCAAGCGGGAGTCAGCGTCAGACTCCTTTGGGGTTTTGTCAGAAGGAGCTGGTGTGAGTAGGGTGTGGGGTGGGGTGGTGTTGTGTGGATGTGTGTGTGTTTGTTTCTTCTGGAGCATGGGGGTGGTGTGTGGTGTGTGCATGTGTGTGTTTATTCCAGAGCCAAGAGCCTAGACCCTAGCCCATCGCCTCCAAACCTTACACGCTTGCACGATCTACTCCTCCAACCAATGACCGAAACACGGGTGGAAACGGGCTGCTGTTTTCCAGCTTTCAGATGAACCTAAAGGAAACGCCCCCTTCTTAAAACATCATCCTGGAGCGGCAACGCTACACGCACAAGACCCTGCGAGGCCAGTGGGTGCGCGGACGCCGCCGCCCCACCTGCGCCTGATTCCCAGGGTGGGGCGAGCGGCTCTCGCGGTGACCGCCCATCACGGACGCAGACTGACAACGTGCTGGTGCAGGTGAGCACTTGCGAATCGGAAACCCACACTCCCACGTGACTCTCAAGAGAGCGGGCAGGCCCCTGGGCGAACATACATACCTATGGCAGCCCCGCCTTGCTTCTTCTCTTCCAGGATGGCGGCCAGGTCCCTGTGTACCGAGCTGTGTTGCAGACCGGCCGGCGGCGGCGGCGGCGGCGGCTCCAGCTCGGGGCTCCTGACTTTCAGCAGCTGGTTCGCCTTCTTGATCTTCTGGCTGTACTGCCTGGCCATCAGGAACACCCGGCTCTTGGTCTTGTCCGCGGCCTCGGCGGCTTCCGCGTCGGCCTGCGCCGGGTCGTCGGGACTCTCCGCGGGCGGCGGCGGGCCGGCCAGCGGCAGACGGCCGAGGCTCCCGAAGGAGCCCTCGGCGGCGGCGATCAGGCCTCCGTGCTGGACGGGCCCCGGGCAGGCCCGGCTCTCGGGGAGCGAGAGCGTGGACGTGGCGCGGGCGGCGCTCCGGCTCAGCGCGGGCGTGCTCCCCGCGAGCGGCCGGCCCGCCACGTCCTCCTTGCAGACGGGGAACGCGGCCAGCAGGCGCTCGCGCGTCTTGTCCTCGTTCTTCTTGATGTAGTTCTCCAGGTCGTTCCAGATGGCGTCCACCTCCTCCGACAGCTTGTCCGACGCGGGCGGCGCGGCGCCGCGGGGCCGGTCCAGCAGGCCCAGGTAGTCGTCCTCGGGGGCGGCCTGCGGGCCGCCGGGCGCCTCGTCCTCGCTGAACTGCAGGCTGTCCTGGGACACGAAGGGGGACCTCAGGCCGTCGCAGCGCGCGAAGTCGGCCTCCGGGCCCAGGAAGGTGCTCCTCCGGGGCCGCTGGAGGCTGCTGCACCTGAAGCCCAGCGCCGGCGCCCCGGGGAGCCGGATGGTGTCGTAGATGTTTTCTTCCCCCTCCTTGAGGTCGTGGGCGCTGAGGTTCGGCGCCCGTCTGCTCGCGTGCAGAGCGCCGCCATCCCGGCCGGCGAGCCTCTGGGACGAGGTGAGCTCCAGGGTGCTTTGGGGGCGAACGGCGTCCTTGGTGGGCCTGCGGGGAGTGCACTCGGCCTCTTCTCGCTGGGCCACCATCAGTTTCAAGTCCTCATAGCTTATGTTGTCGTAGACGTGGTCTATGTCGTCAATGGTCAGCTCGATGGAAGAGCCGTCCTGCCCAGCGGTGGTGGTGGCGGCGGCGGGGCCGTTCTGCCGGTCCCTCCGGGCGCTGTACTGAGAGCCATCGCTGTCCCTGACTCTTATTTCAGGGGGGCACGTGTTGCTCTCGCCCGCACTGCTGGCCCTCCGCACCACCCTGTGGCCCGAGCCGGGGGGCTCAGGGGGCTGAATCTGCCCCATATGCCAGCTGCACGGGCGGCTAGAAGCGCTGTCATCGCTCAGCCTGGTGGAGTTCAAGTCTGAAGAGGAAAACGAGGGCACGAACATCTGGTAGTCGTCGTCGTCGTCCTCCTGTGGGGACCGCCGGCTGGGGAACAAGGCTTGCCGGATCTGGTGGTCGGTCCAGATGTTCCTCATGGCAGCCCCCGCGCCCAGCACGCTCAGGAGGGTGGAGCTGCTGGGCTGGCTGTTCCTCTGGGCGGGAGGGGCCCCTGCTGAGCTCAGTCGGGGAGCCCTGTCCTCTCTGGATGCCTGAGGAGGGCAGAAAACAGTGACAAGGACATGGAGAAGTTGCCAAGCCAGAGAGCTCCCCCTGCATTTCTACCACCTCCCCCTGCATTTCTACCGCCTCCCCGCTACAAGGTGAGATTCTTGGAGAAAATGAGGAAGCGGGGCAGGGAAGCAGTCAGTCACTCATACTCATTGAAAAACTAAGCCCCGACATTAAGATCATTTAAAAATAATAACTAAAAACTAAGCTAGGTCATTTTTGGTTACTCTCAAGATGTAGTGCTGACAGTCAGTCTATGAAGTAGCTGTCCCTGGCCTGGTTTCCCAGCCAGAAGACCTAGGGGTGTGGGGGAGCCAGTACCTTGCTAGTTCCTGTCAGTGGTCAGACCAAGTCTTTCCAGCTTGGACTCCACAACTGATGCCCCACGGCAGGTCATCAGCTAAGCTTAGACACATCAGATCAGCCTGATGTACATGCCACAAATACTCGTTATATAAATAAACATATGCAGCGTCTGAACAAAACATCTGCCTTGGGAGAGGAACAGCCACTTCCTTAGTAGCAAAGACGGGGAGACGTTTTGTGTACTGTGGTCATGGTATCAGGAGAGACCAGTTCTTGGAAAAAGATCTGCTGGGTAAAGTAGAGGGTCAGCAAAAAAGAGGAAGGCGTTCTACGAGATGGAGTGACGCAGTGGCTGCAGCAGTGCATTCAAACAATTGTGAGGATGGTGCAGGACTGGGCGCCAGTTGAGTTAGTTAATTGTGCCAGCCTGGCCGATAATCACATGTGGGGCTAATTGAAAGGTGGAGGGATAAATGGGTGGTGAGCCTTGCCTTTCTAGTTCTCGGGTCTCTTGTTTTGTGATGGTTGCACCGGGTGCAGCTACCTTAGCAGTTCCCTGCTTCAGCTTGCAAGATGGACTTCCTACAAGACATCCCCAAGGAGAAGCTACATGGACCTATCCCGATGCAGCCCTGGGTGCTGGAGCAGCCGTGTGGAGACCCCTGCTAGTGCTGAGAGGCTTGTTCGTTCACTGACTCAGCTTTCCTCCTGCAGTCGGCATCATTGCCTCTGTTTTGTGAGGTGGAGGACTTTGTGGACTGGTGTTGGGTTAATGGGTTAATGTTGGACTTGTGGGCTTGGGCAGCATTGAGTTGGGATGTTTTTGTGATGCATATTTTCTTTACATAAAACTCTCTCTTATACATGAGTTGCTGTGGATTTGTTTCTCCAAAGTACCCAGACTAATACACCGGTGTTTCATTCTGTTGCACACACAGTCACGATGAGTCAGAACGGACTCAACAACGCCTAATACCATGTGGTGCTTATGGCCATGATGTTTGGCTTCAAGGAGGGACTTTCGTAGATCCCATGCTTGACTAAGATTCTGACCGTGGCTTCCAGTGCCCCCAAAGTCCTTGTCAGTGACCCGACTGTGCACCTGCAGGGTGTCCCTAAGCCTTCAGATCTACTGTGACCCTGGCCACCGTTCCCTCGGCTTATAGACCTTGGCAAAGAGCCTTTTGTTCCAGGGCTGTAATTTAATCCACCGATGAAAGTTTAACTTTCCTTCAAAATACATTTAATGAAGCAATATTTAGTTGCTAGTCAGAAGGTAAAATATGAGTGGCATTAACTACTTCTCATCAAAGAAAACAATGAGGTCATTTAGAACTTGGATCCATCCCTGGAGAGGTTGCACTGTGCAGACAGGGATTGGATTATCCCCTCACTGTTCAGTAGTATAGAGGTTAGCTTCAAAGAGTTGCAAGGGTTAAACCTGTTCAAACTAATGAGGCCTGGGCATAGTTTCTGATCCACATACCACAGTTAGCTACTGGGACTGTCAACCTAGCAAGGACCTTTCATCAGCTGTCAATGAAGCTGGTATACACCGGTCTTGGAGTTTCTGTATTTCCCTTTTATCCATCGCTAGCTACTATTATTTCAGAATACATCTATGTTGGATCCTGTTTGGAGTTTATTACCAGAAAGGTAAGAGAACTATCATGTTATTGTCCAGCAAAGCATCCTTTGATAAATTCTTTACTTGTTAGTGGATCTATAGATGCAGCACATGACTGGAGAAATGGAATTTCAGGACTACGGAAAAAGCCCTTAAAACGCAACATCTGCCATCAAGTCAAGCCCAACTCACAGTGACCCTAGGGTCCTGACAGGACAGAGTAGAACACTGTCTGTGGGCTTCTGAGACTGTTAACTCCTTAGGAAGCAAAAGGCCTCTTCTTTCTCCCTTGGAGAAGCAGGTGGGTTTGAACTGCTGACTTTTCAGTTATCCCAACCTGTAACCCATTACTTCACCGGGGGACATTCTTCTTGGCTGCCTTCAGGTTTGGTAAGGCTTAGTTAGTCCCTGTACTTGGGTTGGATCTCTATCAGAGACCGTTTCTGAAAAGTGCCTGGAATTGTAACTAACTCGAGCACCCTCTGATGGAGTGGGTGCCCCGGCCTTCCTGGGCTCAGCCTGGCTCCCTGAAAGACCAGGGCACCTTCTGCAGTGATCTTACTTGTCAAAACAAAGGAGATTACAAAACAAAACAAAAAAATCCAGATCTTGTGCTGTGTTTTTTCAGGATGAGTCAATTACTGTCAAATAGGTTGCAAAAACTACCAAATAAAAAAATGTATTACCTAATGGAACCATGGAATGTTATAATATCTGTAAGAGCTCAAAATGATTAATTAAAAACAAACAACAATGTATTTCTTGGAATAAAAAATCCATACATCCAAGGGGTCATGAGGGAGGGGTGAGTGGGGATAATGAGCTGATGCCAGGGGCTTATGTGGAGAGCAAATGTTTTGAGAATGATGAGGGTAAGGAATGTACAAATGTGCTTTATACAATTGATGTATGTATGGATTGTGATAAGAGTGGTATAAGCCCCCAATAAAATGGTTAAAAAAGAAATCCACACACCCACTGCCATGAAAATCACTTTTAAAAAACCACTTAAAGTCAAGACCATGCTTCTGCTGAATTTTAGACATTTTACAGGTTTTAATGTTACTATAAAGATTTTAACAGCAGGGTTACTTTGGCCCTGTCCCAGGGAGCTGTGCAAGTGGGGTGGTGGGGTTAGACTTACAGAACCACCTCCTTAGAGATTCAGAATGAAGAACGGAGTAGCCAGGATTGGCTCCCTAATTCTTGCCAGTTGAGCCAGTGGTTCAGTATGGGCACCGGACAAGCCACTCAGGCCAGAGCCTTCGGTGCTATGAAGCTCCTGTGTTAGTCTCCCAGTGGAGCTGATCCTCTTCATTTTAACACAGTAGTGTCAATGTCTCATGGGCGAATGGGAGGGGAGTGGGGGCAGGAGAGAAAAACTTGATACCGGAAGACTCAGTCTATCACATATCAACTTCCCACCATAGTCCTGGAAAGGACCCTCCTCTCTGGAATGAAAGGCCAGTCCTTGCAAAAGCGAGTGCAACACTTGGGCCTTTCAAGAGCGACGGGGGCGGGTGGGCTCGCGGGAGGCCTGGTGGGTGTCACAGATGACTATACCACAGCCCGAGTTTTACAGTTTTGTGAGCTGAGCCAGTGGGGAGGGAGGAGTCCTGGGCTACGCCTACTGGTAATGGGAGAAGACCATCTACACTTGGAACGGAGGCTGGCTGAGGGAGATGACGGAAAGACCCATCCCAGGCCCAGGAAGCAAACGTTGCAACAGAAGAGATGTAATTGTACTTACCTTCTGGATGTCCTGGGTAGTTTCTGTAAAAATTAAGTTTTGTTTTTAAAATCTGAGAATTAAAGAGGTACCCCACACCTAGATAAACCCAAACTACACCCCTTGCCATCGAGTCGATTCTGACTCCTAGTGAGGCTACAGGACAGGGCAGAAGGGCTCCTGAAGGCTTTGGAGACTGCAAATCCTGAGGGGAGCAGACAGCCTCCTCTTCCTCCAATGGAATAGCACGTAGGCTTGAACTGTACACCTTGTGGTGAGCAGCCCGATGACTAACCCCTGGCACCACTAGGGATTTAGTATTTTATAGGAATTTTTCAACTATTGCCAATAACCAAAAGCCAATGGCCTAATGTACCTGAAGGAATTTTCGGTGTAGCAATTCTCTATTCTAGTTAGATCCCCTGCATTGCCCAAACCAAGGTCACTGCCATCGAGTTGATTCGAATTCATAGTGAACCATCGAGTTGATTCGAACTCATAGGACAGGGGAGAACTGGCCCTGTAGGTTGCCGAGACCCTAATTCTTTATGGAAGTAGAAAGCCTTGTCTTTGGGAGTGGCTAGTGGTTTTGAACTGCTGACCTGTGGTTAGCAATCCAGCGGCATAGTTCCGATGCCACTAGGACTCCTTCCTGCTTTGTCAAACCATACAGATTCCTTCATGATGTCAAACCACCTGACATCTGTCTGAAGGTTGAGTATCTTTTTCTTTTTTTTCTTTTAGTGTCTTCTTAATCCCCAAAGTTCTGATTATGGGCATCTTATCTTTAAACACTGGTTAGTTACAGAAGCATACAAAGTAAAAAATGAACAAACCCACCCCAAATCCCAGCCCCTGAGGTAACCCAAGTCTCTGTGTGCTGCCAGTGGTTAACGTGCTCAGCTGCTGACTGAGAGGGTGGAAGTTCCAGTCCACCCAGAGGTGCCTCGGAAGAAAGTCCTGGTGATCTACCTCTGAGAAAACCAGCCCTGGACCACTCTGTGGGGCAGCACTATTCTCCTTTGAGACCTGTGGGGTCGCCATGAGTCAGGGTGGACTCGATGGCCACTGTTTTCAGAGGGCACCACAGTTCAGGGCTCAGTGCTCACCTTTCCGGGTTCCCATGGCCTGCCCAGGACACACACCACAAGGTACAGTGTGCAACACTGCCTTTTCTGCTGACTATGTCGATATTCTCACCAGTAGAGATCTACTTCATTCTTTTAAACGGTTGCAGAAAATTCCATTGCCTGGATCACTATACCTCAATCACTGCCCACCAGAGAGGAATGTTATGTACTCTCTTTTATAAATGCTGCGAAGATCACACAGACAGACAGAGCTCTCTATCCCAATGTGAGTACACAGACAGACAGACAGACAGCTCTCTATTCCAAGGTGAGTACTTCTAAACATCAAAAGCCTCATTCCTGGAGCGATGGGGGGAGGGGGAATGTAAATTTTTCTTTTTTTTGTTTTTATAAATCATTTTATTGGGGGCTCGTCCAACTCATCACAATCCATCCATCCATCCATTGTGTCAAGCACATTTGGGAATGTACAGTTTTCATTGTAACGAGTGCTACAAAAAGGTTGTCAAAAATTCACACCCCTGTATGGATTGTGATAAGAGTTGTACGAGCCCCCAATAAAATGATTAAAAAAATTCATACCCCACGGGGAGTTTCAGGGTGCCTGTTTTTCTCGATTTGGGGGGCAAGCTCTTAGCATTTCTTCCCTCTACTGATCTCATGTAAACGTGGGGCTTTCTGACTGATAACAAGGCTGACATTTTGTTTTTTTTCATTTCTTGGCAATTTGTTGGTGAAGCTGGTAAATGACATTCTCTGACTATTAAGGAAGAGTCACTGGTCACTTCTGCTTGATGTACAGAGTTTCTTGATACCATGAGAACACTAATCTGATGTTATTTGTTACAAGTAGTCTAAGCCATTCAGCTTTACACTGTATACAGAGTCACAGTGACTTATAGAGCTTAATCTTATTCTGAAATCTGTCATTCTTTAATCCAGCTGATGTTTATTTTTTACGTCTGGTTGATTGGTCTTAGTGGATACTGAAGAGTGAGTAAAAGAAAAGGTAGTTTAGCACTTACCACTGGTCTTCAAAACGTTATGGGATCTTGAAGACGGCTCTGGGAGAAATAAAGATAAAGGTGGCATCACTTGGATAATCATCCGTTTACTGGCAAATTAATTGAGCCCCAGAGCCTACATCCCCAATGCTTAGAGACACTCAGCAGTCGGATATTGATTTTGTCAAAATTGTAGAATAAATGTAAAGCCATTATGTAACAGAGAAGCAAATATCCAATTCACCTACCAATGGCTGGTCACTTTCTTAGCTTTTAACTAACACCTATAAGCTACGACATCCACATGTATATTCTCTTTTTTTAAATTTAATCATTTTATTAGGGGCTCATACAACTCTTATCACAATCCATACATACATCAATTGCGTAAAGCGCATTTGTACATTCATTGCCCTCATCATTCTCAAAACATTTCCTCTCCACCTAAGCCCCTGGCAGTAGGTCATTTTTCCCCTCCCGCCCTGCTCCCTCCTCCCTCATGTGCCATTGATAATTTATAAATTGTTATTTTGTCATATCTTGCCCTGTCCGACAGCTCCCTTCACCCACTTTTTGTTTGTCTGTCCCCCAGGGAGGAGGTCACATATAGTTCCTTGTAATTGGTTCCCTCTTTCCTACCCACTCTCCCTCTACCCTCCCAGTAT
>NW_022107431.1:17670177-17744226 GCF_000313985.2 Echinops telfairi
GGATTCCCTGTATTTTCAGTTCCTATCTGTACCAGTGTACCTCCTCTGGTCTAGCCAGTCTTGCAAGATAGAATTCGAGTCATGGTAGTGGGTAACTCATCATTTCTTATATTTGCTTTAGCTATTCTGCATTTAAGAGCTAGTCTTGGAGTCTCATCTGACATCCACTTTTCTTTCCTGCTTTTTAATGACCTTTTGATTTCTTTGGGTATGCTGTTTTATGACAGCATCCCACAAATTTGTCTTGTCTTGAGTCATTAGCATTCAATATGTTAAATACGCTCTTGAGGTGGTTTCTAAGTTCAGGTGGATATGATCAAGGTAGTGTTTTGGCTCTCGTGGACTTGTTTGAGTTTTCTTTAGCTTCAACCTGAATCTGCACATGAGGCCCCGGCCTTGTTTTGGCTCATGATATTGAGCTTCTCCATGGCCTCTTTCACAGATGAGGCCAATTTGGTTTCTGTGTATGCCATCTGGTGAGGTCCCCATGCACAGCTGCAGTTTGTGTTGTTGAAAAATGATATTTTGTGATGAAGAAGTCATCGGTCTTGCAAAATTCTATCATCTGGTCTCTGACATGGTTTCTATCACCAAGGCCGTATTTTCTAACTACGGTTGGTTCCTCCTCCTTTGTTTCTCAGTTTTGCATTCCAATCACAATAATTAGCGATGCACTTCGATGGCACATTTGATCAATTCCAGACCGTAGACACGGGCAAGCACCTTCAGTTAGCTCATCTGTGGCACTGAAGGGTGGGGTGTAAAACTGAGGGTCGTATTAACTGGTCTTCTGTGTAGGTGTATGGGTGCTAGCCTATCGCTGACAGCTCGGAATGTTCTGCTTGACAATGAATGTGATTTTCGCTCTCTTTACGCTGTCAACCGCAGGAGCCCATACGATCGCCTGGTTCAGAATGACCGGTGCTGGCACATTTCCGCTCCCAGATGCCCAGGACATCGATTGGTAGCTGTTCCATTGAATTTGTGTCCACTTCCAATGTTTCAAAGACTCATCCTGTTTACATTCCACGTTCCAATATTCACAGGTGTTTGCTGCTGTTGCTACCGCTGCTGCCACTTTGAGGGGTGCCACACCAGCAAGTGAAGGCCCAGAAAGCCTTTCTGCACCACAGCACGAAGGGCGACTATTCTGAGGCAGCGAACACTCTACTGCTCTTCCTAAGTCTTCTACTGCCCGGATTTTGAAGACGCAGACCACCAGGCTTTTCTTCCCAGACTGTCTTAAGTATGGAAGCTGCAGGGAAACCTGTCCATGGTGGGTGACCCTGCTGGCATTTAAACTACTGACATCAACGCT
Organism: Echinops telfairi; assembly: GCF_000313985.2. Taxonomy (NCBI): domain Eukaryota; kingdom Metazoa; phylum Chordata; class Mammalia; order Afrosoricida; family Tenrecidae; genus Echinops; species Echinops telfairi. The sequence continues at coordinate 17,671,496 of NW_022107431.1, forward strand.
TCCAGCATCAGAGGAACACAGCCTCCACCGGACGGCCACATGACAGAGAGTTGGGAGTTCAGGAGCAGTTCTCCCTAACGATGGAAATGTGATCGCAACGTCCTACTCACCCGATTTTCTTCTGAGCCGATATGGAGTGGACCCTTCTTTCGAGCAGCCTGCCTTCGACTCTGCCTCAGGACTGTAACAGAAACCTGGGTGGTCTGTGAAGACAAGCACATGGGCCAGTAAGAGCGAGGGGATCCCTGACTTCTCCCGGCAGCTACCTGGTGCGAGGTCCTGTGTCATCTGTCACGGGGGCAGCCCCTCTCCCCCCTTTGTTGTGTTGACTGTGCAGCCAGGGGCTGTCCGCTCATGGGGGACTTGACTTGCAGGGCTGGGCTGGCATGTGATGCTGTGCCCTCCCCTTTCTCTTTCTTACGCATTTGCTCCCCGCCTCTCTCTGTGCCCAACCTCTTTGACTTCTCAGAAGGAAGGGCTACAGCACTTGACTCGACCCTTCCTAGGATGCTGACTGACATGCGCCAGGGGCAGAGAATCAGCTCCAGCACAGTCCCGGGTAGTGGTCCCCCGCCATCATTTCTCAGGTTTGGTTGGCATCTGGAGCGGGGAGTCACGTCTACGTGCAAACCTGCTGCCACTGAGTCGATTCTGACCCACAGCAATCCCAGGTGAGCCACGGAGGAAATGCGGCCTCATGGGGTTTTCTGGGTTGTGAACTTCACGGAGGAAGCAGACTACCAGGCCTTTCTTCCGTGGCACTGCTGGGTGGGTTTGCACCAACCACCTTTAGGCAGTTGAGTGCACCCTACTTGGGCTGCACCAAGTGCCTGAGGTGGATGGTGGTGAGGCAGGTGCTCACGCTTCTACTTGGGTGCCTCTTTGAAAAATACAACAAAACACAGCCACTCTCTATTCACCGTTGGCGGGGCGAGACGTGAAGGGGCCAGTGTCATGCACTTGAGGAAGGATTCCTCAGGAGTAAGGCATTTTGAACATCTTAGCAAAAGCAGAAATGTGGTAAGACTGAGTTGCGGGGAGTCCTGGCTGTGTGATTAAAGCCAGTGGTTTCTCTTCTTATTCTATTTAATCTCCTCCTTGTTAACCAGGCGTGCGACACGCTTCTCTTGCACAGACAGGACCAGCTTGTTTATCCTCGGCCTAGAAACGCAACCCTAGATGTGGTGTGGTTGTGCTGTTAGAACTTTGAATGTCAGAGAAAGGCAAGACTGTCTAGTAGTGTGTCTTGCAGATGGTCAATGGGGGGCTCTTAGAGGCTGGGGGGAACTTGGGGGGACCTTGCCTTCTAGTGGTGGTAGTGGAGAGTGGGGGGAAGGCTGACCCTGAAATTGTTACCCACGTTGTTGGTTGATTCAGAAAACCTGGGTCTGGGGCTGCCATCACGCGACCACGGATAAGCCCGCATTAGGAACAAGTCATTGTGCTGGGGAGACCGCATCGGCAGCCTGGTTGACCCGAAGGCAGACAGATTATAGGCACAAGTGGAAGATCAACGTTTAAGCCGTATTAAGAAACCATGACTTACGAATAGCGTCCATTTCAAGTAGTGCTTGCTTGGCCTGAAAGAGAGAGGGCAGTCATCATTGCCTCGGCTTTTCCGCCCTCCCATCACCACGACAAGTACAGATTTGCTGCAGGTTTACACTGCCAGTCGGGATACAGATTTTACCTTGACGACTTTAGATTCTTAAATGCTTAAAAAAAGAAGCCAACAACAACAAATTCCTCACTTATTGACAGAGTCGGGTTCCAAAGGCCAGGTTGTTAGGTGAAAATGGGTGTTATGGAGAAATGGAGGATGACCACGTCAGATCACAAAACGGAGATTGATGACATCATTCCATAATTGCCAAATTCCATTATTCCATAATTGCAAACTGTGTGAGACGCACATCATTAGCATGCAAGATAGAGTAGATGCTACTGCCGTAAATGTGAAATGTCTGAGAACGAGAGCGCTGGTAAGTGAGGAACAAGTAGGTTGTATTTCTTTAAGGGGTTAACACATGGTTCACGCAGGCAAGTGCCCCCATGTGGGTAGCACATGACACAAGAAACATGCACAAGAGAGGGAAACAACAACAACAACAACAAGAAAGTCAGAGTCAGCGCCCTGTCCCTAGCAAAGAAAGGCAGACAGGGAGGGAGGAAGACAGGAGGGGAGTGAGGAGACCCCTCCGTCGGAGGTTCACAACCAGGCTGATCGCCACTGTCTATTGGGTCCTTGGTAGCCTCCTGGTCACCAAGTCAGATCAACTGAACCAAATGCTACAGGCCGGGGACTGGGCTCTGTCCCCAGCACGCCCGGTCTCCCTCAGGCTCATCAACTGTCTTGTGCTCATGGTAGCTGCTTCCTAAAAGTAAAATTAGCTTAGGCAGCCTTTCTTGCCTCTATAGTCTATCTTTCATTTTCAAAACTAATAGAAACTTGCAAACATGCTAAAATTCCTTTCACCTAGCTTTATTAGAGTGGCAATTATAGCTAAGTTTTAAAAGGGAAAAATAAATCCCAAATTCAAGACATTGCTTTTCTGACCTTCATGCTGAGAAATCAAATGCATAGATCATAGAGATTTTTATAATATAGACAATTCGAGCTTACATCCAAAATGGGGGGTTAACTATTCTGATGAATCCTAAACACAAATGTGAGCTCAAGTCTGAAATGCATGACAGCATCCTGGTAACACACAGAACATAGGTAACGTGGTTCCCAAGCACCTGTCCGCATCTTTGCTTGGCCTTTGCAAACCCTGTGTGTCTCAGCATGAGAAACGGAGTGCCCGACTGCCTTCTTTGGACTAGCCTCCAGTCTGCCCACCACAGAGGAACCGGTGGCGTGGCAGTTTCTGAAAATCAGACGTCCTGAACCTTAGTAGCTTTCACCCTAAGTCTCGACACTTAAAAAAAAAAAGGCTCATCATCCACATGTTGTCCACTAGGTGTCAGCCACGGACCATCACAGATGACAGGAAAGGGGTGGGGTGGGGGAGGGCTTTAGGCCCAAATCCGCACTCACTCCCTGTGGAGTTGATTCCAGTGGGCTTGGGAGGGGCTAGACTTGTTCATTTCCAACCTACATTTTTGTTTCATGTTTACAGTTTCCCATTCATTAGCCATTTCCTTTACTTCATAGAAAGATATTTTGAAAGCTCTAAGAACATGATCTTTTAAAGAAACAGTGCTGAGCTATTCATTATTGAGTGTTGGGTACCACTGAGCTGAGTCAGGTGTAGGGTGGCCCTATACCCCACAGGAAGGAGTAGAATGGCCCCATATGGCATAGGTCTTCCTAGGGGAGGACTCTATAGTTGCCAGGCCTTTTCTCCTGGGTAGCCGTGGTGGGGCTGAACTATCAACCTGTCAGCTAGCAACTGAAGGTTTAAGCATGGTGCCACCAGGACTCCTAGTTGATACTCCCACTTAGAAAACGGATCCACCTGACGGTGGTGTATTAAACCAGCATGCTTCCATGGTTACTGGTTAAGATATTCTTTTTGAATCCCGACTGCCTTGCACACCCAAAACCAAACTCATTGCCATCACATTGATGCCGACTCACAGCGACCCTATAGGACAAGGTAGAACTGCCACCGCGAGTTTCCGAGACTGTCACTGTTAACAGGAGTAAAAAGCCCTTTCTCCTGTGGGGTGATCAGTGGTTTCGAACTGCTGATCTTGCAGTTAGCAGCCCAACACATAACCACTAGGCCATGGGGGCTCCTGTGTACCATCTACTTCATGCCATTTCCAAAACGGGGAGAGTAAGATGTGGCTCTTGGGTACTTTGCTGAGGGTGAACCAAGAAGACAACATACTTTGCTCTGGGTCTGTGTGTTCCATAAGTCGCAGCAGAACACCCCCCCACCCTCCCGCCCCCGAATTTTAGAATCTTCACAGGATCAGCAACACGAGCAAAGAGAACCAGTCCGTTGTGATGCTACGTCCCATTGTAATACACCAGGGAAAAGCAGTCTAGAGCACACATACCAGGTGTGGGAGACAGACGAGAGGGATGCAGGTTCTTCTGGTTTTCCAAGCAGCACTAATTGCCTTTCCGAATCCCCTTAGCGCAGGGCTTTTCCCAGGGGAAGTTAAACAGCAGGTGGGGCCGGGCCAGGCCTCAAGAGGGCATTCCCAGGCACCCGGCCAGCAAGCAAGTGACTAACCGCCAGGGAGACGCGGTCACCTCTTTGCACAGCTACTTGCACCTCCCAACACCCCGATGCCACGACTCTCCAGTTTATGGGAAAAGCATGTTTCCTGGGTACAGAACCTCCGCCGCCCACCCTGGAGGAGAGCTTCTGATGCATGCCAGTGTGGGCATGGGGGGGCTTGGGGATGGCGGGCAAGAGGATCTCTTCCCCTTCTTGGGGAGCTCTGTCCTCAGGCTTTCCACTCAGTCTTCTCTCATGACCATCATCGCGTCCCGTCCCACCCCCTTGTGGGCCATTTCACCAACCCCATGGGGAAGCCATCACCACGCGGCCACTGTATCTCTGACCACTCTGCCCCATCTGCAGGGTAGCACATATCATCACAGCCACCCATTGCCCCCTGACTGCCTCCCAAAACGTCCCAGTCTGGATGGCCACCGCTCCGAGCCCAACTCCTGCTGGAGAGGCACTGACCCAGGTCAGATCAGTGTGCCCAGAAAGCATCCCGCTTTCCTGGCCTGTTTCCGGCTGCTCGGCCTGGAAGTCTGCGGTGGGCGGTGCGCACCCTAGGGGTCAGCAGCCGGTCCCCAGTGCTGCATCCCTGCTGCAGTTTGTAAGCTGCTGAACAGAGGTCTGAAGGACACCATCAGCCACACCTGGGCGTGCTCTCAGGTATCTAGTGTCAGCTGTCCCAGGTGCTACTCATCCAAAGCTAGGCCCCAGGGTGTTGTCCTCAGCTAAGGGTCAGGGCCTTTCCACCTGCCCTCGGCCGTCCTGCCTCAGTGCAGGCCACCTCAGAGTGCCTCTGTGTGCTCTCGGCTTTCTGCCCGTGGGTCCCCAGGCTGGCTTCACTCTGGCCAGGACTCCATTGGAGGTGGCCTCTCCTGAAATCACCGCCCTTCTTCTTCTCTACCCTTTATGACGTATTAAAAAAAAAATGTCTACACCCAGCTGGTTCCTTCTCATGCCCGCTGATATCTGCCCCTCCCTCTTCTAGGTCTCTAGATCACCGAATTTCATATCTGCATGATTCTCGTCTGATCTCAGCGGCAGCCAAGGCTGCTGCCCCACACCCCCTCCCCCCACCGCACCGCTCAGTCGCCCCGTCTCTCTCTCTCCCTCATTTCACGATCTCATGGGCTGTGGGAGTCTGCACGTCCCTCAGCCCATGGCCTGGCCGTCCACTGTCTTTAAGCTTCCCATTCCCGGATGTTCCCTGGCCTATTGTCCTGCCTGAGTTTGGCCTTTGTGATGATTGGTGCTTGGTGGCAGGCAGCTGCCATGCTCATTGGACCCCTCCACCAGGCATCCAAGTGCACCTCATTTGCATGCGGACTTGTTTGAGGACTGATGCCTGCCAATTCTTCCATATTTGGTAGCTGCGTGATTATTGGATACTACCTGTTACACTTTATTAGCATATGATGTAATGTTACCCTCCCACCATTGGGTATTCATTACATTTTATTAGCATATGATGTAATGTTAACCGCCCACCCTAGGGTATTTAAGCCCCTGCCTTCTGCTCAATAAACAAGGCTTGATCAGACTCCTGTCTTGCCTCCATTTCTCGCGTCTCTTGCCCCTCTTCATTCCGAGTCCCTTTTTCAGGTGTCCACGTTGTTTGATGACCTGCGGGACGGGTCGATGGGCCACGCTGCTCTTCTGGCTGGCCCCCTAGCCCCTCCGCCCCTCGCCAATCATTTGGGGTCACAGAGGTCTTTCTTTCCTAATCTTTGTGGGCCACCTTGTCCACGCGCTTAGGGTTCCCATTCCTCCAGACCCTCAGCTCCCAAGCCGGAATTTCTCCCTTGGACTAACCCCACATTCCCACATGGGAGCTGGGGAGGTTGTGCTCACCCCCTCCTTCCCACCTAATCTGCCCCCCACCCATGATCCCTTTCTGCAACTCCCCACCACCATGGGCACATTGCTGCTCCGCTCCCCCCCCCAACCCGACCTTCCTGATTTGTTGCCCTCTGCTCTTCTCTGCTCCTCTGGTCAAAGCCAGGCTCCTCCTCTGTGGTGACGCATGGAGCATCTGCCTGGATGTCCCTGGAGTTACACTCTCAGGACCCAGGGCAGACCCTGCCCTCCCCTCCCAGACCCTCAGGGCTTCCTGCTGCCCGTGTGATGGGCAACCCTGTGTGGCAAGGGCGTCCAGCTATGTGGGCCAACACGAGTCTGGAAGTTAACACGGGGGCACTCAGGGGAGATTCAGGCTTGCAGTCACTGCACTCCTTGGTGAAGCAGATCGCTCTCCTTAATGGGTGTGGGCCTCACGCCCACCCTCGCTTCGCCCCCAAGGGGAAGTGTCCCAAAGTTAGAAGAACTGCTACCTGGAGCCTGCAGCATTGGCCCCAGGGACCAGCCTGCTGCCTGCCATACAGGTTGAAGATTTTCCAACTGCCACACCGCACGAGCCCATCCTCACAGCCAGTGCACGGACGGCACTCTGCATATGCACACGCGTGTGGACGGGTGGTTCCCTGGAGAACCCTGGCTGTGCGCTTGCTGTCTGTGACTGAGGTCCTCCCAGTGAGGCACAAGGCTCCCTCTCCCTCACACCCACCCCTTCTCCCAAGGACGGGACCCCACCACCTCGCACAACATGCAGTCATAGTACCCCATCCAACCTCTTCCTTTCTCGTTCTGCTGTTCGCTGGGGCTACTTCCCTGTTTTTCCTCTCCCCACTTAATAAGCTATCTTGGCCTTCCAAACGGAGGTGAAGGCATCTTCCATTTTCCGTCATATGTCCGTTCTGTTCCTTCCCCTCCTCACTCAAGTGGTGTGAACACCTTATCCACCCCAAGGACCTGGCTTTGATGCCCATCAGTTCATGGTATTCAGCAGACCGTCAATGCCTCTGGGGTCATCGCTTCTCTGTAAATGTCTCCACAGCTGAGAAGCTGCCTGGTCTCCCCAGCATTCCCAAGAGCCTTTGTTCATGATTGGGGCTCAGCATGCCTTTGAATAATCCTAACAGCTCCTTTTCCTTCCAATGAGTTCTCTAGAATGGTCTTTCAATTTTTTTATTCTTTTGTCAAGTCCAACAAACACCACCACCCACCCAACCCATCTCCCAGTCTTCCTTTCCTGTGATCTTCTCACTATAAATGGCTGGTCTACACTGCTCTGCACTCATTTGGAAAAAAACCACGTATTCCTATTGGCTGCCAGTCAAGGGTGTGGAATCCTGTAGGTCACAGGTTCCCAAATTTATTTGGCCTTCCAACCCCTTCTCATAAATCCAAAAACAACCACACATTTACTCAGTGCCTCTCTGGCAATGGAAAATGTTCGGACGAGAGCCGTAATCCAAGATAAAGTGTAGGTATCTGCTTTTGCACCCCCCTGAGTAGTTCCAGCACCGCCCACCAGGAGGCGCGATTGATCGCCACGTTGGGGGTAGACACTTTACAGGGCTCCCTGGGTTTACCTTTGCCGGGATCTTCGCCACGTGGTTCTCTAGGATCAGTCTCTTCAGGTGCAGCACCCACAGGCGCTTGTCCTGCTGGGATTTTGCCTGGCAGAGGCAGACGAGGACACATCAGACAACACATCCCCACTCTGACCAGATCCAGATCCTCAGTGCCCTGACGAGCCGGGCCAGTCCTGCCAGGCTGCCTGGAGCACCGAGCTCACCGGTTCCCAGGGCGCTGCCCTTACCTGCACAGTGTGCTGCAGCTTGGGGTTCTTGTAGTGGAAGACGCTGAAGCTAAGCGGCTCTTTAGGGATCACTTCCACCAGCATGAGGTTACCGCACTGGACAGAGAGGGTGCAGAGGGGGTGAGACCCGGGCCCAGGCTGTGCACTCATGCCCACCCCCACCGGGGCCCAGAGGGCCATACCAGGATGTGAGCTTTGTACGTGAAAGTGTCCTCTCTCTTCTTGGTGAGGAGCAGCAGCTTGTCGAAGAGGAAGAGCGTCCGCTCGTTCTTGGCCCTCTGCAGCCGGAAGGTGCCCTCGAGCACCAGCTCCCCGTAGCTGGTCAGGTCCGGCCCCTTCCAGTTGGTGAGCAAGCTCTGGATCTCCTGAGGATGGGAAGGAGGCAGGAAAGGAAGGTGGGGCAGGGCACGGGGCTGCGCTTCGAGGACCTAGGCTCCTGGGACCCACAACAGGGCTCACGCCGACAGACGCCGTTATTCAACAGTATGTTCACAGCCACGGGAGGCGGCCCGTACGTGTGGGCCGAGCATGAGGCGGCCCTGGCTGACAGCATCAGCTGTGCTTTCCGATGGCTCAGGTGTGACCTGCTCACAGGCGTGTTTCCCTCGACACCCCCACTCCCTAGTGCTGGGCAGGTGGACGTGGTTAGCGCTCTTGGCTACTAGCTGAAGCCGCCCAGAGGCATCTGGGAAGACAATCCCAGTGGTCTAACTTCTGAACCCTCCTGTGCACACTTCTGTACTGCCACCAGGGCTCACCAAGCGTGGGCAGGCACACCTGCCCCTCGGGCACCCCTGCCCCTCAGGCTCACCTGCCCCTCGGGCGCCCCTGCCCCTCGGGCTCACCTGCAAGCGCACAGCGTGCTCGTGCTTGCGCTTCATGTTGTTGATGTGCCAGGCCACGCGCTGCATGGTGTCGATGGCGTCCAGCACCACGTCGTAGCCCTCGGTGGCCTTGTCAAGGTGGTTTTCTATTTCCTTGAAGAGAAGAGGAAAAGGGGATAGATAAGCCCCCCTCCCGGGGGTGGGGGCGAGCCACAGACATGTGGGTGAAGGGATACGGCGGACAGTGTAAGATATGAAAAAAAATGATTAAGTGCTCACGAGGGTGGGAGGGTGGGGGAGGGAGAGGGAAAAGAGGAGCTGACATCCAAGGGCTCAAGTAGAAAGATCATGTTTTGAAAACGACGGTGGCAACACACAAGTTCGCTTGATCTCATTGAGGTAGGGATTGTTATGCTATCTGTAAGAGCATCTAATGTTTACAAACAACAAAGAAAAGGGGTTTCCATTGCCCTCATTTAAGCACCAGGGGAACAACCACAGTCCTGTTACAGAGCACCCTTCATTGGGTCCCTTCTGCCTCCCAGGGACCCAATGAGACGAGAGTAGAGCTGGGCCCCAGGGCACCCGAGACCCCTAGCTTTATAGGAGAGAGGCCACAGCTGCCCCCCCCCCCCACCTTTCGTTCCGCACCGAGTGCTTTGGCCATGGTGCCACCTGGACTCCAGCCCCTCCTTGATTAATCCCTCACACTTGATGCTTTGCTCCTCCAGTTCCACAAGCAGCCTGTCGTCAGATTGTGCCCTAATGTGTCAGGAATACCGGCAGCCAACGTGCTAGAGTTGGAACACAACGAGGCTAGCAACAATGAGAGCAAAGCCAGGATTCTCAAGGCAGAGCATGGAACAAGCCACGTCTGCAGGCCAGCGCGTCTCACAAAGACGTGATGCTCATGACGGACATCCCAGTGGAGAGAGAGAGTTCTCAGTGTTCTGGTGGCCCCGTGGTGCCGTCGGCAGGAATACAGTTCTTGTTCTCGCGCTCTGTTCCCGTACCCCTCCACTCCCCCAGGCTCCATGGCTGGGGGCTCTCTCCCAGTGCCTTTGATCCTTAGCTCACCCCACGCCCAGGCAGACAACTCAAACCCACAGCCAACCTCCCTGCCCCTACGTGGAGGGCCGCTCAGAGCAACCCTTCAGCAATAGGGCCGGGTGGATGGGCCCCTGTGGGTTCCCAAGACTGCAACTCTTTTATGGGAGCAGAAAGCCTCTTTCTCCCACGGAGCAGCTGGTGGTTGCAAACTGCTGACCTTGTAAGGAGGCCAATGCTGTCACCTCTATGCCACCAGGGCTCTTCCGCAGAGAGCTAGGTCTAGGTGGTCGGTCAAAGCTTGTTCATCTAAATCAGCAACAAGCATGGGAACCAGAGCTGGGAGAAAGATATACTAGATGATTCGAGCATGTCCTTGCCGCACACACGCACACTCCTCCGGTTAATCAAGGGCAGGGGCTGGATCTTGCTGGCAGCACCCAGGAAGGTCTGCTCTGTCATTTTGTGGCCACACCCAGTAACTCAGGGTGGGTGGGGGTGTTAGGTAGCCCTGTTTTGGACCTGAAAACAAACTGGAAGAGGGTCTGAGTTCTGTTCCCAGCCTCAGAGCCAAGGTTACAAACTCCCTTGAAGCCAGATGCCCTGATGCCTTCAGGGCAGGGTCAAGAGGGACAGCAGAGCTTTTAATTTTCTTTTCCCCTTGCTCCTTCTTTCAGGCGGCAAGGTAGCCTGCTCATCCGAAAGCCGACTGAACAGAACAGAGCAAATGGCTGTGTGGATCTTCCTGGCGGCTCTATGCCTTCAGGGTGACAGGGGTCACACAGAGAGGAGCCTCTAAGCCAACTCTCAAAGCAGAATGCCTTCAGAGACAGCCAGTCGTTAGTTTTTAGATTAACCCAGCCCTGTCTTTACCAGCCCGTCTGCCTGTCTGTCTCCATCATAGCGCCCTGGGGCTCCGTGATCAGCAGGGGGCTTTCTACACCCGGAAGAGTGACAGTCTTGGAGTGCACAGGGGCAGTTCTACTCTGTCCTATCGGGTTGCTATGCCAGAATTGACTCACTGGCAGCCAGTTTGAGGTTTTTTTGGGGGGTGTTTGGTGCACTGCGTTGGCAGTCCCATCCCACCAGTGCCTCTGGGGAAGAACAGAGCTGACCACTTGCTCTTGTAAAGATTCCAGCCTAAGGAATTCGATGGGGCAGTTCTCCTCTGTCCTACAGCGTTGCTATGGGGCGGAATCCACCTGAGGACACACAGATCTAAAAGCCTGAGATGTCACATCTAGTGGTGCTTAGCAAGGGTCGGTATTATTTGATCTGTAAGAAGGGCCAGGCACCAAGGAGCTTGGGTGGCCCAACGGGGTAACCCTTGAGCCGCTAACCACAAGTTGGTCTTCTCACACCCGCCCAGCCGCTCCGTGGGACAGAGGGGGCTGTCTGTCCCTGTAAAGAACTCCAGTCTCAGAAACTCAAAGGAGCAGTTCTACTCTGACGGATGGGGTCGGGAGAGTCGGCATCAACTCGATGGCAGTGAGTTTGGGTTGGGACACAGATTTAGGACAAGAATCCCACTCCATCTACCAGGGGATTGGGATCGACTTCAACAGGGAAGGAGGGTTCCCTGGCCGGGCTCCTGGGCAGGTAAGATCTCTGCAGGAGCTGGCAGCAAACAGACAAGGGGAGATGTTTCTGAGAAGCTGGGTGACAGAAACGTTTGCAACTTCACACAGGTGTGCACTGAGCCGACCCACAACGACTGCCCCAGAGGGAAGCATTTCGAGAGGCGCACAGGAACTGCAGGCAGGGCGAGGCGGACGCAGGGAGGAGCAATGGAGGAGAACGCTGCCCTGAACCTGCAGCGCGAAGAGGAAAACCCAACAGCGCTGCAGGCTGACCCATGCCTCTCGGGCCACGGGGAAGATGGACAGGGGACAGGACGTGGAGAGACACAGCCCTGCTCTGGACGCCCTGTGTGTGGGCTGTCTGGGGAGGTGACAGGACTTGGAGAGACACAGTGAGCAAGGACAAGTGAGACGGGCACTGGGCACTCCTTGGGGCCTTTTGTTTCCCATGATGCAAACGGGAGCGTGTCTTACCAACAGAATGAAGATGGCTTCAGATCATACTCCTGTGTCAATGCAAGTCCCGAAAGACCTGAAAACCCAAGCCTGGCGCCGGGTTTGAAGTCCTGTGTTAGACAGGGCTGAGCTTCCCAGGGCTCACTTGGCCACCATCTCCCCCCGCAGTACTACTGTCTGTTCTGAGACGCCATCTCCCCCCGCAGTACTGCTGTCTGGTCTGAGATGCCAGCCTTTTGGTGGGCAGCTAAGGGAAGCACCAGTGCCATCCAGGGACTGGCCACAAGCTTATTTAGAAAGGACCAGAAACAAGGGCTCTCCCTTGTTTCCAAGGCCTCTCCTTGCAACAACTAACCAGTTGCTGTCAAGAATTCTGACACCAGGTGACCCACAGGTGCTGAAGGAGAAGTCTGCTCCAGAAGGTTGGTTCTCGATGGCTGTCTTTTGGGGACTAGGTCGCCAGGCCTTTCCTCTGCGGTGCCTTTGAGTGGGCTTGCTCCAGCCAGGCCCCTCTGTGCAGGTGGTCCGACGTGCCTGGAAGCCCAGCCCCAGGTCGTCCGTCTCGATGCTCACCTGTCTCCTCCGGCCCAGCACCTTCTCTGCTTTAGGCAAAAGTCAAGCTAGGCCACGTGACTTTTCGTCTGCCCCCCTCCCCCGCCCCCCCAGTCAAATCAGAATGCACACAACTGGGTTCCCTGGGAGGACAGCTTGCAGCCTAGGCAGTGGCCTGAGACATAGTCAGAGCTGGAGCCAGCATTGACCCTTTTGCTCAGCACTTGGTCCTGGGCTGCGGGCCCAGCATAGATGGACCGCTAATTCCGCAGAGCAGATGAGTTGACTGTAAAGTATGAGCGTGGAAAACACTTCCATGCGCCCACTGTGTCTTCGCTCTTTCCATCTGAACTTAGCATAAACACCTGTTCCTTGCCCCAGGAAGGTAGGCAGGCCAGCCGGGCAGACACTCACGTGCAGGAGGAGATGGTACTTGAGGATCCGCTGGACCGGCTTCAGGAGATAGGAGCCCAGGGGCAGCGAGTGCTTCAAAGCCTCCTGCCGCTCCCGGAAGAACTTGGCCAGCATCTTGTTCCTCATACACTCGGTCAGCACCGCCACCGACCTGCAGGAGGGACAACAGGTGTTCCCAATCCAAGTTGGCACACGGAACAGGACATGGGAGCTTTAACAGCCAGCATGAGGGCAAACGCCCAAACGGGGCAGGGGAGCTGCAGGGGACCACCGTCTGGCAAATTCGGGGAGGCGTCCCTCTGGGCAGATAGTGTCACAAAGGTGCCATCCCCAGGGGCAGCCTGGTCATGGGCACAGGACTTCTAAGAAGTGCTTGCTTTCCTTCTGGAAGACAAAGTCTTCCACCCTGTGCCAGGGGACAGGGGAGGGTAAGGGGGCTGGAGCTGGATTTCATTCAGCCTCCAGGGGTCCCTGAGCTGGGAGGCTTCATGGGGAACTCACACTGCACAACAATGGTCAGATCCCACAGGGTGGTCAGTATACAGCTGACACATGCATGCTGGAGGCCGGTATACAGCCAGCATTAAGCCCCAAGGCGACCAGATCCAACCGGCACCCTGTGCAAAGGAGATGGGTATATAGGTGGTACCATATACTAAGGAGGCTGGTATACAGCCAGTACCATATACTAGGGAGGCTGAAGTATACAGCCGGTACCATGTACTAAGGAAGCTGGTATACAGATGGTACCATGTACTAAGGCGGCCACAGTATACAGCTGGTACCATGTACTAAGGAGGCTGAAATATATAACCAGTGCCATGTACTAAGGAGGCTGGTATACAGCTGGTATCATGTACTAAGGAGGCCGGTATACAGCCGGTACCAAGTACTAAGGAGGCTGGTATACAGCTGGTACCATGTACTAAGGAAGGTGGTATGCATCCAGTACCACGTACTAAGGAGGCCGCAGTATACAGCCAGTACCCTGAATAAGAACAAGGAGCTCCTCTGCTCAGCAGGTGAGGTTGTGGCTGCTCAGGGTCCTGCTGAGACTGAAAGGCTGGATGGCCAACACAAACCAGTCCTCAGAACATTCTCAGAAGTTCAGGGACAGAGTCCTCATGCTCTGTGGGGGTCCATCCGGCCACTGCACCTCATGCACAGCTGCTATCTATCGGTCCGTAGAGCCTTGCATGCTACCCTAACACTGAGCAGGGTTTGGCAGAGCTTCCAAGCCAAGATGGGCTAGGAAGAAAGGCCTGGTAATCCATGCCCCAAATCAACCAGGGAAACTCTGTGGCTCACAACAGCTGGCTCTGCCACCAATCATGGGGATGGTGCAGGGCAGATCACTGGGATTTGGGGGCCGGCAGGATGGCAGTTCACACCAACTTCCCAGGAGGCACAGTCCCGTGTTGGAACACCTGCGCTCCCCACTGGTCACCCCTGTGGGGTACATGCACTGCACACCCCCACAGGGTAGCCCTCCACAGAGACCCCTCCCTCAGGCCAGGCTCTGTGTGAGAATCCTTGGACAGATCCCATCCTGCCCCCGGGGGCCCTTCCCAGGGAAGTTGACTTCTGAAGACGGCTCAGGCCCTGCTGCATGAGGAGGGTGGTCCCAATGACGCCCCCTTCCTCCCTGCTCCCCCAAGAAAACATGGTAAGAGAATGACTAACATTGTGTTGGCATGTGACTGTGTACACACACACACAGGCACGCACGCACATCCATGAATTAAAATCTGTGGGTTTTACAACGTAGACACAAGCAGGTGGTAAAACTTCAGACCCTTACTTCTCAAGTCAGTAATGTGTTTTCAGGATGGATATGGAAAACCAGGCATTACAAAGTCCTGTTGGTGCATCGGGTGAAGCACTGGGCTACTAACTGCCACATTGGTGGTTTGAGTCCACCAGCCTCTGGGCAGGAGAAAGATGAGGCCCATCTGCTTCCAGAAAGATTTGCAGCCTTGGTCTTCCTATTATTATGGTCTTAGTTTTACCTCATTAATCCTGTTAGACATGCATATGTTCATGTGTATAATTATTGTTCGATGCATGAAATAAATCCAAGATAGATAAACCCTTCAGAAATAGTAATGGGAGTAATGATTCTGAGGGTTCAGAAAGAGTGGGAGACTGATAGTTGAGGGAATGTGCATGGAGTGCCTTTGCTCAGCCAGCCTGGTGGTGGATTTTCCTGTCTCTTAGCCCCACGAAATTGAGAGCAAAAATGGGACCTATTTCCCCCCAGTTATAGATTTATTAATACATACACCCAGCTATCAAGTTGATTCCAACCAGTTAAATTATAGAGCCTCAATAACACACACACACACACACACACAGGTGCATACACATGCATGAAAGCACACACACACACACAAACACGCACACATGCATACAAATGCGGACACACAAATGCACGCACACAGACACATGTGCACACACAAACACATGCACACACCAGCTGACCTGGAGTGGATTCCAACTCATGCGGGTACTGCTTATGTGGAGGGGAACGACACTTCTTGGGTTCTCAAGACCGTGGACTCTCAGGGGCCGCTCTGGCGGGGTCCCCCCAGCCACCATCTCAGCAGTTGCACCGAGCCCACTGCACCCCCCAGGCTCTCATGAGAAGTGCTCCCATGTTCTTCCAGGTGAGGGGCACAGAGACCAGAGGTGGGTACAAAGCTCAGTCAAGCACAGCGGGCTTCCTTCGTTTGCCACGGAAGCCGCTTGGGAAGGAGTCTCTCTACTCTTTTCAGAGACTCTCCATTTTCCCCACTGAGATAGTTAAAGATTATTGTGCCAACCTGGCTGATAAACACCTGTGGGGTTAATTGAAGGGTGGATGGATAACTGGCTCAGTGAGCCTTGCCTTTCTAGTTCTTGGGTCTCTTGCTTTCCGATGGTCGGATCAGGGGGTAGCTGCCTTAGCCAGTTCCCTGCTTCAGCTGGCAAGGCTCACTTCCTGCAAGACATTCCTGAGGAGAAGCCACATGGACCTACCCCGACACAGCCCTGGGTGCTGGAGCAGCCGTGTGGAGACCCCTGCCAGTGCTAAAATGCTTACACATTCACTGACTCGGCTTTCCTCCTGCAGTCGGCATCATTGCATGTGTTTTGTGGGATGGAGGAGGACTTTGTGGATTGGTGTTGGATATATGGGCTAATGTTGGACTTGTGGGCTTGGGCAGCACTGGGTTGGGATGTTTTCTTGATGTGCACTTAACCTTCATATAAAATTCTCTCTTATACATATGGGTTTCTGTGGATTTGTTTTTCTAATGTACCCAGACTAACATATCCACCATGGCCTCCAGGCCACAAGGCTTTCCGGGAACCCCAGGGCCTGCAGGGCTCAGGACCTGTGTCTCCCGGCCATCCTTGCTCAGTGCTGCAAGTTGATAAGTGGTCTCTAAAGGACAGGGACTACTGTCACTTTGCACTCACCCCCACCTCTGACCCCACCCCACCGGGAAGCCCCAGGCACACACTCCTAGAAAGCTGGGGTGTGGGGCAGACTGTCTGAAAGAGGACAGAAGTGTATGCGGCCGGCGGGCTGACCTACCGGGGGTAGTTGGTGCAATACTGGGTGTAGATGTGGAAATCTTCACTCTGCAAGGACAGAAGGGAGACTTTTAGGCACAAGAATGCACAGCTGTCTACATGCACTTTAAAGCAAGAAAGAGAAACAGTGGTCACGCCGCCCAGTCTGTGGCTCAAATCACACATGGCCTGCATCCTAGCCCACAGGACAGCTAGCTGCATGCCCCATCCAGCCCTAGGGCCCCCCCACCCCCCAAATGTGTTCATTTTGGGAGTCTGCAAACACTTGAACTTGAGTTCAATACACATTGACGGAGCATCTGCCGTGTCACCGTGAACAGGAGGCAGGTCTGAGGTGAAACAACAGTGTCTTTGTCCTGTGGTACAGCCCGGGGGTCCAGCCGGCACGGCATTTAAACGTCCTGGGACAAGAAGTCTGTGGGAAGCACGTGCAGAGTGAGGGCGGTGCCCACTCTCTCCCCACCTTTGTCACTGGCAGGCCACTGGCCATCCTTGGATATGGAAGTTGGGCCTTAATTCCTCCCAGAAAACTTCCCTGATGTCCCAGGCCCAGCCAGCCGCTCTGATTCTGGGCTTCCTCAAGCCTAGTTACCTCTCCTGGAGCGCCACCCAATTGACCCACGTGGCCTTGCCCACTTCTCGGCCTATCTTCCACGCGGGACTGCCGAGCTCCTCCAAAGAAGAGGCTGCCTTATGTCCCCGGGGCAGGTGGTGTTGGTGGAACGACGAGCGCCCATCTTTCCTACGACACTGAAGTTGGGAGCAGGCGCTGAGCCTCCTGGTCCGCACACACCCAGCACGCTCCCAGATCCCTAGCTCCTCCTCCCATTTCTGCGGCCGTCTTAGTCCTTCAGATGTAATCTTTCTTTAAAAAAATCATTTTACTGGGGGCTCTTACAGCTCTTATCACAATCCATACATCCATCACGTCAAGCACATTTGTACATTTGTTGCCATCATTTTCAAAACATTTCCTTTCTACTTGAGCCCTTGATTTCAGCTCCTCACCCCACCAGCCTTTCCCTCATGAACCCATTGATAATTTATAGATTTTTTTTTTCATTGTCTTACATCAACCACTGTCTCCCTTCACCCACTTTTCTGTTGTCCGTCCTCCTGGGAAGGGGTTATATGCATATCATTGTCATCAGTTCCCTCTTTCTCTCCCACCTTCCCATTATCCTCTTGGTAGCACTATTCTTATTATTCGTCCTGAGGAGTTTATCTGTCCTGGATTCCCTGTGTTTCCAGTTCCCATCTGTACCAGTGCACATCCTCTGATCTAGCCGGATTTGTAAGGTAGAATTGGGATCATGATAGTGGGGGTGGGGGAAGCAGTAAAGAACTAGACGAAAGTTGTGTGTTTCATTGGTGCTATACTGCACCCTGACTGGCTCGTCTCTTCCTTGTGACCCTTCTATAAGGGGATGACCAATTGTCTATAGATGGATGCCCTGTATTCTTATCAAGTTTTGGGAAATAGGAAATGAAAATTGTCTGCTGTGAAAGGACACTCCTGAAAAGGGTAAAACCGCAACTTCCATGTCAAATGATCGAAACCCACCAGTCAATGAGAACGGCAGTAGGATGTTACACCTGGTCCGAAGGGTCTCCTCTCTGTCTCTGACCTTCTACTTCACCAAGCAGGGTGCCCTTCTCCAGGCACTGATGTCTCCCCGTAACAGGTCCAAAGTACACGAGACGAAGCCTGGCCATCTTCTCCTGGCAGGAGCATTCTAGCTGCGTCTCTCCAAGATGGGCTTGTTCATTCCGCTGGGAGCCCCGGGTAGGGTGGATACCCTTCGCCAGCACAATGACTCAAAGCCATTCCTTATTCTTCACGCTTCCTGATTCCTCGCCCAGCCTTCACATGAATCTGAGGCACCTGGAGATGCCACGGCACGGGCCACGGGTACCTTCGTCCTCAAAGCGACATCTTTGCTTTTTGTTTGTTTGTTTGCTTGGTCGTTTTTTAATAGTTCAAGGTCTGCTTGTTGGCCTATTTTCCAGTCGAGTCTGATGGGGTGCCACACTCTGTCTCCAAACTCTATCTTTGGTATTCCCTGGGGATTTCTTCACTTTGCTCCCCTTGCTGCTCTGTTACATGTCCTTGGTGTTTCACCCCAGAGTGGTGGGGTCAGATTGGGCACAATTTCCGCACTGTGCTCCAGTGTTGTCCCCCGTAGCGCTATGGGTCTGTGAGGGACGTCGTGTCTCGTGGTGGGGCCAGCCCTATGGTCCTCTCTGTGCATTGTCTGCTCCGAGCAGGAATATCTTTGCTTTTTTAAATGCATTAGAGAATTTTCCCAATTCCATAGGTTATTTGATTTCCTGACTGCTGCTTCCTTCAGCACTGATTGTGGATCCAAGTAGACTGTACCCCTTGACGACTTCCCTCTTGTGTCTGCTTATCGTGAGGTGACGTAATGGCCCAGTCGTGAGGCTTTTGGTCTTATATTGAGGAGTCATCCACGCCGAAGGCTTTGATCTTTGTGCTGTTTCTATATCAGTTGGTTTTCTCTCTGTACGGTTAAGCCACCACCCAACTGAAAGCGCACACAGCTCCGTTATTTGCATCATGTGGATTTCAATGCTCAATTTCAACTGTCTTTATAAGCCTCCATTTTTTGGAATAATTTTTTGTGTGTGGAATAATTCTGTTGAATAGCTACATGGCTTCAAAGTCAATTCTCCCAGCAATGTCAAGTCAAAGAAGTCTAGCTTCTATTGCTGTTTATTCCAGTCTCTTCCTTCCCTTTCCCTACAGTTGAATCATCTTTCAACTTTACAGTTTATCTTTTGGTAAACATGAATATCTAAATATAGGCATTCTCCCCGCTTAGTTACCCACAACATGCTCTACCAGTGATGCTCAGACCGCACTGCAGGGTAGCCCAACATCAACAGGAGGGCGTGTGAAAATAAGGTTGATGGGCCTCACCCCTAGCGTTTCTTACTCAGTGGATGGGGGTGGGGACCAAAATGTGCATTTCCTTTCTCTTTTTAATAAATCATTTTATTGGGGGTTCATACAACTCTTATCACAATCCATACATACATCAGTTGTGTAAAGCACATTTGTACATTTATTGCCCTCATCCTTCTCAAAACATTTGCTCTCCACTTAAGCATCAGCTCATTTTTCCCTCTACCTCCCTGCTCACCCCTCCTTCACGAACCCTTGATAATTTATAAATTATTATTTTGTCATTGGAAGGTCTTACAAGAATGTCGTGAGGGCCTCCCCCCCCTCAATAAAATCTCTCTCAACTTCAAAAAAAATAATAATGTCGTGATATCTGGCTTCCCCTGAGAACTCGGATGCTCCATCAGGACTGGGCTCAGTGTTCACGTCATTCAGTGCCTGCAGAGAACAGGCAAGTCCCCAGACTCCTGTCCCCTCCCCTGGCTCCGTCCTGCCCCACAGTCACCTGTGTGGCTCCCGAAGGCACAGAGCGGCCTGCCCTGATTCCAGAGAAGAGAGAGGCCAAGGATCACGGTTTTCTATGCAAATACATTAACAGCAGACCTGAGCGCTCCCTGGGTTTGCTGGTGCTGTGTCCTCGCTTCCTGCTTCACCCTCCTGAGCTTGAGTCCCATGAGGCTGCCTTCCCTGAACCCTTGAGATTGTTAGGAATGAAATCCTGCCAACTTTAGGAACAATAGCCTCCCTGCAGAGATGTTCAAGTTGCACCACGCCTTGAACCTCTCACTCGCAGCCCTCACAAGTCTGTGCACTTGGATGTGGTTGCGTTTGTAACAGCATGACTCTGCTCTGGTTTAAATCAGCCAGCTACCCTTCATACAGGACCACGTGCAGACCTGATCTGAGATTTCGGAAGCTCTGTAGCCCTGTTTTACACAAAAATCAATACCTCCTGGGTCTTTAATCCTTAAATGTCTACTACTTCTGACATAGTCCGCCCCAGAGGCTCATCGAGGGTGATGAAGACCTTGAGGAAGCCGTTACACGGGAGCTCTTGGTGTTGGCGTTGTCAGTTGCCTTCAAGTTGGTTCTGACTCACAGTGGCCCTGTTAGGGAGCTAGCTTAGGGACAAGGGGTCATCCCTCCCAAGCCTGCAAAGGCCCCCATAGGGGAGGTTGGAAAGAAATCAGGCAGCCATTAGACACCCACAAAGACCCCAAAATGAGCATGCTCGCACTCAAGCCCTTGAGCAAGGTGGGAGGTACACTTGGGCGGTCAAACTGGCCCCAGGCTCATGACATCACCCACGTGGGCCTAACTCAGCCAATGGGGTCAACCAATACTATCAGCCACACCTTCCCCCAGCCAGGGGGTGGGCTAGAATAAAGGCAGGGAGCACGCTCTGAGATGCTCTCTCTTACCCTGCTCCTAGTCAGAGGCAGGTGGAGGGGGAGGGTGCACATGTGCCTGCTCTGGGCCTTCTTGGGTGGGGTGGGGGGAACTGCCTCTTGGCCCATATGCTCTGAGCCTCTAGGGTTCTTGGGCTTCTGGCCTCCCAGGATTTCCCCCCAAGATCCGTCTACACGGGTGCTCTTTTCCACCTGTGAACCCCTTTGGGACCGTAAAACCTGAAACTTGTCCTGTCCTTCATAAAAACCCCCTTGGATTACACAATGGGCACTGGCGTGAATTCTTTTGTGATGCAAAGCCAAGAACCGAGGTCTTACGGACTCCAGAAAGCTAACAGCCCGTTGTACAACAGAACAAACCACTGTCCGGTCCCGTGCCATCCTCACAAGTGTTCCTCTGCTGGAGCCCATCGTGGCAGCCACTGTGTCCGTCTGGCTTGTCGAGGGCTTCCTCTTTGTCACCGCCCCGCTCCTTCCCCAAGCACGCTGCCCTTCTCCAGGGAGGGGCCTCGCCTGACAACAAAATCCCTGAGCCTAAGTCTCACCATCCCTGCTCCTCGGGAACATGCTGGCCGTGCTTCTGCAAGACAGATGTGCTTGTGCTTTGAGCAGTCCCCGGTGCCTTCACTATTCTTCGCCACCCCCATGAGTCACATGTGTTGGTTCTTCCACAGTCAATGGTCAACTTTCACATGCCAATTAGGTGACTGAAAAGACCGCGGCTTGGGTGAGGCCCACCTCAGTCTTCAAAGTAAAATCCTTGCTTGTCAACACGTTAACGAGGTCTGTGCAGCAGATTTGCTCGATGCAATGCATTGTTGGATGTCTCGACTGCTGCTTCCATGACCATTCCTGCTCAGGAGCAAATTCCGGACAACTTCAATCTTTCCTCCATTTATCATGATGTGACCTACTGGTCCAGTTGTGAGGATGTTGGTTTTCTTTCCGCCGAGTTGTCATCCACACCGAAGGCTGCAATCTTCATTGATCTTCATCGGCAAAGGCTTCAAGTCCTCCTCACTTTCAGCAGGCGAGGGCGTGTCATCTGCATCTGGCGGGTTGTTAGCAAGCTTCCCTTCAATCCTGATGCGACGTTCTTCTGCAGATAATCCAGCTTCTCAGATGTTTTGCTCAGCATATAGATTGAACAAGTAAGGTGAGAGGATACAGCCCTGACACACACCTTTTTCGGTTTTAAACCATGCAGTAGTCCCTTGTTCTGCTCACACAACTGCCTCTTGGTCCATGTAGAAATTCTGAATGAGCACAATGGAGTGTTCTGGAAGTCCCATTCTTCTCTTTTTAAAAACATTTTATTAGGGGCTCATACAAGGGTGGTATTCCCTGTATTTTCAGTTCCTATCTGCACCAGTGTACATCCCCTGGTCCAGCCAGACCTGCAAGGTCGAATTCGAGTCATGGTAGTGGGAGCGGGGAGGAAACATTTAGGAACTAGAGTCTTCTCAAAGTGATCCATAGTTTGTTACAATCCACAGAGTTTGAATGTCCAGGGACAATGTCCATATTATGGCCCCCACCCAGATGAACTAACATTGAGAACAGCCACTTGTGAGCAGACAGGCACCTTTCATATTGTGGTCATTGCACCTGGACTTGAGTCTGGTGGCAAGTGTCCCTCTTTGCTGTCATCCTTTGCTATACCTCGGGCCACTCCCTAATGCTTGCAAAGGTTTTAGAAGTAGGTATTGATAAAGAGTGTATACCAACAATCATATATAGCGGTTGCTGCCAAGTGGCATCCAGCTCATGGCAACCCCGTGTGCTACAGACGACATGTGCTGCATAAAGCTTGCTCGACTGTCATTTCCATGGAAGCAGACCGCCAGGTCTTTCTTCCACGTCGCTGGGGTGGTATGAATCTCCAATACCTTAGTGGTTGGAAGGGAACCATTGGTACCACCCAGAGATCGTCAACAAGGTATACTTCCTTCTAACTCTTCAGGAGCCTGGCTGCCACAGTGGTTACATGTTGGGCTGCTAAGCGCAAGCTCAGCAGTTCAAAGCTTCCAGCTGTTCTGTGAGAGAAAGGTGAGGCTTTCCACTCCGGTCAAGAGTTAGAGCCTTGGAAACTCACAGGGGCAGTTTTACTCTGTCCAACAGGGTATGAGATCACTATGAAGCAAGCATCGACTCATTGGCAATGAATTTGATTTTTGAGTTTTCTAATTATTCACTCCTTTAAACTGCAGTTGGAGAAGGCAGAGCGTGGAGACAGGTACTTCTGAAAGTGCTAACCCATGAGCCAGGCAAGGCTGGCCCCTGGGACTACAAGCTCCCACCAATTTACTGAATGAGTGACCAGTGCCAAGAACTCCTAACATCGTGGGGTTTCTTCTGTCACCGGACCCATCCTCTTTGTCTTCACCCCAAGGCCCCTTACTCTGGGACTACAAGCTCCCACCGATTTCCTGAATGAGGAACCAGTGCCAAGAACTCTTAACATCGTGGGGTTTCTTCTGTCACCGGACCCATCCTCTTTGTCTTCACCCCAATGCCCCTTACTGTCTGATTCCTGGGAAACATTCACTGGACACTGAGGAAATAACGAAGGGCAAGGGCCATTGGGAGCCTGGGTGGCATTGTGGTTTCTCGATAGGCTGTGATCTACAGGGTGGGCAGTTAGACACGGGGCTTTTTAACCCCGGAAAGAGTGACAGTCTCTGAAACTCAGAGGTTCCACCCTGTCCTATAGGGTCACTGTGAGCGTCACCCAAAGTTCAGGGCACACTGACTGGAATTCACTCTGGCGATAGGAATGCCTGCTGACAGCACCTCCCTGAGGATCATTCCAGCGAGTGGGTTGGGGTGGCAGAGAGAGGAGAAAGGCACCTCTGGGTGGGAGGAGGTTCAGGGGGGCTGGGGCTTCCCAGAGTCGCTGGAACAAAGGAAGCTGGTTCCAGGAGCCTCCAGAGCCCTCAGCTGGGCGGCGGCTCAGGCATCCTGGAGGCCAGGAGGAAAGCTCCTTCCCATTGCCATCACCAACGCCGCTCCTAAGAGGCAACTGGGCCGTGCTTGCGTGGGGAAGGGGCTCTCTAACCCACACACCCTGCCAGCGCAGGTGAGGGCCAGGGCGCACGTCAGGGTAAGCTCCAGCGATTCAGATAAAAGCAGAAGCCATGACCGGCCTGGCAATTAAAGCAATTTTCCATTCCTCCCCAGCGCTAGGCAGCTGCCCAAGTCTAGGGAAGTTTGCATCACCCAGATTTCAGGGTGCTGAGTGTCAGAGCCCTGCACCCCACCCGTCCCTGCACCCATGTGAGTGCACGGAGGGCTGAAGTTGGTCTAGTAATTACCCTTGGCAGCGTTACCGTGAAAGGGAAGATCTGGGAGTTGGCAATGTGGCGCATAAACAGACTTTTATGTGAGTAATTAGGCCAGCTTCAAGCATCTGCTGGAGCCTCTTTAATCAAACTCCTGATTACAGTTACCAGCGAGAGCCCCAACGCTTCCGCAAACTTCTAAGGCTGCCTGTGGGCTGCGGGTATTTGAACACGTCTTCTTTGATATCCTCTGCTTATCTTTTTTTACCCATTTCTTCCTGGTCTTCAAATCCTTTCGGGGAACTCAGGATGACCCAGGCCGCGAGTGAAAAGAAGCGTGCAGGCGTGTGCACACAAATGTTTTACAGACAGACAGCCTCGAAGGCAGGAGACAGTTTTATGAGGGAAGTCCATAACTGCAGGGTGTTATGTGGGGGTTCACCGCCACTGGATGGGCTCTGCAGCCCCCCGACGTGGCCACTTGATGCCAATCGGGAGCCAAGTCAGGCTGGAAGGGCATCTCAGTTTCCGCTGGGACCGTGATGAGCAAATTCTCCGGTGCCCAGCCGCAAGGCCCCGCGGCAAACTTTGCTGAAACCTTCATACACGATTACAGTGCAAATGAACCTCTCGTGGCAGAGATCATCTGAGGACTTGCTGCAAAGCCATTTCTGCCCGAGGTTTTCCAAACGGAAGCCGTAGGCTCTAAAGGAGATGCTTCAATCGCAAGCTTGCTTTCTCTGGAAACCTGCTGTCATGTGGGGAGGAACGTTTCTTTGTAACGAGTGACCTTTGAAGTTTCAGATCTCTGGCTCCTGGTCAGCATCAGTGCACTGCCTGCGAAGCTTTCCCCGTCAAACCCTGGCCGGCCGCTGTTTCTGCTGTGGGTGGTGGGGCAGTCAGGAATGGCTAATGAGCTGGCAGAACAGCACAAGGCCACGGATTTTTTTTTAATCGTTTCGTTGGGGGAGCGTACAGCTCTTATCACAATCCACGCATCCATCCATTGTGTCAAGCACATCTGTACCTGTTGCCATCCTCCTCCTCCTCAAAACACCTCCTTTCTACTTGAGCCCTTGGTACCAGCTCATTTTCTCCCTCCCTCATGGACCCTTGATGATTTATAAATTATTTTTTTCATGTCTTACATCGACTGATGTCTCCCTTCACCCACTTTTCTGTTGTCTGTCCCCCAGGAAGGGGGTTATAGGTAGGTCATTGTGATCGGTTCCCCCTTTCTCTCCCCACCTTCCCCTTACCCTCCTGGTATTGCTACTGTCATTATTGGTCCTCAGGGGTTTATCTGTCCTGGATTCCCTGTGTTTCCAGCTCTTATCTGTACCAGTGTACATGTTCTGGTCTAGCTGGATTTGTAAGGCAGAATTGGGATCATGACAGTGGGGGGAGGAAGCATTAAGAAATAGAGGAAAGTTGTATGTCTCCTCCTTGCTATAGTGCACCCTGACTGGCTCGTCGCCCCCTAAAATGACATTCTTGATGACATTAATCTTTCCCGCCTAGCGGGATGTTCCTGGCTGGTCCAGGTGCGAGGACTTTTGTTTTCTTTGTACTGAGGTGGAATCTACATGAGAAGGTTGTAGTAAGTCTCTGCTTCAAGTGTGCTTTCAGCATGCAAGCCGTTCTCATCTGCCTATTGGAGGCTGTTGATGAGGCTTCCTCCAACCCCGATGCCCCTTACTTCACATTTCTTGGATTACCTGCTCATCACGGAGATTGGATAGGGACGGTGAAATATACAACCCCGGCACACACCTTTCCTGTTCTTAAACCGTGCAGTTGTCTCTTTGCCCTGTTTGAACAAGGCCTATTTTTGTACAGGTTCTGCACAATGAAGTGTTCTGGAATCCCCATTCTTCTCCGTGCCATCCAAAATTTGTTATGACGCACACTAATGATGCCTTTGCCTCCTCAGGAAAGCACAGC
This sequence comes from Echinops telfairi, assembly GCF_000313985.2. Classification (NCBI taxonomy): domain Eukaryota; kingdom Metazoa; phylum Chordata; class Mammalia; order Afrosoricida; family Tenrecidae; genus Echinops; species Echinops telfairi. The sequence goes on from NW_022107431.1 coordinate 17,697,356, forward strand.
CAAACATCTTTCTGGGATTCTCTGCTTTCAGCCACGATCCACCTGACATCAGCAATGCTAGCCCCCTCCTTCCACATCCTCTTCTGAATCGGGCTTGAATTGCTGGCAGTTCCCTGTCAAGGGACTGCGGCAACCTTTAAAAAAATGATCTTCAACGAAATTGTATTTGTGTTCAACAGAACCATGTCCAGTTGTCTTCAGGTGCTGAGAAGAATCCTGCGCTCATAAGGCCCCACTGGGAGTTGGCCACACTCTTTGGACTCAGGATGGAGGCCTCTTGGTTCTGGACTTCAGCACCACCTTCCAGGCTCCTTGGCTTTGGGTCAATCCTCCAAGTTCATCTGAGAGGCAAGCCAATATCCTCTGTCTCCCCAGGGCCCCTTGGAACATGGCGACCTGCCCCTTCAGCTTTGGGCAGAGTCCTCCTCCCCTCTCCCCGCCCGTCCTGTCAGCCCCACACTGGGCCAGTTGGTGAAGATGATTCATTGAGCCAAGGAGCGAGTGCTTGCGAGGGAGGCTGGGCTGCAGGTTTCCATGGGTTTCCGAGGAGAGCGCTTTACCTCCAGGACTGTCTCCTGCTTGTCGAATCCCTTGAGGCAGGCAGCATTCTTCCACTCTCCCCTTCGGCCTAGCTGTTGGGTCTTTTGCTGCGGTAGATGGTTCGATTCATCAGTCACAGACTTTATCTGTTTAGCCAAACGCTGGGCAGCCGCACCCTGGCGGGACACTCTAGGTCACTGGTCCTTCGTGTGCAGGACAGATTTTTCCAAATCTTTAAGGGTCTTTTTTCCCTTTTCATTTCATTTTGCCCAGTTCATTTTTAATCTGTCTCTTTCCTCTTGCGTTTACCAAGTGGCTAGGAAAAAGACCACACGGGCCCTGTAAGACCTGCTGAGCCATCTTAGGCGGAGTGCCAAACGCTCTACCTTCCCAAGTTCCACCAAAACCATGGACGCCATTCAGACAAGTCCTTTGCCACGGCACTGAAAGGACCACCCTTCCTCCACTGTTTAATTGTGTGTTCAACATCTTCTTTTAAAGCCTTACCAGAAGCCCATGGAACACACCCCGTTTAGCGACATTCTGCACGATGATAAGACTTGGTCTCTAGCCTTCCTCAGTTCCTTTTGAGCCCTGAGCAGAATTTCCCCAACACCCACAATTCTCCCAGCCGACGTTCCGTTATTCTCACTGCCACCGAGTCGATGGCAACTCAGATCGACCCTACAGGACAGAGTAGCATTGCCCCCGTGGGCTTCTGAGCCTGTAACTATGGGAGCAGAAAGCCTAACCTTCTCCCAAGGAGGGGCTGGTGGGTTCAAACTGCTGACCTGGTTTACGGCCCATTAATCACCTTAAAATTCTCCCAGCACTCCCCATTTAGCCAGCTCGAACACCCGTCCTATGCTGTGGATTTGTTAGAGCAGCAACTCACGTCTTAGTACCAAACCTGCCAGCGTTCTCTCGAGCTGCTGTAACAGAATCACTGCAAGTGGGCCGCTCTCACAAAGGGGGTCTATGTTCCTGCGCTTTATTCAGGAGGCTGAAGTTTGAATCCAGGGTGCGTGCTCTAGAACAGGCTTTCTGTCTCTGTTGGCTTGGGAGGAAGGTCCCAGTCTCTTCTGAGCTTTGGCTCCTGGGTGATTGATCTTCATGTGGCCTGGCATCTGACACCTCCTGCCTTGCCCTCTGTTCCCTTTGCTTGTCCCCCAAACCTCAACCAAACTCCCTGCCATTGAGACAATTCTGACCCACAGTGACCCTACAGGATAGCTCAAAGTGTCCCCCGTGGGTTTCCTAGGCTGTAACTCTTGCTGTGCTCTTTAAAAATAAAATATTTTGTAAGAGATTGAATTAAGATACACTGGTCATGTCTCTGTAACATAATAAAGATAGCTCCTCCACACATGAGTGGAGCCCTGGTGGGGTAGTAGTTACGAGTTGGGCCACAATACACAAGGTCGGCAGTTCGAAACCACCAGAAGCTTCTCGGGAGAAAGACTGGGCTTTCTACTCCCTTACACAGTTACAGTTTTGGAAAGCCACCGTGGGTCGCTGAGTCAGCAGTAACGTGATGGCAGTGAGTGTCCTCAGATGGGATTAGCATCACAAGGCCAGAGGTGAGAACTAACAATATCTATTTTGGGGGGAGACACTCATGCTGTCATAGTGACCTACTGTTGCTTCATACGTGCCTGTTTCTCTAAGGCTCTTCCACTTGGACTCCTTTCTGAACTGAGCGTTTTTTTCTAGGGAAGACACATTTCCTTTCCCTCAGGATGCCTCTTTCTTTGCTGGTTAGAAACCAACGAGCAAACAAAAAACGCACAGAGAGAAGCTGGTGGCTCACGTCAGCGGGTGCAGACCACCCATCACTTCAGCTCTGAAACGAAAGGCCCTCTGTCCTCTGTCCGTCTTGGCTGGCCCAGAGGGACGACCCCTGCTTACCTTGGACACGAAACACTCAGCGATGGCCACAGGGTCACTGTCGCAGCTTTCCAAATCGTGCAGCAGTTCACTAACGAAAACAAGCAACAAGAACCAGGAAGGGTGAGATTGCACTTCTACAGCCAAGGAAACCTTACAGACCTGACAAATCTAGCGGTGTCTGAGCTACTTACAAGGTAGCATATTTCATGGTACTGCTCAGGTACCTGTGGCTGCTGTATCGAGGCTTAGACAAGGGACTTGCCTGAGTCAGACAGTCAGAGGGACATGAGCAGAGGTTGGACCAGTAAGCCACCTCTCCCAGCGATAAACCCTGTCACAGGTATCCCTGGGTGGTATGTGCTTGGCTGTCAGTGAAAATGTTGGAGGGTTGAGCCCACTCAGAGGGAGCTCGAAAGAGAGGCCTGGGCAATCTTCTGATGATGCCAGAGCTCTGGTCCTCTGGCTCAGGGTGGTAGCCGAGGGCAACGAAAACTGGTCCGGGTTTTGTTTGTTTTTTTTTTGTTGTTGCTGTTTACATTCATTAAAAAAAAAAACATTTTATTAGGGGCTCATACAACTGTTATCGCAATCCATACACACATCAATTGTGTAAAGCGCCTTTGTACTTCATTCTCAAAACATTTTCTCTCCACTTAAACCCCCGACATTAGGTCCTCATTTGTCCCCTCCCTCCCCACTCCCCTTCCCTCACGAGCCCTTGATAATTTATAAATTGTTATTTTGTCATATCTTGCCCTGTCCGACGTCTCCCCTCACCCACTTTTCTGTTGTCCATCCCCCAGGGAGGAGGTCACATATAGTCCCTTGTAATCGGTTCTCTCCTTCCTACCCACTCTCCCTCCACCCTCCCTGTTTCGCCACTCACACCACTGGTCCTATAGGGCTCATCTGCCCTGGATTCCCTGTATTTTCAGTTCCTATCTGTACCAGTGTACATCCTCTGGTCTAGCCAGACTTGCAAGGTCGAATTCGAGTCATGGTAGTGGGAGCGGGGAGGAAACATTTAGGAACTACAGGAGAGTTGTATTTCTCATCGTTGTTACATTGCACCCTGACTGGCTCGTCTCCTCCCCGAGACCCATCTGGCAAGGGGATCTCCAGTGGCCTACTAATGGGCTTTGGGTCTCCACTCCGCACTCCCCCCATCATTCACTATGGTAAGATTTTTTGTTCTGATGATGCCTTACACCTGATCCCTTCGACACCTCGTGGTTGCATAGGCTGGTGTGCTTACTGTTTATCATTCTTTTAAGTAACTAGACACTTACTCCTTCGTGAGGATGTACCACAAATGTCCTAACTAACTTCTCACTGTTGGGCAAAATGATCTAAGTAGGACTTCTGGGCCAAAGGAAATGTTAATATACTCCCAAACTGTACTCCGTATTAAGTGGTAGTAGTACATCTTTTAGTACTTTATGCATTGGTTTTAAATGCCTATGGTCTGCGTGTGGAATAAAAATGAAATGCTTCTACAGGAATTATGATCAAAACCAGCAGTTCCGCTCAGCATACTTCCCGCAGAAGGACTGCCGTGGGCGACTTGTTTCAGCGGTTTTGCTGTTTCTGCCGCACGCAGGCCCCTATTTCTGAGCAGCCAACACTGCCTTTTCCTTGTTGTTTTAGATGCTACTCACTTCTTCATTCCTTCACACTGTCTCTCCCCGCATGGGCTCACTATTATGAAATTTGATCAGATTACAACTCCTCCGTGCTCACATTTTTCAGATGATGTAAATATGACTCCCAGCTGAGCTCAGGCATGTACCATGATCCTATTTCCTCTTGTACAACTTTCTGTTCCCAGAGTTTACGTTTTCACATTTCTTTGCTCTGTGTTTCAGCACACACCGCTCATTGATCATTAAGCACACAGCGCTCTTTGTACTAGAAGTGATCCTAGCATCTCACTGTGATCCAACCTTCAATAGCCCATCAACCACATTTCTTCTCGATGGCCTTTTCCGGGTGTCCTCTGTTCTAGGCCCATACTAGACAGTGCTCTGCAGGCCTGCTGGCCTGTCCTCAGGGCCACATTGAGAGCCCTTCTCTACCCTAGGGCCAGACACTTGTTTCCTAGAGAACAGGCGGGCTGTGCTCCCTCCTCGGGAGACGATGACCCAGCTGGCTCTCTCATCAAGGCAGTGACATGGACAGCCATAAGAAGACCAAACCAGTCGCTGGTGCACTGTCCCCCTCAGGGCAACCCTATGTCTACAGGAGGGGCGTTTTCTGAGTCTTCGTGTTCCAGAATGTTCTCCCTGCTCTCTTGGTAATGTCAGCAGAAGTAGAATGCTGTGTGGGAAGTCCTTTTCTCAGAGTATTTAGGGGACCATCTGCTGTTTCATAAGTTCCAATGGTGCTATTTAGAAAGTCCAATGCCATCCTGATCATGTTCTGTGTAACCCAGTTTTTATTTATTTTTTAAATTCTAGAAACGTTTAGTCTCTTCCTTGCTACCGTCATACCACAATGTGATAATAGCTGCAGGGTGGGTCTTTATTCATGGACTGAGCCAAATTGGGGTGGGGAGGGGGAGGGAAAGCTCTCTGTGTCTTGGTAATTTTTAAGTGTGTAAGGGACACTGAAAACTGGGCAGTAAAGAACATGCTGCTAAACAGGAAAGGCTGAGGCTGTCGGGAGTCCATCTGACTTGCAGCCACTCTCAGTGCTCGCGGAAGCAGCCCTCCAGATGACGTATTGCACTGGGCGAACCTGCCGCACAGACCTCTTTGAAGTGCTGAAGTGTGGAAACGATGTACTTTGCGGTCTAAGGTGTGCCAAGCCTGAGCCCTAGTATTTTCAATCCCCTCGTCTGCATGTGACAGCTGTGGACAAGGAGTAAGGGAAAGAGGAGAATCACTGCACTTGGATTATGGTGCAGACTAGTAACAGTGCCCCAGAGTACCCAAAGAACAAGCATATCTGTCTTGGAAGAAGTGCAGCCAGCAGGCTCCTTTAGAAGCTAAGATGGTGAGACTTTAACACATGCTTTGGACATTTTATCAGGTGTCCTAGTTATATAACCATTTGTCAATTTGAGAGGATTAGGAGTGAGGCAGTAGAGTCTGGCCTGTCCAGCAGGTGATGGCCAAGGAGGCCTCTGTGTTGACATGGCCTTCTCCTGAGGATTCTGGGAACTCCGGTATTCCTCCTTGGAGGCAGGAGACCCACTCATTCTCTCTTCCTCTCTCTCAACTCACTCCCTGAGACACATCTCTGTGGAAAAGACACATGGGGAGAGGCTGATGGAGCCAGACCTCTGGAGCCAGAAAAGCCACGTGAAGATCCATGCCAGCACTGAGATGCTTACAATGCCACTGGATCCACAAGACTTCCCACCCTCTGGCCTGTGATCTTCCTGCATTTAGAGTCATTGCATGTGTTCTATGAGTCTGTAGAGGACTTTATAGATTGGTATCAGACATATGGGCTAATACTGGACTTATGGACTTGATCTGGACTGGGCTGGGATATTTTCTCAATATTCAACTGCTCTTGTATATACAGCTCTTTCTTATACACATATGAGGGTCCATGAATTTGTTTCTCTAGTGTGGGGGGAGGTTAGATGCTTACAGACATCCTCCCTGATGTTAGTCGCCAGGCTACATGGTAGGCCCCGCTCCCTGCTGTTCAAGGACAACAGACAGGCCCGCAGCCATTGATTTGGTTCCTATAGGTGGAGCTCACACTATGCCGATAATGGTCTCTATCAGTTGAGCCAGGGAACAGATCAAATGGGTTCTGTGACATCCAAAGTTAGGCTGCCATCCTGTATCTAGGATCTGCCCATCTTGCCACATGTATACCCCCAATCCCTCCTCTTCCTATTGCGTGGATACCCCTAGATCACCCCCTCCCATTACTGCATTACCTATAGCACAACCCCTTCCTGTGACGTATGTCTTCACCTGTAATTAGGGGGCTTGCCTGTCCCCAGAGAATATAAAAGCCTTGGATAGCATTAAATATCTCTCTCTCTCTCCACGTGGACCACCAAGCAGGGCTGAGGTGAGCACTGCTACCATGAATTGTGTCTGACTCCATTATTTCAACATCTCTCTTCTATCTCTCATGCTCTCTATGACTTTACTATAATCTTTACTTATTATCGCTGTACAATTGCACCTACTGGACCCGTGATGATGTGCTAGGGGCTGGCTTCCCCTTGCACTCTAGTCTAGCTGGACTGACACATTAGGAGAGACCAGTCCCTGGAAAAGGATATCCTGGTTGGTAGAGAGTCAATGAAAAGGAGGAAGATCCTCAGTGAGATGGACTGACACAGTGGGTGCAACAATGGGCTCAAACGTATCCACTTTCAGGGCTGGGCAGTCTTTCGTTTGTTTTGTTTTGCGTGGGGTGGCTGTGAGTCAGAACTGACTTCATACCACTTAACAACAACAACCACAACACAACCAACGTGGAAAGAGTCCTTTTGCCGTAGTGGGTTACACTCTGGGCTGTTAACCACAGGTCGGCAGTTTGATCCCATTAGCAGCTCCCAGGAGAAAGAAGAGGCTGTCTGCTTCTGCGAAGATTTCTAGCCTCAGAAACCCGCAGAGGCAGTTTTATGCTGTCCTCTGGAGTCACTCTGAGTGGGAATCCATAAAATAGCACTGTGTGTGTTTGTTTTAAGACACAGTGACCTTGTCTTTGGTGGTGCCATAGCTGAGCTAAATGCCAGAAGGTTGTTGGTCTGAACCCACTGAGAGGCATCTCAGAAGGCAGGTGGAATTATGTGCTTCCAAAAGGCCACGGGCTTGACAACAACACAGTTTTAGTCTGGACATAGGAGGGAAGAACTGACTTGAAGTCAGCGAACAAGACAAAGGGGCCCTGGTGGCTCCGTGGGTTAAGTGTTGGGCTGCTAACAGCAAGATTAACTGTACCAACCCCACCCCTGCTCTGCCCCTTGGCAGAAAGATGGAGGCTCCTGGGCCCCATAAAGATTCACTGGCTTGGAAGCCCTAAGCAGCAGCTCTATTCTGTCCTAAACGGTGTCTATCAGCCAGTATGGACTCAAGGTTGATGGATCTGGTCTGGGGTTTTAACAAAGGGGGGAGAGGGATCTGGTAGCTCAGTGGGACAAGCATCAGGCTGCTAATCGAAAGGTGGGCAGTTCAAACACACCAGCTGCTCTGTGGCTACAAGATAGTCTCTTATTGCCAAGGATTTGACTAATGCCAATGGTTTGAGACTTTTCTTTCCTCTTCCTCCCGCTGTTACGTGTGTGTCTGCCAAGTTCCTGCTTCTGATCATCTTGGCTTCTGAGGTTCGAGCTAGAGGCTCTCCTTGAATATCTGGGACTCTCCATCTGTCCTTCCGCATCTGAGGGGCAGACACCCCAAATGTCCATTACGGAGCATGGTCCTGTTCTCATCCGAGCTTCTGCACATGAGCCGTCTTCACACGGCTTGGAGGCTGTCTTCCCCAGGGCTGCTTCTCCAGCTGCCTGGTTTGATTTCTTTCCTATCTCAAAAGAGGAGCCTTGGGGGCAAAGAGGTTACATATTGGGCTGTAATCTGCAAGGTCAGTAGTTTGAAACCACCAGCCACTCTGTGGGAAAGACAGGGCTCTCTATTCCCATAAAGAGTTACTGTCTCGGCAACTCACAGGGGCACTTTTACCCTGTCCTATAGGGTCACTATGAGTTGGCATCCTCTTGATGGCAGTGAACTTGGAGTTTCTGGTGATCTCAAAAGCAATGGACTCAATAGACAACCTTCCCTAATCTCTTTAACATCACAGAGACAACCCATGAGATTATGAGCCCAGGCATAGAGGCTAGGATTTATAACATATGCATGTATTATGAACAGGGGACCCAGTTCAATGGATAGTGATTCCTTCCTTTTGTTTATCTTCAGAAAGAGGGGTGTGAGTACATTACAGACAGCTGAGGTCTAATCACTGTGACCTGACCATTGGACTCAGAATAGAATCATTCTAGAAACCTAGAAAACTAGAAATCGTTCTAGGAACATAGATATAGAAATACTCAATGCCGAGCAGCCAGTGTCTCCCACCTCCGTTGGTTTTGTGTCGAGTCCTTTCAACAGAAATCCTCTATCTGAACATCAGCGGATTTTGACCAGGATCCCTCAGGTTCCTTCTCCTAAGTCAACAGACAAATGCTGTCAATTTCCCACGCGCTACATTCTATGTCGTCACGCTCTGTGTCAGGGCTGTCATGCCATCTTGAGTTGACTTCCTGCCCAGGAGGAAGTGTCTTGGAGAAGCCGCCCAGCTCCAGGTACACTGGCCTCTGTGAATAAGTGATTGTTCCCCAATGCTCCGGAATGCCAACACTGGGCGGGGATGCAGCCCACGCCTGGAAGATGAGCTAAGCCCGAGTGGGAGGTGGCTCGCCTCAGGGCCACAGCTGGGACTGGTATCAGGCCTCTTGAGTCCACTCCTGTGCCCTACTTAGACAATGATGGGAAGATCCAATGATCAGGAAACTTGACAGCTAGCTTCGGCACCGGTGTCTTCAACACGGTGCTGTCGACCCGAGATGTCCAGTTTGAATCACCTGCCCAGCTCTCCTCTACAGAGCTTCCCTAAAACTCTGATGAGCCGATGGAAAATGGGAAGAGAGAGGAGACACTCATGGGGCCTCTTTCGGGCACCTGTCATCAGGCTGTCATCCTAACACAGCTGTCTTACCCATCCGGTTTGCGCTTTGTTTCTTTGCTCCTTGTTAGCTGCTACTGGGTGGATTCCAACTCGCAGTGACCCGATGTTGAACAGAATGAAACACTGTCCACCCTGTGTCATCCTTACAACATCCTTGCTGTTGAAGACCTGCAGCAAGATGGACTGACAGCAGCTGCAACACTGGGCCCTTCATTTAGCAAGCATTTCTTGAAGTCCCTCGTGTCAGGCATTGCCACTGTAGGCGCGGAGAGAATGCGGCTCGAGAAGGTGGACAAAGGTCCCGCACTCTGGCACCTAGTTCTGATCAAGGCTGATTAACATTAGTCAGTGTATAAACAAACAGCTCTACCACCTTTGACTAAGAGATATAAAGGAAATAAAGAGGCCCATGCCATAGAGAAGGGATCCTGGAGACAGGCTGGGTTAGCCATTGAGATGCTCACAGCAAGCAAGCTTCATGGTTCGGACCCACCAGTTGCTCTAGGACAGTGGCTCTCAACCTTCCTCATGCCGCCACCCTTTCATACAGTTCCTCAAGTGGTGGTGACCCCCAACCATAACATTATTTCATTGCTACTTCATCACTGTCATTTTGCTACTGCTATGAATTGGGTGACCCCTGTGAAAGGGTTGTTTGTCTCCCACAGGGGTCATGACCCACAGGTTGAGAACCGCAGCTCTAGGAGAAAGATGAGGCTGTCTGCTCTTTCAAAGATGTATGGTGTCAGCCACCCAAAGAGACAGATCTGCATTGTCCTAGAGGGTTACTGTGATTCAGCATCAACTCGGCGGCAGTGGATTTGGTTTGGCTTTGGTTTCTGTGCTGGAGAGTAACCGAGGCAGAGTGTGGGTGGGTATGGGCAATTGTGGGACGCTCCCTGAGAAGGTGGGCTCTGTTGAGTGGGGGAGGCTTGTCTGAGAAAGTCATGAAGAACGGGGGCTGTTAGGGCAGAATGGGGTCCTGGGGTAAGAAAGGAAGCGAGTGTGGCTGGCATCTGGTAGACAAGAAGCATGAACATCCAGAAGATGACTAACTGTAAAATAACGTGCTAGGCTAGGGGGCATTGAAGTCCCTGGGCGGGACAAGTGGTGAACCTGCTTCTGAAGAGTCAGAGGTTTGAGTCCACCCGCAGGGCTGGAGCCCGACTTCAGAAAAATTAATAGTTGAAACCCCCTGACATAGAATGGTCTGCCCGGAGGTGGAGTTTACTTCAACTGGTTGGAGAGGGCAGGCACACAGGGCCAGGGGATGAGAAGGTTCTGGAAAGAGAGGGAACTGCTGCCCAGCCCTCTGGCTTGCTGTGATCTGTAGTCCATGAATCAGTTGTAAGGAAGAGAAAAACAAAACGCATGGCCCAAAGAATGTGTGGTGTTGTCTTAAGGCATGTGTTCCTTGGTGAGAAGCTTTCACTACCTCCCTCGGACGCATCCCTGGCACGGTCCTCAGCGCTCTCAAAGCGCTGTTCATTTGGTGATGAGCTGACTCACAATGGGACCATTCAGCTCAACACCACTAGACTTTCTGGAGTTTCCTACCCAGCAGCCCCTCCACAGAAACGGACTGGAAAAAGACCTGGAGCTGAACGAAAAAGTTGAGTGTATTCTGATCCATGCGGGTGATTTTAAAATACCAAGAGGTGATTTACAAATAGAAACTCAGTATGGAGCCTCGGTCCCTGTGTCTTTGCACTTGAATCCCGATGAAAGGTCCAAGTTGCAGTTCAGATATCTCTTTTCCAGTCCACGAGAGGGATGCTGGGTGAACCGGTTGGCACAGAAGGCCTGGGATTTCAGGGGGCAGGTTCAACAGGGGAAAGTGATTTCGTTCGACTGACGCCGTTTCCTGACCTCTCCAGGATTTATTCCCGAGACCTAAATTTGTGGACTGTCACAGGAACCACGAGAGATGGAGCGCCAGAGCTAGAGCTCTATAGCTAGAGAGATGACAGAGACAGACAGATGACACACGATAGACAGACAGATGACAGATAGAGAGAAGGACAGTCAGATGATAGATAGATAGATAATTTACCTACTGAAAAGCAAGCAAAAATGAAGTCTGAATCATATTCCACAACATTTCATGATGGGGAAGAGTTTGAATATGACTTTAAATTGAGTCATATACTAAAATCAAACAAAGACTCCGTAAGAAATCATATGCCAGTCTCATTTATCAACAGGCAGGGAACGGATATCTATCTCTTACGTAAAATAGTAGGGGTTATTCCCATAATGTACCGTATATGTGAATGAAGTCAGAGTGCCTTTCCATGTTAACAGATGACTGTATGAATAGAAGAAGACCTATATGCTCATTTTACTCAAGGCAGATGGTGAAGCAGCCAACAAAATTCAAGACATTCACCAAAAAATCTTAGTGGAGTCAAAAGGAATGCTTATCTCACAGGACATATGCTTGATGGCAACCTAGTTAAAACATTCCTGCCACTGTCAAAAACAATGCCAACATTCTAAGAGCAATCTCACCCGAAGCAATAAGACCAGAAAAATATGTAAGGGGTAGAAAACAAAAGTAGCACCACTCTTTACTCCCTGTAAAGGAAGACAAACAATCCTCCTGAGTTTTCAATCCTATCCTGGCCCGCCAAGGAGGCCTAGGGTGTAGCGGTCATGCACTGGGTTTGCTACCTGCAGGGTTAGCAGCTTGGACCCATCAGCTGCTCTGCGGGAGAAAGATGAGGCTCCCTACCGCCATAGAGTTATAAATTTGGAATCCTATGGGGGCAGTTCTACCCTGTCCTATAGCTTGCCTGCAGCTTGCTCAGTTGGGACCTGGTCTGCTGCCATTTTCCTCCTGGCAGGAGAGCCCCCACACCTTTATGAAGGCCGGCCGCTCCCACTGGAGTTCATTCCGCTGGCGGGTACTGACTTACCTGTTGAAGTGGTAGATGTCCTGGATGTTGCCAAAAAGGGCGGCTCGCTCCTCTTCGCCCAGAGGCAGCTTGGTTTGGTCCCTGATACAGTCCAGGTAATCCTGTGGAATCAACGAGAAGGATGCCTTCAGTAGGCCGTCCTCTCCCAGGTATCATTCAGGTGCAGCTTCTAGTCACGACTACAGTGATGTGCTACATTAACTCTGCTGTGCGAAGACAGCACCACTTTTTATTTATTTACTGAAATGCATCATTTTAGTGGGGGCTCTGACAACAATCCCTACATCAATTGAATCAAGCACATTGTTGTCATCATCATTTCCCAAACATTTTCTATTTGAGCCCTTGGTGTCACCTCTTCTTTTTCCCCCTCCCTCCCATCCCCTCCCACCCTCCAGGACCCTTGATAATTTATAAGTTATTTTTATTTTCATATTTTCCACTGTCCACTGTCTCCCTTCATTTCTGTTGTTCATCCCCGTTTGTGTGTGTGTGTATGTGATTGTATGTCAATCATTGTGATGGGTTCCCCCTTTCTCCCCCCACCTTCCCTCTGCCTTCATGGTATTGCTACTCCTATTACTGTTCCTGAGGGGTTTCTCTGTCCTGGATTCTGTATGTTAAGAGTTCATGTCTGTACCACTGTAAATGCTCCAGTCTAGCCAGATTTGTAAGGTAGAACTGGGGTCATGATAGGGGGACGGGGGAAGGAAGCATTAAAAAACTAGAGGAATGTTGTCTTTTGTCGGTGCTATATTGCACCCTGATTGAGAGCCACTTTTTATTTATTTATTAATCATTTTATTGGAGGCTTGTACAACTCATCACAATCCATCCATCCATGCATTGTGTCAAGCGCATTTGTACATTTGTTGCCATCATCATTCTCAAAACATCTTCTTTCTCTACTTGGGCTCTTGGTATCAGCTCTTCATCCCCCCCCCTCACTCTCCCTCCCTCACGAACCCTTGATAATTTATAAACTATTATTATTTTTTCATGTCTTACACTGACCACTATCTCCTTTCACCTACTTTTCTGTTGTCCATCCCCCTGGGAGGGGGTTATAGATAGATCATTGCGATTGGTTCCCCTTTCCTCCCCACACCTTCGCCTTTCCCCTCCTGGTATCGCTACTCTCAATATTGGTCCTGAGGGGTTTATCTGACCTGGATTCTCTGTATTTCCAGAGAGCCACTTTGTAATGACTGGTTACAAAACTTATCTGTAACAAAGAGAAAGAATGTGGAGTGCTTATGTAAGGAACCCCGGTGATGCTGTGGGTTAGGTTCTGGGCTAACCTGGCTGCTGGGTCAACCACGCCCAGCACCTGCTCTGTGGGGGGAAGGCGAGGCTGTTGCTCCCATGAAGCGCTGCAGTCTCAGAGATTCTCCAATAGAGGGGGGCGCTGTATATTTGGAACTGACCTGATGGCAGTGCTGTTTTTTTGTATACATTAATGTATCTGTCCCTCAAGTAGTTAGAACACCCCTAGATGCATGATATAATGGCCACGCAGACCAATTTCTATTGCAAAAAATGCACCAAAATCCATATAACCCCAACCAAACTCCCTGCCATGGAGCGGCTGCTGACTCACAGTGACCTCATAGGACAGGGCAGAACTGTCCCCGTGAGTTCCCAAGTTTGAAACCAGTCATGGGCGCAGCAAGCCCTGCCGCTCTCCTTCGGATTAGCTGGTGGTTTGGTCAGCCGCCTGATGGGTGACCACACCACCACCAGGGCTCCTCGAAAATTCACATAGCCGGGGGTGGGGGGAGGAATAAAAATTCTGAAATGTGACAAAGCTGCTGCCGAGAAAGCCTGAAAGTCAGAAAGCGATCCACTGCTGACGCACAGAACCACGGTCTTCCTCCAGGACTCGTTTATTGTTATTTTTTAAGTTGGTTCCCCCTCTTCAACAAACAAAAAGTCCCTCTAGTTCCCTTGCACGGTCAAATAGACTGGATTGAACCTGACAGCAATTGTGAGGAGGCGCAGGACCGGGCAGTGTGCGGATCTGTTGTCCATGAGGTCGCTGGGGGTCAGAACCCACCCGAAGGCCCCTAGCAACAACACCTAACAGTCCCTGTAACCGAGCCCCGGAGGTTTGATGTGCCACGTGTTCCTACGATCTGTCCCACGCGGACCTCGCCGAGCCCACCATGGGCTCCTCTGCGGGGCAGAGAGGTCTGAACTTGGACTGCTGAGGACAGGATCTGCTTGCCCTGTGCTGTGCGCTCCCAGTTCATTCCCTTGTGTCTCACCCCCCCCACCCCCAAAGCTTGACTCTGTGGAAGGCAACCCCTCCCCCAAACCCCAAAACAACAAATAAGACAGGAATAACAGCTGACATAATGACAAATGAAAAAATAAACACCATCCCCACTCTGGACTGAACTCTGCAGGATGGTGTGTGACCAAGGCGAACACAGCCTTCCGGCCTGGATGGGGTGGGGGCGTAGTCACCCTGAGACAGAGAATCCCAGCACTGCGGGCCTGGAGGATCAGACTGGGGACACACTGGGGACCATCCGCCGGATGCGCCCTGGGAGGGAGGCTGCCTTCCTTAGGACAGGGGACCGGGAAAGACCGACTGTTGCCGCAGGCAGCATGTGTGGTGAAGCTGACAGTCGGCTTAGCCTGGGGCCCCTCGAGAAGCTGCGTGACACCATGGTCACAAGGAAGACACACCAGCCACCAGAAGCTGGGGCGGGATCAGGCACGGACGGGAGTCACCACGAGGTGGGGTGGCTAACGGGGGCACAGTGGGAGGGGACGCGGGCGTGTCAGAACCATCAGGGCACCGAGTCTCACTCCTTGGATCAGAAGCCGTGTCTTTTCTCTCGGGCCAGGCGAGCGTCTCAAGAAACAAGCAGGCAGGGCTTCCGCGACGATGCCATCCACTAGCACACTATAAACGTCTTCTTTCTGATCAGCTCTGCAGTTACATCTTCTTAAGAGAGTGGTCAGTTCACTAGGAAACTGGAGTCATACGGTTTACCCACGGTTGCTGTTAAAGGCGGTCACAGCAAGGCCCATGCTCCCACGTTCACGACTGGAACAATGAGCGCTTCTGTATCTGCAGAGGATATAGGATATACCCTATACGATATAGGGGATAGTATAAAGGCCTGAAGACAAGGAGCGGGCTTCCAAACGGGTGTGGAAAAATGGATAGAAACGATACTGGAAAACTCCCCATGAACTTTTTGAAGCCCCTTCATAAAAGCTAACTTCACTGATAGCCAGAATTCAAGTATACTTCGAACAACTCATAAAATCTATACTTCCACACACACACACAAAGAGAGAAAGAAAGAAAGAAAGACGTCTGCACTGATGTGGTGGGTAGGTGGCACCGAGTCAGTTCTGCCCCATGGCGCCGCCGCCAAGTGGGACACAAGGTAACCCTGCCCAGTCCTGCGCCATTCTCACCACTGTTCCGATGCCCGAGCCCATTGCCGCAGCCACTGTGTCCATCCCTGAGGGCCTTCCTCTTTTCCACTGCCCCTCTTCTTCCACACATGATGTCTCTCGGGACCGCTGTCTCCTGACAACATGTCCAAAGTATGTACGACGACGTCTTGCTGTCCTCGCCTCAGAGGAGCACCCTGCCTGTACTTCTCCCAAGACAGATCTGCTTGGCCTCTTGACAGTCCCCACTGAAACTCCCCTTAAGTGATACACAGTTACAAAAGGATGGGCCACGGCTCACCTGGGGCCTGGGTGCTTACACGTGCCAGCCTTTCATGCTCTTTGGAGTCCCCGTCTGGTGACAGTGGATCACATGCTTGGCCATTTGCGGGACGGTGGAGGTCTGCATTCGCCTGGAGGTGCCGCGAAAGAAAGGCCTGGCCACCTGCGTCCCTCAAACCATCCACTGGAATCCCTGTGGAGGTGCGCCACTGACGTGTGTGGAGGGTTCATTGTGGAAGGATGAGATAGGAGAAGACACTCCTTCAGAAGGGATGGACTTAGACAGAGGAGGAGTTCAGAAGCAGTTCCATTTCGATGTTTTTGTTTGTCTTCTGTGATGTTACGGCAAACAGCGATCACAAAACCACCACTTGACGGAGCCTAGCTCTACGCTGACACACACGGACTGGCCAGGAGCCAGGATCAATTCGACAGCAGTGTCTCTCTGTGGCCCCAATAACTAGTTTCCCTCAATCGCCTCATCCGCATGCAAAAGCTGGGCGATTAAGGAAGTCAGGCGAGGAACCATGCAGCCCAAGTCCGGTGGCAGAAACACGAACACGCAATGGAGTGGCAGGGGAGGAAACAAGTCGGATTCACAAGAGATAGCAACCAAAAAGCTCCTCAGACGCGAGCGTGCACGTGTCAGAAGGAAGGACAGGGCAGCACAGGTTGGTAGAGAGAGGGGCACTGAAAGCCCAGGAGACCCTCCAAGAGATGGGTGGATCCACCGGCCATGACAGTGGCAGTTACATAATCTGTCAACTTGCGAAGGGGTGGAGTCTAGCCTGTCAATCAGGTCGCAGCTTGATGACCTCATTTGGAGGTGCCACCGAGATAAATAGCTCTCTGGAGTCCAGATATAGACAGGCTCTCTGCTCCCTCTAACTGCTGACAAGACAGTGGAGCTCCGCTAGAGTCCTGGTCTGGAGGAGCCATGCGGAGACCCCTGCCAGCATTGAGATGCTTCCACCGCCACTGGATCCACAAGACTTTCCACCCACTGGCCTGTGATCTGCCTGCATTCGGCGTCATTGCATGTGCTGTGTGAGTCAGAAGAGGAATTCATAGATTGGTATTGGACTTATGGACTGGGCTGGGGTGTTTCTCAGTATACAATTGCTCTTGTACATAAAGCTCTTTCTTATGCACATATGCGTGTCTAGGAGTTTGTTTCTCTAGTCACCCAGATGAACACAAACACACCAGAGGTGTTGAAGATGGAGCACGGTTGTGATCAGATGCCCTATTCGATGCTGGCCACCACCACCAGCAAGACTTCCACCGATGTTTTAAACAGACACAACACAGGCAAAACTTTGAAGGGAAAGCAGAAGAGTATAGATGGACGGAGGTCTAAAAAGTAAAATAGAATAGTGATGGGCATGCCCCAGGCCGAGGCAGAGAATGAGAGGTGGCCAGGCAATCTAATGCCTCCCCCCCAAGCTCACAGGGGAATCAGAGCCTCTGCAGTGGGGCCAACTAGCAAGCAAAGGAACAATCCACCTTTCTCGCTTCCTTTGTGAACCTTGCTCGCGGTGCAGAAACCCAATAGCAGAGTCTTCAGGCAAGGGAAGGACCGAGTTCAGGGGCTGGAAGAATTTCATCTTGAGCTAGATGAGACCGCGAACGACGGCGGACTTCCAGCAAACAGTGGCCCTGTCCAGCGGAAAGAGTTTCAAAACCCCAGAGTCCATGGTACAGAAAGATTTTACAAAGTTGCTTATTTTCCCACTATCGGTGAGAAAAATAGAT
Source organism: Echinops telfairi (assembly GCF_000313985.2). Taxonomy (NCBI): domain Eukaryota; kingdom Metazoa; phylum Chordata; class Mammalia; order Afrosoricida; family Tenrecidae; genus Echinops; species Echinops telfairi. The sequence goes on from NW_022107431.1 coordinate 17,714,821, forward strand.
GGCCGATGCCGGGCGAGAGAATTTTGAAAGCGACCCTAGAAGGCAGATCAAAGCCGTATGGCCACAGCTAGCCACCCCCCCTCCCCCACTGATGGTCATTAAGCCTTTTAAGTATGGTACTTGAACACCCACCCCTCTCTGCAAACTACTGTAGCGTGCCCTGCATTAGCAACGGCAATCATCTGCAGCCAAAATGAGAGGGTTGCAGCTCAGTGATAATAATTGTTCACTCTGGGCTCAGATGACAGGGTAAAGCCTCCGATGAAATCATTCAGAGCCTGCCACGCAGCACCGCGTGAATTTCACTGGCTTGATGTCAGCTACCCTACCGTTAACAGTCCAGGATCAATTTAAAACCTCTTAAGGGGGAAACATGGATTCTCCCAAAGAATCCAAGGTTTCAGTCTCCTTTGGGAAGGGCCAGGGTGGGGTGATCGCAACGCATCAGGAGTGTGTCGTGGTCATTCAAACCATGCTCTTTGAGGATTTCCAAGGTCCTCTCCTCCAATTATGTCCTCAAACTCCCTCCACCCACGACAGGATTTGTCCCCCTGGCCGCGTTCATCATTCCCAGGAAAGCCGGGTTTGGGAAATACCTAAGAAGCTAGGTTCGAGTTCACAAATTGCTGTCCGTAGACCGTTGGTCGGTCTGCCAACCCTTTGGGGCCTGCGGAAGGTTGGAGAGTCAGTGGATAGAAATCCCAAAGCGCATCTCAGCAGAATAGTTTTCTTTCTGTCGAGTGCAATAAGAATTCTGGGCTCCACTTTAAGCCAGCCAGGGAAAACAATCTTGGCGTGCTGCGCCCCCAGTGCGGCTGGCGTTTGCTACTCTCTGATCTGGATAACCAACCCCTGGAAGAGGCTGCAGAGAAGGGTGGCCCCAACCGGAGCGGAAGGCCTGCGGACTCTCTGGGTGGCCCGATGGTGGTGCTGGGAGCCGTCTAAGTCCAACGGGACTCATGGCGACACAAGTATAACAGAACAAAACCCGCCCACTCCTCCGGGAGCCTTACAGTTGATTCTGACTCAGGACACCTCCGGGTGTCAGAGTGGAACTGTGTTCTAGAAGGTCTGCCATGACTGGTCCGTGGGAAGGAGACCAGGTCCCTTGGAGAGGGCTGGAACGTTCCACTTTTCTTGGGGTGAAAAGAGCCAAGCACTTTACTGCTGCACCACCATGGCTGCTGCGGGCCCCTGACTGTATTGCCCCTCACCCACTTTCTCTTCCTACTCGCTAAGGGGACTAAAGAAGGGGCGTGTTAGGACTGCCGCGACTGGGTTATCCCCATACAGGGGCTGGGGGGAAACACCAGACAGCTCTGTGCTGTGCAGCGCTGCGTCCCGCCTTCCAAAGTCTTGGCAGAACGGAGGCCAACGGGGTGTCCAGGGCCCAGACCCCCAGCGAGCACTGGCCAGAAGAAAGCAGCTTTGTAACAGCTCAGGGCCAGCGAAGTGCAGCCTCTGTGGGTCAGTGGGCCCCACTAGCACTGTCCCTGTGAGTTTCTGAGACTGTTTACAACAGGAGAAAGCCCATCTTTCTCCCACAGAGTGGCTGGTAGCTTTGAGCAGCCCGACTCGTGAGCCCCTAAGCCATTACTTGTCCTCATTCTCCACGGTCAGGTCAGTGTCCCGTGGCACTTGCATGGAGGGCTGGGTCCACACTTACCTGCCCTCTATGCTGGTCTCCTCACCAGCCTCCCCTGACAGCAGTCTTGTAGTCTCTGCCTAACTTCATCATCATCATCATCATCGTCATCAGCTGGGTCACATCAGCCCCCTGACGTGTGGCGACTCCATGCACTGTTCAGTGCCAGGCCACCAACACGATGGGTTGCCTATCGGACTGTTGGGATCCACGGGGGTTTCCATGGCTGAGTCTTGGAAGAAAATCACCAGGCCTTTCTTTGTAGTCTTTCTTAGCCAGAAGCTCCACGGTGTACCCTTCAGCTTCACAGTGGCACCCAGGCCTCCGCTGGTGCTAACTGGGATTCTAGCCTGCGTCTCCAGCCTGGACAGCAGCTCTTGACGGATGCTAAAGTGGCTTCTGATCTCACTGCCCTGGCCTGTGCTTTGCTACCCCTCCCCTAGCAGCAAAGATTGTCCCCGATCGGGCCTGTCCTCTTCAATCTCTCTGAGAAAGGCAGGGAAAACCGGGTTCCTGAACTCCAGGCCTGCATAGAGCTTGAAGACAGATTTGGCAGTGGGAGAAGAGGTGAGGGTGGGTTTTGAGAAGTTTCGCTCTAAAGGGAAGGACAGTGGCTGGGTGACTAGGAAGAGATACAGGCTCCTCCATCCATTACCCATTTATCATCCATCCACCCATCATCTATTCCGCCATCATCCATTGAACCACACACCCCTCAATCCAACCATCCACCAACCCGCCCACCCATTCATCCATCACCTCATCTATCCACCCACCAATTCATTCATATATCCACCCGCTCTCCAGGGGGCGATGGCTGTTAATGGGGCATGCAGGCTTCTGGGCTAGGGGTGCATAACTACATCAACTTGTCTGCCGGCACTAGAGTTCATATGCATGGATCCTTGTTCAGTCCGCTATATTACAATGTACTTCATAAGCATTTGGGGGGGTACACACTATGTGCTTGGCCCCATGTGAAGTGGGGCTACAGAGAGACGAGCTAGAGATGACCCCTCAGGTGTTAACTGTAAGCACGTGAGGCATACAGACACGCTAAAGGCATACACTGTTCTCTGGGTGGCATAGGAGCCTGTCTGTTCCCACGAGGACTGACAGCCCCCGAAGCCCCTCTGAGCAGTTTGCAGTCCTGGGGTGGGGGTGGGGGGTCACTATGAGGAGGAACCCACCTGATAGCAGTGGGCAGGGGTGGGTTTTGGAGAGATGGCACTGCATCACAAACGGAGATGCCCCTTCCTATGTGCCCAGAGGCACTGCTTCTGAAAGACCAAACCCAAAAGCCAGCCATCAAGTCAATGCTGACTCAGAGCGAGTCTCTAGGACAGGGTAGAACTGCCCCTGTGAGTTTCAGACACTGTGACTCTTTATGGGAGGAGAAAGCTTGTCTTCCTCCCGGGGAGAGCCTGGTGGTTTCTAACGGCTGACCCTGTGGTCAGCAGCCCAGCGGCATAACCACTATGCCACCACCAGGATGACAGTCATTGAAAAGTCTGTGGAGGGCGATGCTTCTGGGAACTGACCAGATGTCAGCTGGTGTGTGTGTGTGTGTGTGTGTGTGTGTGTGTGTGTGGGAGAGAGAGAGAGAGAGAGAGAGAGAGAGAGACCTGCTCTCAGAATGACTTACACAGTGCTGTGAGATTACAGAGCACGCATTTTCAAGTGAAGAAATAAATCCTCCCTTGCTCCTCACATAAGCCACTACAGGCTGGAGAGTCCAGGTTCCTGCCTTGGCCTGCAGATGAAGTATCAGAGGTCTCCTCAGCCAGCCAAGCTCCTTCCTCGGCCACAAGGGGACCAGTGAGTGCAGCCAGGAAGCCAGCCAAGGTGAGAAGTCTCAGGCCACCCCATCAGGCTCCAACACCAGCTCAGAGGAGGATGCAGACTGCAGACCCCCTCAAGTCAGAGACCAATAGGATGTCCCCCCAAGACACAGTGTCTGCCGAGGACAACCTCTTTCTGTTGGCATTGTTGGCGGAAGAAGGGGCAAAAAAAGAGGGTGGAGGTGTAGGGAGAAAAAGAAAATGGGGGGATGTGGGGAACAGAAGGATTTCTCCTAAGTTGTCTCCCCAAAATATATGCCAGATTTAGCTTGAGAATGATTGTTCACTAGGCAGTGAAAGTAGGTCAGAGGTTATTCTCCCTAACATCAGCCATCTAGAGCGGCCAGACTGTATAGTCGGACTCACCCCAAATAGGGCCCATTCCTTTCTGTTATTGTTCCCTTGAAGCAGTGCCCACAGGCAAGCCCGGGACCACTCTAAGATGACTAAGCTTAGGTTACTATCTTGCCACACATGCCCCCCTATTCCCTCCTCTTACTATTGCACATTGAACCCTAGGTCATCCCCCTCCTATTGCTTGTATTGCCTATGTTACAACCCCTCTCTATGATGTAGGTTGTTATCTGCTATCAGGGGGCTTGCATGTCTCCCAGGATAGTAATTGCCTGCTTTATTGTATGAGACACCAGAATGATCAAATTTGTTCTAGAATGAATTGTATTGCCCCTTTCTGTGATGTATGACTCTGTAATCAGATCCCCCTAAAGTGATATGATGCGTGGTTAGCAATAAATAATGAGGCTCCCTGGTTCTCTGGAGGGTGGCTGGAGAAGGTGGCTGAGGAGAATGAGGCAGCGGCTTCTTCTCTGACGGCTAAGTCCCCTCCACGAGGACCATCAAGGGGGCTGAGGTGAGCGATGCTACCATGAATTGCGTCTGACTCTATTACTTGACTCCATCCTTTAACTCTCATGCTCTCTATGACTTTACTATAATCTCTGCTTATTATCGCTGTATAGTTGCGCCTACCGGACCTGTGATGTTTTGTGGGGTTCCCTCTTCCCTTTAACCCCACAGGGGGAAGTGACAGGGGGAGAAAAAGAAAGCGGGTAAGCAAAGAGTCAGGGGGGGGGGGTTGGGCGGGGGAGGGGAATAGGAGAGGTGAGGAAAAGGGAGAAAGGAAGAGGTGGCCGAGTGAGGAGGAGACAGCGTGCAAGGCATCCATTGGCAAGCATTTTCTCTGGCTAATACAAAGTATACTAAAGATAACGTTAGCCTTGTGGCCCGTCTTATCAGCAGCTAGTGCCTGGCCGAGCCATGGCTGCTGAGATGTTTGAACAAAAGAATAATACAAAGCTGGCGGTTTCCGCTTCATTTGCCTCCTATAATACTTCCCAGCACACAAGACATCAGTGAGAAATGCCAGGAATGGCCTTCGGTTGGGCTGTGACTAAAGATACATGTGCCTCTCCAGCCCCCTCCATTGTTTCCAAACTTAGAGAGGGGTTGGGGGGGGGGGAGAGGGCGGAGAGAGGGAGGAGCACTTGGCTGGGCTTCCCAGAGAGAGCACCTGGGGGAGGGGGTGGGAAATGGGAAGGGAAGGATGTTGAATGGAAAGAGAAATGCATCTTTGCTTGGGGAAGGACCACTGGGAATGATTGTTTGCTTTTTTTCCAGTCTGTGTGTAAAAAACCATTTGGAATTGGCAGTGTTCAGTAACCTGAGGACACAGACACTGAGAAGACGCATTCAAATTCGCTTGGAAGGCAACACGCTCTCTACCACTTGCTACACCTCTGGCAACCAGTAGAGACCTGATGGTTTTCCTGTATTTCACGTCGTTGCCTGGAGGCACAGTGGGCTCCGAGTTGGGCTGTTGTGGTCAGCGGTTCAAAACCACCAGCCGCTTCGTCGGAGAAAGATGAAGCTTGGTACCCCCTAAAAGAGTTACAGTTTCTTCTACTCTGTCTTATAGGACTGCTTTGGGGTGGGACAGACCCGGTGACAGCGAGTTGGGTTACTTTTGGACCGGGAGGTAGAATTTGATATGCATCCTGGTCACAACGACATTTGAAGAGTGTTAGCATGATTGAAAAAGTCTGGCACAACACGAAAATTACTGTCCCACATTGCCCTTAGTTTAAACAACGCTCTTATAAGTCCCTCCTATAATAACAGGAGTCTTGGGTAACATCTTGGCCTGCTGACCGTAAGGTTAGTCGTTCAAACCCACCAGGCGCTTCTTAGGAAAAAGAGCGAGGGTGTGCTCACAGAAGATAAACAGCTTCACCTCTCCTCCTGCCCCCACCCTCTCTAGCTCTGCCAAGGGGCATCCCAGCACCATTCTCACCCCCCAGGGCTGCAGCGGGCCAGGCAGCAGACAGACACCATCAGACGAGGCCATCACACATTGAGTGGCAAACTGGGAGGCTAGCTCAGGTTAGAAAAGGCCTGAGTGTGATGTCTTGACAACATGGCCCAGTCCCTGGAAATAGGAAAGCTGCCGCTCTCTACTCCTGTAGAGAGGTACAGTCTTGGAAACCGCGTGTCAGGCTGCTTTTTAAGTCAAGAGTCAACTTGATGTTCGTGGTTGTTTTTTTGTTTTTTTTTAATAACATGGCAGCAAAACTTGATCACACAATTTTGTGAAGATTTTACAAATTATGCTTAAGGGCATTTTTTTTTCAAGGACAAGGAAGCTGTTCTGTTTGACACTGTCACTCACGGTGGACACGTGCCCTGAAGCTGATCTCCAAGCCCACTGGGCTGTTCCACAGGAAGAGAGACCCCGCACGTGGACTGAGGACTTGAGTCCATACCAGGGTCTCAGAGTAGGGGTCAGACACAACAAATGCACCCCAGGAACGCAGGATGCTAACAAGCGGAGAAATGGAGCAGGGAAGCAGGTAGGGGGACATTCTGTACTCTGTGTCATTGACACCTGAGATGGCTTCAAACGCTCAATGGCTCTCACACCGCTGCACGGAGAAGCAGTCTGTGTGTCTCTCCGCGAGGGGACTTGGTGAAATGAGAGGCAGACCGGGAGTGAGCCAGCCACGCAGAAGTCCTGCCATTGAGCGAGAGATTGTTCCACACGGGCTTGAAGCCTACCATTACTTTCTTCCACACACTCTTTAATCCTAACAGATGAAAGCATGCCTGGGACAATCCACATGCTTATTAAAGGCACATAAATATAAACTGCTTTAAATCATCCAAAGAGGCTTACCGAGCGTTTCCCAAAATCACCTGCCTAAGGTGCAGTCTCAAACTCCCGGGGGCACTGGCCAGACAGGCGAGCAGAGGACATCCATCACCCACTCGCTGCCCGTCTTGAGAACCAACCCTGTGGGCGCTTCTCCGACCTTTTTAAGGTTTCCTCCTTCCATGGCTTAGTCTCCAGCGTCCATGCATTCATTGACCTGTGCTCCTACCTTTCTTATTTACCTGCTTTACTCCCTTCCTTTCCTTCCTCCTTCCCTTCTGTGGGAGGCCTTGATGGCATCGAGGTGACCTGCTGGGCTGCTAATGGCAAGGTCAGCAGTTCGAAACAAGCAGCCTCTCCAACAGAGAAAGAGGAGGCTTTGGACTCCCGTCACGAGTTACAGTTTTGGAAATCCACAGGGACAGTTCTACCCTGTCCTACAGGGTCACCTGACGAGTCAGTGTCCACTCCATGACAGTGAGTTTGGTTTGTTACGCGACTCCCTTCTCCGACATGCGTTGGAGACTTGAACTTCCATCCATTCCTTGTTTGCTAGCCCACGCAGAGGAGTGAGCTGGATGGATGTTGTTCCAGGGCGGTGGTCGATATACACAATGTTGCTCTCTCGGATGAAACACACTGGCTCCTTTACATGTCCCATGAGCGGTTTTAGAACCTCACAGTACACCGCCTCCTTACAGGTGACGACGAGCTGCAGCGGTGTCCTGAGCGAGGGCAGCAGAGCGCTCAGACAGACAGACAGGCAGGCAGGCAGGCACGAAATCCCAGTCTCCCCTGTGTGATCCCTGCAATGGCAGTGTGTGCCGATACTGTTGCTTATGTTCAGGGCCTGGGCCGTGTGGCTGAGACGGTGTACTGTGTGAACCTCAGGCCTATCCTGAGCTAGTCTCCCAGTTTTCCACTGATGGCCGTGTCTGAAGGTGTCTGTCTGCTGCCTGGCTCACCTGCAGCCCTGGGGGTGACAATGTTGCTGTGATGTCCTGCTGCGTTGAGGGCTTGTTTCGCAGGAGCTGGAATTGGGTGGGACATTTGCGTTGGCTCACCCACAGGTCAGAAAAGACCTCTGCACTTTAGCCGTGCGGCAGGCATGTCCTAGGGTTGCGGGTGAGGGTCCCAGGAGGGTCAGAGACGGAATCCTTGCCTTCTCCGTGGGCCGCCCAGCTTATCCCGAGCCTGCGCACCTGTTGGTGGACATGGAACAAGGCCTAGCCATCGAGTCCTGAACACCAGTCAGAGGAAACCCCACGGAGTCTACAGCCTGAGATGCAACTGATCGTGGGACTCGCGGGACCGGGCAAAGTTTTGTCCCCTTGTGCCGTGAACCGGCCACTGGCAACAGTGCTGTGGATGGGGTGGGCGCTTCCAGTGTAGGTGAAGAGGGAGGATGTGGGCACAGAAGATAAACAGCTTCACCTCTCCCCCTGCCCCCGCCCCTCTCTAGCTCTGTCTGCCAAGGGGCATCCCAGCACTGTTTTGTCATGCCAAACTCGCTGCCATCGAGTTGGTGGCCATCGCAGTGACCCCGCAGGACAGAGGACAAGTGCCCTGGAGTTCCTGAGACTGTCACTATGGGAGTAGAAAGCGCCCCCTCTCTCCCTACCTCCTGGTTCACAGCCCCACTCGTACAGAACGCTACCAGCGCCCCAGTTAAGGGAAGAGGAAGATCCATCCGAACGGGCGCGGCAGCAGCTGGGAGTCCTTAAGACGCTTTTGAAAGCAGTAACATCTGACAACATGGAGACTGAACCGCATGCACACGGCTTTTCTGGATCTGCCTTCTAATTGTGGGTGAGCCAGTGTGGCAGGCAGGGCGTCCCTTGCTTCTCCTGGGAGCAAGCATGAGAAGTGAGCTTATTAGCGTAACTTCTGCCACTGGCTGCTCAGAGGCCTAGATTCTCCACGACCGAGCAGGACTGGTCCATAAAGTTTCTGGAACGAGGCAGACAGCCTCATCTTTCTCCTGCGGGGCAGCTGGTGGATTTGAGCAGCCCACCTTGTGAGTCACAGCCAGCGCTTCACCCACTGCACCAGCAGGAATCTTTTCTAGAGGCTCAGAAAACTAACAAGAAGAGGCCCAGGTCTTGGCCCATGAAAGGAGGCAGAGAGATAGCTGGTTCACGGGCATACTATGAATTACTGGGTGATTAACCCGGCGATTTGCGGTGGGTACTTAAGGATAGGACTTACTTAGTAAATTAGAACACTTGCCCCTGCATCTTAAGGGAGAGAGAGAGCTGTTGGTAGGTGCCATCTGGTGGGTTCTGACTCACAGCGACTCTGCTATGTATAACAGAGTGAGACACCACCAGGTCCTGCGCCATCCTCACAACTATGCCCACAGCCACCGTGCCAAGGCGCCTTATCAAGGGATTTTCTCTCTTCTGATGGTAGCGTAGGTGACTCTCACAGTAGTCAGTGCCCAAGTTGTTCGCGCTTAATGGGTAGCACACACGCCTTAGAGATAACAGACAAATGCAATTGGCGCAGACTTACTGGGTGCTGGACCCCTGTAATAAAAATCAAAACTTCAACGAGCCTCACAAGGAGGGGCTACCTGCCCGACATTCGTAGGGAGGTGTGGGGGGTGCAGACTGCACTGGGTAACGGCCACGCCAGTGACTGTCTATAAATGCTGTGTGCTTATCTTTCAGTACTTAAGAGTGCTGACAATTGTCCTTGCAGTTAATCATGCAACAACAACATTTCACAGCCCCAGCTGACAAGCATACTTGTCCCTACAAAGCTAAAACGCACGGGTAATTGCCCGTGCAGACCATCTAATGCGCTCCGGTCAGGGCCGTCATTACTCCCCATTTACAGTGACGCGGCAGTCACGCGGTTTGGTCTGCGTGGGCATGCGCCGATGCTGTTGTTGTCCCCAGTGTTTTCATAGTCGATGGTTCTTGGCGGAATGTCTGGTGCGTTTCCTACCCACCAGCAGAGCCCCTGCCACTGAGTCCACGCAGACTCACAGCAGCCACACAGGGCACAGCAGCTCAGCCACGGATCGCTGCCAGCAAGTGCCTTCCAACTCATAGCGACACTAAAGGACAGGGTAGAATCGCCCCTGTGGGCTTCAGAGACGGAAAGTCTTCATGGGAGTAGAAAGCCGCCTCCTCCTCCTGTGAGCAGCTGGTGGTTTCGAATCGCTGACCTTGTGGTGAACAGCCCAACGCTTAAGCTACTGTGCCACCTGCCCAGTGTGTCTTTACAGCAGTGGTTCTCAACCTTCCTCAGGCCACGGCCCTTTCATACAGTTCCTCATGACCCCCCCAACCATAACATTCTTTTCGTTGCTACTTCATCACTGTAATTTTGCTACTGTTATGAATCAGGCGACCTCTGTGAAAGGGCCGTTCGACCTCCAAAGGGGTCGCAGCCCACAGGTTGAGAACCACTGTTTTAAAGAAACCAACTGCCTTATATTCTCCTGGGGAGGGGCTGACTGGTTGGAATGGCTGCAGCCCAGCACTTCATCCACGGTGTCACCAAGTCACCTTGTTTTAGCTTCCAAACGCAAAAATTCACTGCCACAGAGCTGATGCCGACTCACAGCGGCCCTGTAGGACAGGGTGGAACTGCCCCTTGTTTTTCTGAGACAGCCGCTCTTTCTGAGAGTAGAACGTGTGATCTCTCTCCTGCAAAGAGGCCAGTGGTTTTGAACTGCCGACCTTGTGGTTAGCAGCCCAACAAGTGACCACTTTGCCACCAGGGTACACTGTTGTGGAATTAGTGCCTCTCTAGAGAATTAGATGGGCCTTAAAGGGAAAGAAGAAAAGTCAAAAAAGATTCCTGCTCATTTTCCCAAAATATTGTAACTGAAAACGCTGGACAAGCAATTCAACCTAGAAAGATTTTACGGAGAAATTTCGCTGTTAGTATTTATATAATCTATGAAACACTCTTTTCAAGGTATTTATGTACAAGCACTTTTTCACTCGTTAGCCTATGATCAAAATGGATCACAGGATAACGTTACGAAGGACTCTGTTGCGGCGGGGACGGAAGGCGGTCCCAGCGAGGGGGTGGTGGGCCCGGAGTGACAGCGCTGCATGGCAGGGACCCAGTGACACCACGGGATGCCTGGGCAACGTAACTAGAAAGATAAACAAAGAGCCTGCAGTCTTTTAGCTGGATGCTCCAGCGCTCAAGTGACACAGATCAAAAGTGACCCTCCAGGTCAAGCTAGTCTTGTTGAAATGGCCAGTCCAGGAGGCTGCAGACACCAAAATAAGACGACACAGGGCCAGCCCTCGGCCTGGCATGTGACTGCGCTATGGCCAATATGACCATGGGGGGACACATGGCTATAAACGCTCAACTCTTCCGGTCACTGTACCCACAATGACCAGCTCTGAGGACATGCTCACTGCCCCTTTGGCGGCTGCTCTATTGTGGCTGATCTCATCAGGACACGCACTCTCCAGGGAGTTCTTGATTCGTACAGAGACGGGCCTCGGCTTGGAGAGCCGCAGGCAGGGGCTGAGATGCTGTTGAGTTGGCAGATGACCTGGCAGCCTGCAGGACGGACAGGATGAAAGTCCTCTCAAGGAGCTCCAGGGGCTGCATCAGAGACCCCTATTATCGCACACCACATTTGGCGCACCTGGCAAAACGTATGACCTGGGGAAACCGATTGTTTCCTCCCCTCTCAACTTTCAAGCCCAGTGCACATGCCCACATTGTGACTTGGGACTGAGAGATGGGAGAGGCAGAGAGGACGGACAGACATTATCACAGGCCGTGATGATGTTGAGAACACTGTGTGTGATGAATTCCTAGAGCAGCACTTGACCAGTGAACAGAAGTGTGCCGTGGGCTTTCTTGTCTGGGACCCCGTTTGCACCTGCTGCACATTGACTTGACCAGGACGGGAGACGTAGGTGAGGGCTGAGCACAGCTTGGGATAGAGCTTGGATTCATCCTGGGAGCCTTACCAGGCGCTGGCTCCCCAGGGAGGAGCAGGGGAGGGGGGGGTGTGACAGGCTCAGTAGGGAGAGGGGTGGAGCGAGGGTTCTGGGAGATGCACAACCACGGGGAGCACACAGCAAGTGGCCGGGCCTCGAGGTCAGGTGGTCCGGCTCTGAGACCTGGGCCCTGAATGTCCTTGTAAAGGTCTCCTTCTTCAGTTCTTCCACAGAGACCATCTGGTCCCCACGGTTGATTGTCACTCTGAAGGCTACACATCAAGACTCTCAGGAGGGACCTGACCCAGGGGACGCACTGCCACCTGGCTGGTAGAAGTAGCTGCTGTGTGGCCTTCTGGGAGAGCTGGTCAGCAGGTAAGAAGGTCAGCTGAGAGTCGCTTTTGATTGAAAAGCAACTCAACTGCACCAACCTACAGCCAAGCACTTGATGCTGACTCACCGTGACCCTCTAGGGCAGGGTAGAACTGCTCCTTGTGGCTTCCAAGACTGCCAACCCTTATGGGAGGGGGCAGCCCCTGATGACGTTCTCCTGACATTTCAGAACCTTGGCAAGTTGTTTTCAGGAGGAGGAGCTTTCCCACCACGGTTCTGCCCCTGGTCTTCCATGCAGGGTCTGACCTGGCTTGCTGTGGGAGCCGACCCTGGTAGTGGCTACCCGTGCTGACCTGTGTCGCACAAGGCTTTCAATGGCTGATTATGCCGGACATCTCCGGGCCTTTCCCCAGGGGGCCTCTGCATGGACCCAGCGCTCCAATCTGTGGCCAGCAGGTGTGTGCAGGACCCGCAACATCCACAGCTCTGGTGTCGGCTGCAGTCACTGCTGTCCGGTCCATCCAAGCTTCTCGTGATCCCACAGGACAGAGCAGTCTGGCTCCTCGGGGTTCTGAGGCTGTCAATCTGTACCCAGGCACAAAGCCTCCTCTTTCTCCAGAAGGGCAGCTGGTGGGTTCAAACTGCTGACCTCGCCATCGGCCATCCAAGGCCTAATCGGCTCCGCCCCCAGGGCTGCATCAAACCAAACCAAACTCAACGGCTATCGAGTCTATTCTAATTTACAGGACGTGGTAGAAATGCCCCTGTGGGTTTCTGAGACTGTAACTAACTCCTCATGGGAGTAGAAAGCCTCAACTTTCTCCCTCGGAGCAGCTGGTGGGTCTGAACTGCTGATCTTGTGGTGGGTAGCCCACCCTGTAACCTTCTACACCTCCAGGGCTTCCCAGGGCCCCAGGAAGGCTTGTTAGTAACCATCAGTTCGGGGAGAGGGACACAGGGCGGAGAGCAGAAGCACACACCGTGCCCCCAGGATGCCCGAACACTCCCACCAACGATCTTACCTCTCTCCTCTCGGCTTCCCCCCCCTGTAGGGAACACCCTAATGAACCCCTCTGATGCGTCTCCCCCGTCCCCCCCACAAGTTTTCATACTGAATTCAGGGAGTTCCTTCCAAAACAAGAACTTGGAGTTAGGCTCCCATTTAAAACCCTTCCCCTGGAGACAGCGGGCGGTGTAAGATATGAGCATAAAAATAATGTCTAATTTATCAAGGGTTTTATCACGAGGGTGAGAGGGTGGGGGAGGGAGGGGGAAAAAAGAGGAGCTGATACCAAGGGCTCAAGTAGAAAAAAAAGGTTTTGAAAACGGTGATGGCAACCTACGGACAGATGGGCTTGATACAGCGGATGGGTGGATTGTGATAAGAGCTGTAAGAAGCCCCCAATAAAATGATTATGAAAACAACAACAATAACGGCGACAACAAAACCCTCCCCTTTCAGGATGGAGGGTGGGCCTTCAGGGGCCACTGTCTGCGTCACTGGGCTCCTCAGTTTATCTACACCACGTTCTCATGCCCTTGACCCCAACACCCCTCCCCAACCCCGCTCAGCAGTTACGGGGATGCCCTGTTCCCCTTCCTCTGTGCCTTCACATGGCCTCGTTTCCCGGGGGTCATCGCCCAGCAAGAGCCTCCCTCCTGGGGAGTCCTTCCTTTTCCCATCTGAACATCCACCTCCCTGATTCTCAGACACGGGTGGGGCAGAGGGACCTCATGCCGGTCGGCAGGTACCACCAGGTGGCCTTCCACAAGCGGGGACTTCCTGGGTGCCCGAGTAGAACTTGCTTCATGGGACTTTCAGTGGCTGCTTCCTCCGAAGTCCAGGTTCAGTGCTGGAGCAGGGGTGGGGGTGGGTGGTGGTGGTGGTGAGTGGGTGGGGTAGGCCAAAGCCTCCCACTTCCCCTGTCAGCGGCCTGGTGAGGTCACCTTTCGTGCCAACCAGCGTCTCCGACCATCACACAGCGAGCAGGGATCTGTCAGCCATGAGCTCTCTCTTTCCCAACGCTGCCTGCAGCCTGGATGGCAGCAGAGTTCATTCTGGGAAAGCAGAGACCCAGAGCCGGCCAGAGCCAGGGGCCACCCTCACTCTCACCAGGTAGCACCCAACGGAGACCCTGTTGGGCTCCGGCCTCCCCCTGGGGCTCCAGGGACAACTACAGTGTTACAGTCCAAGCGCATAAACCAAAACACAAAATAAAACTCAACGCCAGCAAGTCAATTCCAACCCACAGCGACCCCGGGACAGCAGAGAACGGCCCCCGTGGGGCTCCAGAAGTATCCATCTTTATGGGAGCAGAAAGCCTCCTCTTTCTACCAAAGAGCGGCTGGTGGTTTCAGACTGCTGACTTTGCAGTTAGCAGCCCAACACGTAACCCACGGCACAACCAGGACTTTCAACACAACAGCCAGCTGAGGACAAAGGTCCCTACACAGGCATCCTGCCTCGCAGGCCCCTGCCCACCCTCCTAATCTCTCCAGTGCTCCAGGAAAGCATCCTTCTGGAATCAAAAGTAGAACTGTCGGCCCAACCCCTCCCCCCTCTCCCCACCACCCCTCTGCACGTGGGATGCTCCCAGGAGGCTATAAACCCACCCCTGGAGGAGCACTGTCTGGGTGGGCCCGGGACAAAAGCGGCCATCTTTTTGGCAACTGGCTCTTCATTGGAAGCTGGGGGAGGCAGATCGCACTGACGGCTTTCAGAAAGAGACCAGGAAACCACCAGGAGCCCCGTCATAACCTGAAGGCAGCTCAGGGTTCTGGCTGCTCCAGAGGAGGAAACATGGACTCGGTGGAGGCGAGTCCTTCCAAGACAGTGTGGTTTACAGGAAGGGGTCACCCACCCCCAGCATGCATGTGTGGACACGCGCGTGCACATACACACACACACACAGAAACACACATACACACACTCACACACACACTCACACACACACAGACACAGAAACACACACACAGACACACACTCACACACAGACACACACAGACACGTCCTCTCTCACACACACTCAAACACACTCACAGACACGCTCTCACACACACAGACACACTCACACACACTCTCAGACACACACACAGACACACAGATACACACATGCTCACACACAAACACATCTATTCACACACTCACACAGACACACACACATACAAACACACACACTCGCAGACACACACTCAAACAGACACATACACTGTCACACAGACAGACACAGACAGAAATACACACAGACACGCTCACACACACACTCAAACACACACACACACAAACAGGCACACACACTCACACACACTCAGATATACACACACTCACACAGACACACTCACACACTCAGACATACACACACTGTCAGACACACACACACAGCTACACACATGCTCACACACAGACACATCTATTCACACACTCACACAGACACACACACACTCACATACAGACATGCTCTCTCACACACACACTCAAACACACACTCATACACACAGATACACTCTCACATACACAGACACACTCTCACACACACTCAAGTAGGCACACACACTGTCACACAGACACACTCATAGACACACTCAGATACTCTCCGACACACACACGCAGACACACCCATATACATATACACTCACACAGACACACACTCACAGACACACATATACACTCACACAGACACACACTCACAGACATACACACTCACACACAGTCTCTCCCTCTCTCCTTACCCCCACCCAGTGTCCCTTAGAGGGCACTGAGGAGGAGTTTTGCCTCAGTGTGATTAGAACATTTGAGACAATGGACTTGGCCTATATTATTATTATTATTGATGATGATGTGACCTACTTTACCAGGGGCTGGTCCTTACAGAGCCGTTCCCATTTGTTGAACAAAACACAGGCTCTGAACCCTCCCGGCATCCCAGGGGGCTTTGCTCTGGCTGGTCCCCACACTGTTATTCTGTGAGCACCTGTCTGGCGGGGCACGGGCAATACTTCCTTCCCGTTAAATGTTACCTCACTTTGTGTGAGGGGCCTGCTGCCAATGCAAATCTGTCTCGGAAGAAATGCACTTCACTTCTCTACTCCGAAAAGCTGAATGACAATGAAAACGCCACTTCTGAAGGTCAGGGAGTAGAGGATGTATCTTAGCTGATATGCCAATCCTAATTCTAAGAACATTTCCCCCCTTGCTATTTAGGTTCAACGGCGAGGGCCTGGAACCTGACCCACAGGTCCAGGTGTGGGGGCAGGGCTCCGGGGGTCCTTCCCGCCCTATTGGTCCAGCTCCTTAGTGCTGCCCACCCCTCCCCCACACCCTCCATCTGCTGTGGGCCAGGCAACCAAAGAATTAAGCTTATTGAAAACATGCTGGGCAAACAGGCTCTCGGCCAGTGCTTGGGGCCCCTTGGATAAAGACACAGGATCGACTGTTTGGGTTGTGAAATCTCTATTTTGGCCGCTCAAAGGATGTCCTGGTGTCCTGGTTACATTCCTGAGAGCTGAGACTGGTGGCGATGCCATCTCTCATCCTGCTGGCCTCGGGCTTCTGAATCAGACTCCTTGACAGTCGATGTGCCTGAGGTCAGAGTGGCTGTGTCACTCACGCCAACTCCCAGACCAGTGCTCTGCCCACACAACCCGTCTGATGTGGGGCAATGCCAAATGCAGAGAAAAAAAACTTTCACCCCACAATGGAAACCCTCTATCAGATTGGAAATAAACTCCAACTATGCCTACACATGTCTGGCAAAGTGAAAATCACAATCAAAATATAAAATCATCTTCAAATGGCAAAGTTCAACTAATTTTCTGATATAATATCTTAACACAGATCCATAACATTACTTGTGTTAAAATAGTATAGCGGGAACTTACTTGAAATGGATTCATTTGAACGGTGGTGTTGGTGAGGAATATGGAGAGTCCCATTTGAACGGTGGTGTTGGTGAGGAATATGGAGAGTCCCAAAGGGGGCCAGAAGGACAAACAGACCTGTCTTGGAAGAAGGACAGCCAGAATGCCCCGTAGAGGCAAGGATGGAGAGACTTTGTCTCGTGTACTTTGGACCTGTTGCCAGGAGAGACAGGCCCTGAGAAGTGCATCATGTGTGGTCAAGGAGGGGGGCAGCAAAAAAGAGCAAGGCCCTTGAAAAGACAGACCGGCAGTGTCTGCAACAATGGGCTCAAACCCAGGAACAATCGTGAGGATGCTCAGGGTAGGGCAGTGTTCTGTTCCCTTGTGCAGAACCATCTCACCGGCCAGAACCATCTCAACGGTCCCTGAGAACAACAATGGGATTCTGAATGGATGCGATGGGATAGTGGGTTTTGGAGCCAGGGGATGCCTGTACTTCTGAAAGCGTCTAGAGTCAAGTGGGCAACTGTGCCAGTCGGGACTCTCCCGAGAAACAGAACCCGCTGTTGTTGGGTGCTGTTGACTCAGTTCCGACGCATGGCAACCCTGCGCCCATTGGAAACACTGCCGGTCCCGCACCAACCTCAGGAATCGCTGCGTCTGAGGCACGTTGTTGCAGACGCTGTGTCCATCCGTCTTCTTCGGGTCGTGCTCTTTTTGATGCCCTATTGTGCCATGCATTTACAAGCGAAGGCAATGGACGGAACCCAGGCCTTCATCACCCGGGACCACCTGCACGCTCGCTCGCTCGCTCTCAGGTTCAGATTTCATTCAGCCAGGTGGTTTCCTAGGTGGCAGGAGTGGTCAAAGCTCCCCAGGTGACTCTCCGGTGCAGCCACAGCTGTCTTCCTGACCAGACTGCTGAAGTGACAGCTTTTAGCTGCTCAAATGGAAGCTCCTGTAAGTCCCGGGCGATGCTTTTGGGACAGCTAAGCACAGGTTCAAAGGCATCAGGCTCTCTGTGTCAGAAAGGGGAGGCTGTGTGCTCCCTCAGAGATTTACAAAGTCCTTGGAATCCCTACATAGAGTTTCTATGAGTCGGAAATGACCACATTCCAGGGGAATATATATGTGTGTGTGTGTGTGTGTGTGTGTGTGTATGTATATATGTATGTGTGTATATGTATATATGTATGCGTGTATGTGTGTGTGTATATAGTATGTGTGTATATATGTGTGTGTGTATGTGTGTGTATATATGCATGTATGTGTGTGTATGTATATATGTATGGGTGTGCATGTATATATGTATGTGTGTATGTGTGTATGTATGTATGTATGTGCGTGTATGTATGTATGTATGTATGTATATATGTATGCATGTATGTGTGTGCATGTATATATGTATGTATGTGTGTATATATGTATGCATGTATGTGTGTGTATATAGGTATGTGTGTATATATGTGTGTGTGTATGTGTGTGTATATATGTATGTATGTGTGTATGTATATATGTATGGGTGTGCATGTATATATGTATGTATGTGTGTGTGTATGTATATATGTGTGTATGTATGTATGTATGCATGTATGTGCGTGTGTGTTTTAAATGAACCTGTGTATGAAGGTGTACTGTTCTTGGCAGAAATGGCCTGAGGATCAATGAAGGGACAGCGAGGCGTCTTCTTTGTTCCTCTTTTCAGAGTAAAGCGTTCCTGACGGAGACCTCCTCCAGGAATCTTCTGCCCATTCGGGTAACTGGGAATATAGGGTGAGTTTACACGGAGTGCACCAGCAGCTCGCTCCTGCTTCTGTGAACAAAATGGAATTTGGCACTTCCCGCCAGCTCCCATCTCAAGGCCGGAGACAGGCAGAGGAGCCGTGGGCCGCTGCAGAGTGGACACTGACCCCCGGCCGCCCGCGTGTGCAGAGGAGAATTGCTCCATAGGGGTCAAGGCCATACCCTTTCAGAAGCAGAGACTTGCCAAGCCTGTCTTCTGAGGCGCCTGGGGGTCGGTCTGAACACCAGACTTTTGGGAATGGCCCAGGGCTTAAGCCAGCACCAGAGGCTCCCAGAAGTGGTCCGGGACGGACTGCCTGGTCTTGGGGGGTGTTGCTGCTGATGTTAGGAGCCATGGACCTGGTTCCAACTCAGAGCGGCCTGATGCACAACAGAGCGGAACATTGCCTGGTCCTGCGCCGCCCGACTCACCACGGGTCCTCTGCCGGAGCCCGCTGTGTCCTGCAGGATAGTGGGAGTCGATCTCTGATCCCCACCCCAAGGGGTCATTTCACAGCCTCTTTTAGACACGTCCCAAGAAATTACTAAGTGAGTGGCTCTTGTTGTCCTCTTGACTCGTTTGTATCAGGCTGTGTTTTTTGTCTAAACTTTGGGATGGTGTGGAAAAAAAAAAGAAGAAATGAGCAGTTGGCACCGACTTGCCTCTGACTCCTGGCAGCCGACATGGGACCCGTAGAACTGTGCTCCGTAGGGTTTTCAACGGCTGGTTCTTAGGAAGCAGGTCACCAGACTTTTCCTCTGAGGCACTTCTGGGTGGATATGAACCCCTTAACCTTCTGGTTACCAGACAAAAGGATCCCCCCATCCCCTTTACCCATACCCACACTCAATGCAGAAAGTGGGTCAATAAGAGTTCTAGGTGTCCAGAAAATGCTGGGCATGAGTACCTATCGAGGACCCATGTGAAGTAGGAGGTGGCAAGCTCTCTGTAGTTTCCCACCTGTTTCTAAATGCAATGGCTGGAGGCAGGACCAGGAGGTAGTTCTGACACTGCCCACAACTAGCTGGAGGACCTGGGGCTGGAACCGCTGTGGCCTTCCCACTGCTGAGTGCTGACATGATGCTAGGTGTACGCCAAACCCTCAGGGTTTTCCTCAGCTCACGGTCATAACACCTGTGCTATCAGCACTGCCATCCCCTTTGAAAGATGAGGACATCACAGGTGACGGGGCTAACGAGCCATTCAAGACCGAAGGTGAGGTCGGCCTCCAATCGCAGAAACCACTTGGTTCTGTGTTGTTGTTGGGTTCCGACCCATGGGGCCTTATAACCAGCAGGAGAAAACACTGTGTCAGGCTCAAATGGTGCCTATGCCGGGGCTCCCTGCTGCAGCCACTGCATCTATCCGTCTCCTGGAGGGCCTTCCTCCTTTGTGACTGCCCCAAAACTTTACCCAGCATGATGTCCTTCTCCAGGGCCTGGTCTTCCCTAATGACATGTCCAAAGTCAGTAAGACAAAGTCTTGCCATCCTTGCCTCTCAGGAGCATTGTGGCTGTCTCTCCAAAACAGCTTGTTTGTTCTCCTGGAAGTTCACGGTGCTTCCAATATCCTTCCCCAACATATCTACAGACCATGTTGAAACCAGACCAGGCTGAGCTCGCCGAGCAGGCAGCCATCTCCTGAAGGCTATAAAGTGTCAGGTCCGTACTGAAGAAGGGCAGAACAGCGAGGACCCGGTGCCTCTGAATGGCAGTGTGGGTCAAGAGTACTGACTGAGCATGGGCTGCCAGAAGAGCGGAGCAATCTGTCTCGGAAGAAGTGCAGCCACAACGCTCCTTAGAAGTGAGGGTGTGAGCCTTTGGCCATGCACGCAGGTGAGCCCAGTTCCTGGAGAGGACCGCATACTTAGCAGGGGATTAGCAGCCCAGAGGAAGGTCCTCAACACTGGGCTCTGGCTGAGATCCACAGTGAGGCTGGTGCAGGTCTGGTCAGTGTTCTCTTATGGGTCCAAGTGGACTCAACAGCACCTGACAACACACGCTGAGGACTGGAACGAGAAGCTGCCCTCCTCTCAGAAGCTAAGTGCCCTGGCCTGCAATCCGCAAGGTTGCAAGTTCAAAACCACCAGCCGCTCCTCAGGAGGAAGAGGACAGGGCTTTCTACTTCCATAAAGAGTTACCATCTCCGAAACCCACAGGGGCAGGCTAGCCATCCTAAAGGGCTGCTATGAATCGATGTAGACTCGATGGCCGTGAGTTTGGCTTTTGCTTGTTTGTTTCAGGATATTACAGTCAGACAGCACTGGGGCAAATTCCAGATCTAAACTTCCATGTGCTTCTACCAGATACAAAAGGAAAACTTGAAGAAAGTTGTTGTACAGGGCGATGCCATTATCTTTAATGCCCACATAATCTGGGTGGGGAGAGAAAAAAAAGCTAGTGCAGAAATGACCAGAACACAGGCTGTAGGCTGGCACATTTGCCCCAGCTATTGCTGCTGCTTCTAGAGGTTGGACAATGTCCTCCACACCCCACTAGGCCACTCCCCACCCCCACTGGTTCCCACACTTTGGTTTTTGTTTAACCATCAGCTGGAGCAAATGCTTCTAAGTGCTCTGTTTCATCCCAGTAACACTTTCCTTGGAAGATCTGTCTGGCCAAAAGAAAGTTCTCCCAGTGGAAGGTTGGTTTGTTTAGAACACAATGTCCCCCATTCCGTGGTTTCTTACACACTTGGCATAATGTAATAGCCAACCTGGCTCACATCCCCAGAGCAGCATGGTTCTAGACCAACCGAACAGGACCTGTGTTAGCAACCTTTCAGCCAACATTTGCCTAAATGCAGCCTTAGAAACAGACAAGAGGCTCTTTAGCCAACAAGGAATAATAGCTACTCAATCACCCGAGTTAGCATCTTCTTTGAGAGGCCTTTTTCATTAAAACCCAAAATGCTGCCTAAAGAAAAAAGGGAAGCCAATAGGTTGCGACCAGGAACGCTGATGGCATAGCGGTTATGCATTGGGCTGCTAACAGCAAGGTCAGCAGTTTAACATCAACAGCAGCTCTGCAAGAGAAAGATGAGGCTTTCTACTCCAGTAAAGAGTTACAGTCTCGGAAACCCACAGGGGCAGTTCTACCCCGTCCTGCACGGTCGCTGTGAGTCGTCGCTATGAGTCGGAATAAATGAGTAAGTAATACACTGGGAAGAGACATTTTAATTGCAGGTAATAACCAACATGCCTATGCAAAGTGCGGCTCCGTCCCATTAGCCAGCCTTGCCTTTCATTCAGGATCTAACTTTGAATCTGCTCACGTTTCCGTGGAAAATGGTATTCGACCTTCAACATGTACAAACACACTACTGTTGATGGCTCGAGTTTCCTTTGCATTCTAAGAATTTCGTCCGTCGGTAGCAATGTGAGCGTTCATGCGAGAATCTTTCATCAAGGTGGGCAAATACTTAAGGAAAAGAAAATATCCCTCCAGGTAGTTGTGGTTACAAGGCAGCGTATTTGTTGATCTAAGATGAAGGTTAAAAACATCTGTTCAGTTTTCAGAAATATGAATAACCTTTCCAGCTGCTTGGAGAGGTTTGAATTCTTCTAAACCCCCTTTCTTATCCGGTGGAAACAAAACAGGGGCATATCTCAGAGAAATGAATAGTTCTACTTTTCATTAATCTTATCAAGCACAAATGGAAAAAAAAGTGTTTTTTTTTTCTTTCTCCCAAATAGGTATAGTACAAGGGGGTTGTAAAAGGTTGGTAGGAAAAGAAATCCCATTATTATTATTTTTTAGTTAAACTTTTTTCTTCAAAACCACTTTACTGTGCATTAGTAAAGATATCATACCGTCCCACAGTTCAATCACATCAAGCAGTATTGCACAATCGCTGCCGCAATCCATTTCAACGCATTATTTTTCTTCTTGAACTCCTTGACATCAGCTCCCCTTTGCCACCACTCCTCCATGATCTTTTCTTTTAATTCCATTTGTCCACTTTTGGAAGCCCCCTTGTCTTCTTCAATCTCCCCCTCTGAGCAAAGGGCCGTGGGGGAGAGAGACCAGTCCCCGAAGTGACCCTTCTGAAGAACAGACCTGGGCAGGTCTGCCATAACCTTTGATTTGAAGACGTCAATATAACTGACATGTGAGGGTGTGAGCTGAACTTGAAGCTTCTGCATTCCCCCGTGCTTATGCAGAATCCTCAATGGGGAAACTCGATCCAGTCCAATCGAGCAGTAAAAACACATGCACGTAGGCATGCGCGCATGTATCACACGCGCACACGCTCCACACACCAACCAGCTGCTTGGATCCTACCCGCGTTCCATCCATCCACTTCTGGACTTCCCATCCAATGTCAGACCCAGACACAACCTGCCCTCCTGAGAAGTCACGGCCGCCCCACGGCCTGCCCCTCTTCAACTCCCGCCTGTCTTTCCTCTGGGCTCAGTGTCTCGTTCCCTCTCCATTCTCCACCCCCCCACCCCACCCCCCTTCACTGGAGTCAGCCCGCATGTCCTAACCCTCTGTCCATAACTGGGCTCTGCTTTTTATTCATTCCTACTTTTCATGGATGTCTTGCGGACCCACCCCCAGGCTCCATCTCCACTTCTCCCAGTTCTTTTCCATGCATAGTCCGGGTTTTAGGAGCCTACTGCTGTATTCCAGCAGACCCAAAGAGGGGTGGCGGTGACTCTGTGGCCTCCTGGAACCCACCCCTCCCCATACCTTGGGTCACCACCCTATAACCTGGGAGTCAACAGAACCCCACTATAATCTCTCCTCCGAGCAGGGATGCCTCCAAAGCCCCAGGCCCTCTTACTGGGAATCTCAGCTCTTTGTCCCCCGACAAGTTTCCAGGAAGCTCACCACCAACCAGGGAGTCAGCAGTGAGCAGTGTGTTCGTGGTGAGTTGAGGTTCTGTCTTCCGCCAGGCGACTCAGAGGAAAGCCACCCCAGCCGTCATCACCAGCTCAGTGGGCACACGTCTGCTCTGCCCCTGGGGAGGCAGTTTTCTGACAAGATGTGCGCCAACTTCAGTTTCTTGGGCAAAAGCACCTCAATGAGGTCAGTTGGATTGGGGAGGGAGAGACTGAAGAAGGCGCTAAGACCATTTCAACATTCTCGCCTCTCCATTGTCTTTCTCTTCACTGCCCCATGCCCGGGGGCTCATGCTGGTTCTCAGAGTGGCCGCCGAGAAGGGCGGAGCAGTGACAAGGAGGGCAATCCCACGTCCCCTTCCCCAACATGTTGGCTCTCATGACCCCCTGGGAAGCCTCTGATGACGCTCAGTCCATGATCTCCATGGATATGCCTTCATTCACCCCCTAGTTTCCAGAACACTGATGAGATCAGCATACCCCTGCCTTTGAACCGTGCTAGGCCCAGAAGCTGCTGCTTAGTCTAAAATACTAATGACGATGCCAAATAATTCCAAAGGGTCCAATGGTCAGGTCATACCAAGGTGGAGCTGTTGGGGAGACTGTAAGTGATCAACCCCCAAATGCATGGTCATTGAGCCCTCCTGCCTCATAATAAATAAGGTTCCCAAGACTGTACATCTGTACAGGAGCAGACCATCTTATCTCTTGCCTGCAGGGTGGCTGGTGGGTTTTAACTGCCCATCTTTCGGTCAGTGGTCCAAGCCTAACCGTACTGCCAGGGCTCTCTGATGTAGGCTGAGGGCTCAGATCGTATCAGCTGTGTCTGTTGCTTTTCATTATTATTTAGTGCCTTTGTTGACATTGCAGCATGTCAGGAAAATATCGACGAGGGAGCCAAGTGCTCTGGTGGGGTCCCTGCATTGAGGTGATGGGAACAGCCACAGAGCTGAAGATCCACCATGCCACACGGGAGAAGCGACCAGTTCAGGAACTCTACACGGTTTCCCATGGCCTCAAGATCTGGCCAGGAAGGTTTGCAGCTCCTTCTGTAAAGCAGCTGTGCACCCCTCAACCCACTGGGCCTGGACCCTACGCCACCCATCCTGGACTCCATTCATTGTTCAGAAGCAACAGATCAAGGTGCATTGACCAGCAATTCCAAAGCAGCAAACCAATTTAAGCCTGGGCGGAGGTCACCAACCCCATCTCCATCTGTCCTCCCATCTCAGGTTGCAGTGAACAAAGGAGGGGCACGCTCAGCTGCCTCTGTGGTACCTGCACTGGTTCTTCTGGTGGAGGCAGGGAGAGGTGAGGGTGAGGGGTGGGGTGGAGAAGAGGAGCAGGTGCTGGCGAAGAAGAAATGGAAACAGCAGAGATAAGGGGTGACTAGGGGCAGGGATGAGGAGCCCTGGTGGCATAGTGGTTAGGAGTTGGGCAGTGAACTGAAAGGTTGGCAGTTTGAAACCACCAACCACTCTGAGAAAGAAAGACAGGGTTTTCTATTCCTGTTCCAGTTAGCATCTCAGAAACCCACAGAGGCAGTTGCACCCTGTCCTACAGGGTCAGCGGGAGTCGGCATTGATGACATAGCAGGAGTTGAGTGAGGGGCAGTGATGGATGTTCTGGTGGTGCAGTGGATTACGCATGAGGCTGCTAATCGATAGGTCGGAGGTTTGAACCCACCGGTTGCTCTGTGGAAGAAGGATGAGGCCGTCTGCTGCTGTTAGGAGTTATAGAGACACCCTCCAGGGCAGCTCTACCCCGTCCACTAAGATCATCGGGAGTCTCACTGACTTGACAGCGGTAGGTTTGGGATGGACCGTGGTTAAATAAGCTATCTGAGGAACAGCTTCTAAGTAATTAGAACACCATCAAACACATTGTCCTCCAAATGATCACAGAACTTAAATGTGTTTTAACGCCATCTGACTCACCTGTCTTGATAGCAGGAGCGGGGGAGGAGCGTGGAGAAAAGGTCGGTGACATGACATGCTCCCATGCCAGGTGAGAGGGGAAGCATGTCCAGGCCTGCCAAGTGCTTCCCCACCTCCGCCCACACGACCCGTCTTCATGCAAAGCAGTCCCTGCCTGGCCCACAGCTCGCCCTCCGCCTCCAGAAGCTGTTCACCCCCCTGACCCAGTGAGAGACGAGACTTGAGACTAAATGCCACCTGACGTGAAGCAAGAGTGCAGAGCGAGGACCCCCACCCGTGAAACGACCACGATGTCGATGCAAGCCACCTCTTCCCAGCCCTCCCTCCCTCTCTCCCTCCCTCCCTCCCTCCCTCCCTCGTCCTCCCCGACTAGTGCAGCCAGTCCAGAGAAAACCCACACAAAGCTGTGCTGTGGTCATGGTGGGAGGGGAAGAGCAGGTGGACATGATGGTCCTTCCACACTAGCCATTCTGTCCCCCTCAACAGGGTCCAATAGGGTGCGGAGTTTCCTAAGGAACTACCTTCCGACTCTGAGGTGTTGTCCTTGAAGGCGGGGCACCCAGGACAGATGCCAATTCCACTTCACCTACGTTGTAGGCATCCGGTTAGGCTTTGAGCGAAATCTCTGGGGCTCTGCACACTCTCCCCAGCCTGGGCCCTGGGAGACGGCTCCCAATGAAGGACTAACTTCTGCTCTAAACAGCGGCATGGTTTAAAATCGGGAAAGGTGTGTGTCAGGGTTGTGTCCTCTCACCATACTTGTTTCATCCGTATGCGGAGCAAACCATCAGAGAAGCTGCCTTCTATGAAGAGGAGTGTGGCATCAGGATTGGAGGAAGGCTTGTTAACAACCTGCGGTATGCAGATGACACAACCTTGCTTGCCGAAAGCAAGGAGGACTTGAAGCACTTGCTGTTGAAGATGAAGGATTGCAGCCTTCGGTATGGATATTGACTCACTGTGAAGAAGACCAAGAATCCTCACAACTGGACCAATCGCTAACATCATGCTAAATGGAGAAATGGTTGAAGCGGTCACGGATTTTGTCTTGCTTGGATCCACCATCAGTGCTCATGGAAGCAGTCATGAGCTCAAAAGATGTATTACATTCGGCAAATCTCCTGCATAAGACCTCTTTGGAATACTGAAGCTCAAAGACGTTACTTTGAGGATTAGGAAGCACCTGACCCAGAGGAGTGGCTAGTGGTTTCGAACTGCTGACCTTGTGTTCAGCAGCCCAACGTAAAACCATTAGGCCACCAGGACCCTGTCACTAGCTATACCCTATTTGGATAGTCAGGCAATGTAATAGCTGCTGCTTTTTATACTTTAAACTTGAAGGCTGCAGCTTCACTTCTTGCCTTTTTAACACCCTGCATGCACGCGGGCACTTGAAACGGACTTTGGATATGGCATAAAGCAGAAAAATTAAAAGAAGAAATCCTATATTACACTCAACGTTTCACTGACTTCTTTCATTACATGCACATGTCCTCAGCAGCCTGTAAGATGGTTCAATTTAGCATCCCCTACAGTTCAAAGACACCAGTCTGTAGTCAAGCCATAACTTCTAATTACATAGCATTACACTGCATGATGAACTATTTAAAAACATTCCAAAAAGGTTAAAACATGCCAGGAACCAGATTGGAGGCCAATCTGATGGGCCTGTCAAAGGCCCTTTTATGGGTCATTTAGGATGATTAAAGAACCCCAGTCAACCCATGAGAGCCCTGCTCGGCCAATCGAAGATTCCATCCAACTTGAAAGAGACCCTTATATGCTCTCCTCTCCAGCCACAGATTTTTATCTCGCCACAGATTATAACACTGGCCATTTTAAACTGCCAAGAACTGCTTTCATATTTATTAACTCACTTTATCTGTGAGCACTCTCGGGAGCCACATATAGACCGTTAAAGAACAGCCCCATTGTTCTTCTGGTGATGGTCAAGACGGTATCTCACCCACCCTCTCAAATGTCAAGTGTACAAAAGTCAACACCAGACGTTGGGTGAAGGAGCAGAGGACGGAGTGGGCTCCGAGGAGGAAGAGAAACGAGCAAAAGGAATGAGAGTGATCACGGTTTGGGGATACAATTACAGAAGGTATTTGGGGTTCATTTCTAGCAAGATGGCACAGAGAAGCAAAACGAAACAAAAGACTTTGAGGTTAGGATCATTTTAGTACAATTTGTATATGGAAAAGAAAGGAGTATAACTTCCTATACAAATGTAACCGACCTCGGTGAATCCTACTGCTCGCATTGATTAGAAGAGTCTTTTCTCAAAAACCAAGACACCCCGTTTGGTAGAGGGTCAGAGAAAAAGAGAAGAGATGGGCCCGAAACAGAGGGAGGGCATGCAGGGACAGGCAGCGCTTCCTTGTGTTGTACTTAAGGTCACTATGAGTCTAACCAACTCAATGTCACCTCTCACAAGATGATGACGATTGGACTCTGTCAAGCATGCTAAGCCCATCAGTGTCTGATGTCCGGTTTAATGATGCCGTGACACCAAGGTTCACGTTGCTGTTTATAAATCCTAAAACAAAATACTAACCCTGAGCAGGGAGGGTTATGGAGCTACAGGGTCTACGGATAAAATGTACCGCGGAGGGGGAAAAGAGATAAACTCCGAGTGATGACTGATCGATATTGGATTGGATTCCATTCAGCACAGTGCACAAGGTTGCACCTTGTGCTCCTGCACATGTAAAAGGTGACACACTGGCCATTTGTATAAATTCCCGCCCAACTCGCAAGAAGCCCTGCCTTTTGGGCATGCAACGGAGAAATCTTGGAAACCCGTAGGGCAGTCTTGCCCTGATTCCCTGGGAGTTTTTTAAAAAATTGGTGCAGTGGGTTGTGACTTGAGCTGCTAATTGCAAGGTCAGCAGTTCAAACCCACCAGCCGCTCTGTGAGAGAAACACGAGGCTCTCTGCTCCTGTAAAGGTGTATGGCCTTGGAAACCCTAGGGTGCGGGGTCCCCTCTGGCAGAATCAGCTCCATGACACCGGGGTTGGTGAGGTGGAGTCCCTGACCTGAGGATCCCCAAGGTTCCCAACTGGCATGGGCCAATGACTCAAAAATGCTAGTGGGTCTCTGGAGCAGAACTGCAGTCACTTCTGCCCACCTGGACCCTCCGTCTACATTCAGGACTCCCCTTCCCCAATGCCCCGCCTCTCAATATGCGCATCTTCATCCTTCACCTCCCTGATGACAGTCTTGCAAACCTCAGGGAACAGCTCTGGTCGGCTAGGGTAGGTGAGTCTGCAACAGATGGTCAGTGTGCTCCCTGAGAACAATCCAATTTCACTCAAAAGAAGAATGTCTCGGAAGCAACAAAGCCCACAGAGAAGAAGCACACGAGTCTGTGCGAACATGAGGTGTTGAAGGGATCAGGTAGCAGACACCAAAGAACAAAAACCATCATTGTGTGACCACCTTCCCCACATAAATGCTGAAGGTGAATGTGTGCATAAGTCAGTGTGGTGAAGAAGGCTGATGGTGCCTGGCTATCGAGACCTATAGCATCTGGGGACTTACAGGCTTGAAAGTAAACAAGCGGCCATCTAGCCCAGAAGCAACAAAGGCCACATGGAAGCAGCACACCAACATGTGTGATCATGAAGGGCCGAAGGGACCAGGCTTCAAGCATCAAAGGTGGGGGGGGGGATCATATCATCGCGAATGAGGGTAGCGCGTGATGGGGACCCAATGCCCATACCTGTGGATAACTGGACATAGCGGGGAGGAGATAAGTCACTCAGGGTTCAGTATTAGCAATAATGAAACTCACAACCTTCCTCTAGTTCTTAAACACTTCCTCCCCCAACTATCATGATCCCAATTCTACCTTGCAAACCTGGTTAGACCAGAGGATGCACAGCGGTACAGATGGGAACTGGAAACAGGGAATCTAGGACAGATGAACCCCAGGACCAGCGGCGAGAGTGGCGATATTGGGAGGGAAGCGGGGGTAGAAAGGGGGAATTGATCACAATTATCTACATATAACCTCCTCTCTGGGGGATAGACAACAGAAGGGTGGGTGAAGGGAGATGCCGGA
>NW_022107431.1:17744404-17752481 GCF_000313985.2 Echinops telfairi
ATAAGTGTGCTTTACACAATTGATGTATGTATGGATTGTGATGAATTGTATGAGCCCCAATAAAATGATTTAAAAAAAAGAAGAACGTGGAGTTCTGGGTTTAGGGCCCCCCCCCCCCTCAATTAAATGTGCTGCCCTCGTGAGGTCAATCATCGTATTATTTTGTTGAGAACATTGGGTAAAACAGAAAAACAAAAGCCAAGTCACGGCTGGCAGGTCAATTCTGCCTCATAATGACGGAGGTTGGAGCAGATCGGCTTCCCAGGATTTTAGACGCTGTCTGTCTTTCCGGGGCAGACAGCCTCGCCCTGCCCTGGGGTGCGGCGGTGGGTTGGCAGGGCTGGGTCCTGTGGTCAGCAGCCTCAGGGTGGTTATAGACACTCTCGCACTGTGGTGCAGAGATCTGTATGCAAGCGTGCACTTGCGGGTGGTGGGTGGAGTCCAGCCGATCATTCAGGCCACAACCTGGTGATGCCTCCTGGGACGTGTGGCCTTTTGATGAGAGAGACACTGAGACCCCTGTGCTCCTTCACTTTCCTTCTCCAGGACTTCATTGCCACTCTGTCTGCCTCCCGGGCGGCCCCACATGGGCATGTGCTTGAGAGCTGTGGGGGCCCTGCCTAGTTCCCACCAACCAGGGATCCGTGCGTGTCTGCCCCACCAGCCTGTGATCTTCCTGCGTCCCTCTGAACTTCCGGCATCTAGCCTGCAGCTCCGGGAGTCTGCAGAGGGCTCCGGCTAGCATCGCCCGTGGACTTGCGCTGGCCTGGGCTGAGACGTCTTCTTGCTAGCAGGTGCCATCTTATACAGATGGGAATTGTTTCTTGTTTCTGGTCTTGTTTCTCTACACAACGCGCCTAACACACACAGTCACAGGAGGCTGGGGAGGGCGAAGGCCGGGGTTTCTGCATGTTAACTGTGCCCTAGGTGCTGGGCACTGCTGCGTGTGCTTTTCATGTACGGCCAGCTGCCCTCGGAGTGACCCCGTGTGTCGGAGGACAGGGATGCTCCCAGGGTTTTCCATGGCTCCTTTTTGGTTTTGGATATAAATTGTCAGGACTTTCTCCCAAGGCACCGCTGGGTAGACTTGAACTTCCAACGTTTGGTTTGGAAGCCGAGCGCGTTCACAGCGTGAGCCACCCAGATGCGCCTTTTGATACATCGATCTCATGTAAGTCACATAACAATGCTTAAAAGGCAGGGATTCTCTTATTGGTTTTATTTTACAGTTGATGAAACTTGGGTAAATTTTATATGGAAAGTCTAAAAGCCGGCTCTGCCCCAAAGGTCCTACTGGCACACATACAGCCTCCCCTCTTGTTTCCGTAGTTACTGTCTGCGGCTGCTCTGAAGCTGCAGACGCGATTGTGATATTGTCACTGAGACCTCAGTCTAGCATATTCACTGTCCAGTTCGTGCGGAGAAGCCCATCACCCCTCGCGGAAGCCGCGGCGGGCTGTTGTAAAGTGTCCCCAAGTCACCTCCGACCCACGACGACCTTCTATGTGTAATTCAGAGGCAAAGAAAACAGGCAGAGAGCTGGACAGCTTCTAATACAACTGCTATCAAACTTCCAGAAGAAAAACAAAACAAAACAAGACTGTCTTTATCTAATTTCTTTCATTCCTATCTTGCTTTACCTCTCCTTACTCAAGGTTTATCAGAGCGCCTGCCCAGGAAAAACGAGTTTCGTCAGAAAGGGTTGGCTCTGGGTAGGGTGAGTTTTCGTGAGGCAGCAAAGTTTCCAGGAGAGAGGGGGGCGTCCGAAGCTCCAGCTGAGAAACCCCGTGGCGCCATGGCTTCCTGAGAGGAGCTGTAGAACTGTTGGCAGGCTCACACGGTGTCTCCTCCAGTTCAAATGAGATCATGGTGGGAATATTAATAAGAATCATGGAACAATCGGCTGGCTTCTTCAACATTTGGTACCACCTATTGTCTTGCTTGAGCATCAATGGACGTTTCTCTTTTTTCTGGGAGGGCATGTCATCACTATCGTGAGGAGACTGTGTGTAGTTCTATTGTTTGTGGGATTCATCACACACAGTAACCCTTTAGAACAGTGGTTCTCAACCTCCCTCACGCGGTGACCCTTTCATACAGTTCCTCATGCGGTGGTGACCCCCAACCATAAGATTATTTTCGTTGCTACTTCATCACTGTCATTTTGCTACTGTTATGACTCAGGCGATCCCTGTGAAAGGGTCGTTTGACCCCCAAAGCGGTCACGACCCACAGGTTGAGAACTGCTGCTTTAGAACATCCGCCCTCCCCACCCCCAAAGTTAAAGAATGTATTTAGTGGACAATGGGCTCATCAGTGCAAGCTCTCAAACTAAATCAAACTCACTGCATTAAGTCAACGCAGACTCACAGTGACCTAACAGGACAGGGCAGAACGGCCCGTTACTTTCTGAGACTGTAACTCTTTTCAGGAGTAGAAACCTCTTCTTTCTCCCAAGGAGCAGCTGGTGGTTTCGAACTGCTGACCACGCAGATTGCAGCTCAAAGCTTAACCACGGCACCACCCGGGCTCCTCCCCCCTGAAACTCTTGTTTGATTAAACATGAGGACAGGACCAGGTACCACTCAGGAAATCAGGGGGCATTATACTAATACTGAATAGCAATGCTGGTCCAACCCACTGCCCTCAAGTCAACTGCAAAACTTTACAGGAGTAGAAAGTCTCTTTCTCCCGAGGGACAGCTGGTGGATTAGAATGCTGGCCTTGTCATTGGTAGCCCGATGAATAACCCAATTATGCCATCAGTCCTTCTTCCAAACTCCACAGCCAAACCTGCTGTTAACAGGTCAATTCCAGCTCACAGTGACCCTACAGAACAGCGTAGAACCTCCCCTGTGGGTGTCTGAGAATGTAACTCTTTACAGGAGGAGAAAGCCCCGTCTGGTGGTCTAGAACTGCTGACACCATGTGGTGAGCAGTTGAAGGAATAACCCACTAGGGCTTCCCCTCAGGCCTCCTTAGTACGAGAGCTTTATTAGAAAAAACGCTGGCTCTCGACATCATCATATTCTCTAATCATATATTAAGAGTTCATAAGCTAAGCTTCTCTGGTAATTCTTAAGGGTTGGCCTTCAAAACCTCCTGATACATCCAAGTCGGATTCATCATTGGGTTTTCCCTCTGGGTTGGCCACTCAGCTGAGCTCAGGGTACAGGGAGCTAACATTGGCAAAGCCGTTTGCCACAGGAGGCGGCAGAAAATGCCCCAGAAAGACAGGGTTCCATTCCTTCTCCCAGCTGCAACCAGTACTGACCCAACAGCACAGACCAGGGTGCCCAGGCTCAGCCTCACCTGGGAATTGTTTGGAATTCCAACACCCACGCTGCACACTAGACCAATTAACCGGGACCCTGGGGGCGGGAGGCAGGGCTCAGGGACTTTTGAAGCTGCCAGGTGATTTCAGGCTGCAGACACCAGCAGAGGTGTGAAGAAGGTTGGCACAGCCCACGGGGCTCGTCAGGGAACACCTGCTGCCCGGCCGCCAGGCTGCTCCCTCGGTGTGGCCCTCAGAGCCTCTGTGGGCGGGTCTCTCATGCCCAATCCTGTGTGAACGCGGGCACCCCGCCATTCCTGGAGCCCCCAGGGGGCACGCAGGTGGATGCGGTCACGGCTAAGAGAAAGGTCAGCGGTGCAAGTTCACCGAGAGCTAACATTCAGAGACAGGCAAGCCCAATGGAGCCCAGGTCTTCTCGACACCCACAGGCGGCAGTGGCTTAGATGGTTGAGTTTGCAACTAGACGCACGATCAGCATTTGTGGACGCGCAGACTGACGGGTGGACCCCCAGGAGAATGAGCGCATCCCTCCTAGACGAAATAGGAGGGGGCTTCCCAAACATTTGTGGGGAAAGACGCCATTTTCTTTCAATTCCCCATTTCTGTGAACTTTGGGAAGCCCCCTCTCACACAACCGGCATGCTCCTGAGATGCAAAAGCGATGAGACTTCAGCTAGCTTACTGTGGACAGGTCACATCAGGAGGGGCCACTCGCTAGAAGTCCTGGTGGCGTAAGGTCAGCAGTTCGAAACCATCAGCCACCCCAAGGGAGAAACACGGGGCTTTCTACTCCCGTAAAGAGTGACCATCTCTGAAACCCACAGGGACAGTTCTACCCTGTCCTGTAGGGTCCCTTTGAGTCAGCGCCAACTTGATGGCCGTGAGTTTCTTGTTGGTGGTGGTGGTACAGCGAAAGATCAGGAAAGACAGAGAGGTACCCCATGATATGTAGTGACCCAGCAGTCACAGCCATGTACTCACACACCAGTGGCCCCGGATATGGTGCTGGCCCAGGCAACCTTTCTTCTGGTCAATAGAGAAGACCATCGGGGGCTGGGGCAGACTGCAAGGTCACTGAGAACAGGACAGTGAGGGCAGCCTGGGCCTCCTGGGCCTTGTGATAATGCTTAAACACCAACACCTCCCTGTCCCTTAGGACACAGGACCCCTCCAACCCCTGGCTTGGCTTGGCTTATTTTGCAAGCGCCTTCACCCTTTGAGAACAGAGCTGGCCTTACCTCTACGATGCTCTTGAGATCTTGCACATACGTCCTCTCTGTGTCCAGGATTTCCTGCACCACTCGGTCCACGTAGAGGAGTTTGGGGCTTGGGGAGCACTCGGCGCTGGCCTCCGCTCTGCGCAGCACCCTGAGCTGTCTCTCTCCGCTGCCCTCCGAGCCCCGAGGCCCGGCTGGGTCAGCTCTGGGCAGCTCGCTGCTGGAGAAGGGCTGGGTGGGAACCAGCTCCAGTTTTATGGCCCCTGCTTCCTTGTCCTGGGTGAACAGGCCCAGGTGGCTGCTGGAAGCCAGGGTCATGCGGCTGCCGAAGGAGCCATGGCTGTCCCGGGAAGAGGCCGAGGAGGACGTGGAGCCGAAGCTGATGGGCCGGTCGCTGTCCGAGAGGTCCATGGCCCTCAGTTCTTGGGGGCGGGGAAGCCTGGCTGTCCTGGGGAGGCTGCTTGCTGTCGTGGGGTCCGGCTCGTCTGTTACAGTTGATGGAACATCAGGAGGACACTGATGGCGGTCTATACAAATGAAAAGGGGGGCAGAGAGGACATGATTAGCCAGCTGAGCACACAGGAACTTGACAGCAGCAACAGCTGAGCTCAGGCGTATTCAGTCAAAAGGCAAACAGCCACGACAAGTCCAATGCCAGGGGCCCTGTGGTAAAACCAGTTTCTAAAGCATCACCCCGAGCTGGTTAGAAATGCTGTGTGTCAGGCCGTAGGAGCCCAGAGCTCCAGGAAGTACCACGAGAGCCCCGCCAGACTGGTAAGCACCTGAGAGTCACTGCACCCTCCTTCACCAAGTGTGGCCACCCCAGGAGCCCTGGTGGCATAATGGGCGATGGGCTGCTAGCCCGCAAGTCAGCAGTTCGAAGCCATCAACCTCCCAGCAGGAGAAAGATGAGGCTTTTTACTCCTGTAAAGATTTACAGTCTCAGAAACAAACCCACAGGGGCAGTTCTACCCTGTCCAATAGGGCCCCTCGCCCGAGTCGCTTTGTCTGTGTCCCTGGCTCACGGAGCCCCCGCAGTGGCAGATGAGTTATGCGGACAGGTCTGTTCGGAGTTGGAATCGACTCAGTGGCAGCGAGGGCATATTGTTGGCTCTGCAATATCCTCTGTTCATCCAGGCAAACGGCGCTCCTCGGATGACCGCTGGAGGCTTTCAAGATTCCAGGCACGACTCAAAGACACAGAAGGTGGAACAAAGGCCCTACACAAGCTATGAGATCACTTTAATGGGATGTCCCATGAACCAGGACCCTGAACACCCCCCCCCCCAAACCCACATCCCCCAAGGTACCTGGTTGTACATTCAGTGGCCTCCACAGACTCTTTTTTGTCATTGTTGCAACTATATCTACCACGCAACTTTTGCTAATCCCACAGGTGTCCGGCCTATTGACAGGATACCAACAGTCTGACCTTCACGCAGTGTGAATTTGCCATCGCCCCAAACTCAGTGCTCCATAAACAACGAGCCCCTCCCCCCGTCCATAGACCCACCCACCCACTCACTGCCACCAAGTCCCTTCCGACTCACAGCCATCCACCCTCCAGTCATTGTGAAGTAATCTCTTTCTACACATTTGCCTTTTCTTGTCTTTTCTCTAGGAGCCCCGGTGGCATTGTAAAGTGTTGGGCTGCAATCCACAAGGCCAGCAGTTTGAAACCACCAGCCACTCCTTAGGAGAAAGATAGGACGCACTATTCCTGTAAATAGTTACAATCTCTGAAATTCCCAGGGGTAGTTCTGCCCTGTCCTGGAAGGTCACTGAGCCAGCACTGACTCGGTGGCGAGTTCGATTTTGAGTTTGCCTGTGTATCTCAGTGAGGTCATACACTATTCTAGAGAAGGGACAATACTGTTTCTTGATCTTCGGCAGGAAAAATAAAAACCAACCCCCTGTAAAATGTATCCCCTCTCACCACAATACCTTTGGAATTTCATCTTGAAAATGGGTACTACCCTTATGGTATAAGTGGGATCACACAAATAAAGAGCGTGTCTGAGGAACCACGTGGCCCCTGCTTTCACACGTAAATCTGGGTCATATGACGGTGTAGTGATACAATTAAAGCCTCAAGGGGTTTTCACCGCCGTCATCTGTAGAGAAGCAGACTGCCCCATCTTTCTCCCTCAGAGTGGCCTTTGGTCAGTAGCTGAGCACTCGGTCACTGGGCCACCAATCTGAACTCACTGCCATTGACTCAAGACTGACTCCTAGTGATTCCATAGGACAGGGTAGAATTGCCCCCGTGAGTTTCTGGGACTGTAACTGTTCGCTGGGGTTTCGAACTGCTGACCTTGTGATGGCAGCTCAATGTGGTACTACTAGACTCCCAGGGCTCCTTAAGTACACAACTAGATGATAAGCATAAAGCTCATGAGAAGGAGCCCTGGTGGTGTAGTGGTCAGCAGTTCAAAACCACCAGACACTCCTCGGGACAAAGATGGGGCATTCTCCTCCCATAAACAGTTTCAGAAACTCAACGGGCTTTCTATAGAGAGGCTATGAGTCTGCATCGACTCAATGGAAGTGAGAGAGACGAGGGATGACAAAATGTGGTGCGGGGGTAGGATGTATTAATGGGGCTGTTTGTGTTTGGAATACAACATCTGCAAAGACAAAGGTGACTTTACCACCCAGCACACTTTAAGGTGATGCTGCTTCCACAAAGGTTCTCCATGAAGTTTCAACTTTTGTGAGGGTTTTTGGTGGGGGAGGGCACCCAAACACCACTCTTTTTCATTGACCAGGTGTTGTCTGGACTATTCCCCTTAATGAGACCTAAGGTTTCTAGAAACGCAAGGTTCTACCACAGAGAGTGAGATCCCTGACGACGTTTGCTTCATTTTGGTGGATTACAACACCTGGTTTCCTCCAAACCCAGGTCTGTGCTTATGAGTTTTATTAGAAAGAATAGAACTTGTGTTTAGAGGGCTGTAACATGATAAACTTTAGAGAATACTTCAGTCTCCAGTATACATTGACTGTGAGAGAAGAATATGGACGAATGACACTTTTGCATAAGGAATGTAAACTTGGTTGACTATAAACTAAAGGTCACCAAACAGCTGGTACTCATTATTCCTAGAATATAAAGAATTTGATAAATCTGTACTGTTCAGCATACTAACTTAAAATGTTTAACAGCTCTGACATTTGATTCATAAATCATATAATCCAATGGTTTATACATATTCAAAATCAACAACTTATTTTTTTAATTGGTAACTGGTTTTTATTAGTTGTATTGAGGATCAGTACAGAGACATTATAAACAATTTGTACATAATTCTTTTTTGTTGGTGGTGTTCGGGGTCACCATGGCTGTCTTTCTGATGTTTGGGGTTGGAAGGGGATGCAGGGGCGGGTAGTTTGACCACCTTGCTGCCATTGGCTGAGGATGTTCTCAGAAACTGCCTTAGCTTGGTATTCACAGTCCACGGAAGACAAGAGCTCTGCTCCGGATCTCTGGCCTGCTCCGGATCTCTGGTCTGCTCGTGGATCTCTGGTCTGCTCGTGGATCTCTGGCCTGCTCGTGGATCTCTGG
>NW_022107431.1:17752584-17773927 GCF_000313985.2 Echinops telfairi
CTGCTCGTGGATCTCTGGCCTGCTCGTGGATCTCTGGCCTGCTCGTGGATCTCTGGCCTGCTCATGGATCTCTGACCTGCTGGTGGATCTCTGGCCTGCTCATGGATCTCTGGCCTGCTGGTGGATCTCTGGCCTGCTCATGGATCTCTGGCCTGCTGGTGGATCTCTGGCCTGCTCATGGATCTCTGGCCTGCTCATGGATGTCTGGCCTGCTCGTGGATCTCTGGTCTGCTCATGGATCTCTGACCTGCTCATAGATCTCTGGCTTGCTCATGGATCTCTGGCCTGCTCATGGATCTCTGGTCTGCTGGTGGATCTCCGGCCTGGTCATGGGTCTCCAGCTAGCAGCCACATTCTCATCAAGTTGGCAGGGTAACGGGGTTGAGGGAACAGCACAGCTGCAGGTAGTAATTCAGGGTCTTATAAGATCGTGTACAGTTCTTGCTAATCAGGTTGGCAGAGTTTGGAGACGCCTCAGAAGTCAAGGTCTTGTTTGGAGAGCGGGAGAGGGAAGAGGAGAAAGGGGGCTCATTCAGCGCCATCTTGGCTACGATCCTTTCATTCTGACCCCGAGCTCCAGGTTGGAGCTGGGTGATCTCGGCCAGGGATGGCTTTCAGGCTTCTTTTCAGCCTCGTGCACAGCATTCCACACACACTCGCTTCCAAAAACGTTGGGGAGGAGGCCGCAGCTAGAAGACGAGTGGAAAGGAGTTTGCTTTCCCCTCGGGCTTAAAGGATAGAATCTCTGCAGCTTTTCCAGCTGGAAAACCTGCTTAACAATAAAATAGCAGGGTTCGAATGGGTGCCTTCCCCACCATGACGGCCCCAGACTCAACCCCCAACATCCTAACTGTTTCTCGAACGTGGTGTTCGGTGCCGTTGTACAACAGATCACAGCACTGCCCGCCGGCACCACTCAAATCCAATGATTATGTTTGAGCCCGTTGTTGCTACAGCTTCTGGGTTATCGCAAATGTCAATGCCGTTGATAATGCAAATATTACAGTTATGAACCAGGAACAGAGGCACTAACTCGGGCACAGCGAGGAGTCTGTAGGAAATGAGGAATCTATCAGCATAACCACTACCACATGGTAGAGTTTGCTGCGAAACTGTAAAGCTGTTGCAATATCCCTTCTGCTTCTCTATAACAATTTTATGGCCGATAAAACATGGATTGGTTCGAGTAGTTAAAATGCACTTGCCCTAAAAAGCCTGATGCGACACAACGTGACTGCGGCATAAACCCGGGAGCTGCCGTGCCCTGAAGAAGGCAGAGGGCACGTCCTCACCGACAGTTCAAAGTTGGACCGAGCTTAACGAGGCTTTCTTCTTGTTAACTGCCACCAGAACTGCCACCACAAGGTTGATCTCATTGCCGGGAATGGGCTCTAACTGGGTACATGCAGGAAGATTCCTGATGACCCCAAGAATCCGATGACTCTGGTCACCAACCCTCTGGTGGATCTACATGATAGGAAGGCCTGCATCAAACTATCTTCCCTTCATGGATTGGATTTAGAGATGTTGGTCTCCAGGGAAAGTTCTGGTTTTCTGAATAGACTAGATCTCTCTTCTCTCCAGCACTGCTGTGGCCGGCTGCCGTGGAAGCAGCCCCCGGCTCATGTCAATCCCATGCACAACAGAACAAAACGCTGCCTGGTCCCATGCCATTTCTATGGTCAGTTGCACGTTGGCCCTTTGTGACCCATAAGGTTGATCTTCAGAAGACAGTCAGACCTTGTTTTCTAGCCCATCATTGTCTGGAAGCTCTCCCGGAGCCTGTTCAGCATCATAGTGACACACAAGCCTCCAACCTTGCAGGAATGATGGCTGTGCATAAGCTGCTACGATTGGCCGGGAATTGAACCTGAGCCTCCCATTAGGAAGGTGAGAATCCTACCGCAGACCCACCCACGAATGGCCTCCTCTGGCATAGAGAATAATGAATCTAGCCCAGTTACACAACTCTTTGAATGCTATTCATTATCAGGACTCCTAAAACACTAATACACTAGAGGGACGTGCTTCTTCCTTATATTTCTTTCATCCACTTACTTGCACTCCGAGTTAGACAGTCAACACTGGGACTGAGGGATTTAAGAGTAAAACATTGCAGGATGTTACAGGATTCTAGGCTGGGCTGCCAGAGATAATAGCACCTTAAAATAATTTTTTTTAATTGTTGCTAAAATACAGGTAACCCAACATTTGCCAATTCAACATTCTTCCCTTGTATAATTCAATGAGACCCATGATACCGGTCAAATGTGTGACCAGCACCACCATCTATGGCTGTATTTTTCATCCACATGAACGGAGATGTCATGCTCTGAAACCATGGAGTCCCCTGCTGCCTCTGGTCACTGCCGTTAAACTCTGATCTCTAGAATCCTGCCTGGTATTTGTGCTTTTTAAAGAGACTTTGAAAGGCGGGATGACTTGGGATATGAAACTCAGGTCAACAGAGCGTGCCTCTGGAGGGGATCTTAAGAGGTAGCCACACACAGCAGGCACCATTCCATGGCAGGCCTCACATGCACTCATACAGGCTACTGGGGCCACCCTTCTTCTTCCCACTGTCCACCAGGCACTTCATAGAATATTTCAGATATCTGGCATCTGTAGCCATGAGCCGTTTCCTGCACCAAAGTATATGTCTCCAATTACCAACGACAGAGTGGAACACT
The DNA here is from genome assembly GCF_000313985.2 of Echinops telfairi. Taxonomy (NCBI): domain Eukaryota; kingdom Metazoa; phylum Chordata; class Mammalia; order Afrosoricida; family Tenrecidae; genus Echinops; species Echinops telfairi. The sequence goes on from NW_022107431.1 coordinate 17,755,275, forward strand.
TAAAGTCAGGGATACCATGCCACATCACAGAAGGCCACATTTGCTAACGTGTAGCATTTTTTATGGTGATAGGCTGCTTAGAAGAAAATCATAATTTGGGTTTTTTTCCCCCTTCACGTAAGGAAATGGACTTCTTAACAACTGTCTAGTCTTGTTCTCATCTCCTTGGAAATAATTGGTGATTTCCATTTTTCCTGGCCTCTTCTTAACAACAACAACAACAACAACAAATTCACTGCCAGTGAGTCAATTCTGACTCATCCTGAGCCTAGAGGGCTGGCCATGTGGGTTTCCAAGACAGTAACTCTTTATGGGGCTAGAAAGCCTCCCCTTTCTCCCACGGGCTGGCTGGTGGTTTAGAACTGCTGACCTGGTGGTTTGCGGCCTAACTGGTGACTCGTGAGTTCTTGATACTGACCATCTAGAGCTGGGCTGTACAAATGGGAAGCACGTGTGGAGACAGAACACTTGAGATGTGGCTTGTCCAAATGGAGCTGTGCTCCAGGTGTCAAAAACATGGCAGAGTTCACGGACTTTGTTGGGAAAAAAATTAGAAAATACCCCCACCGAGGACACTTTGACAGTTGTTACATGCCGAGCTGTTTTATATCTAAAAACTCACTGTTCTCTGGTCCACGTGACCCAAAGAGACCCTATAGGACAGGGTAGAAATTCCCCTGAGTGTTTTGAGACTGTAACCCTTTATGGAAATCGAGAGCTTCCCCTCTCTTCTGAGAGCAGCTGGTGGTTTCAAACTATGAAACTTGCAGTCAGCAGCCCAACACATAACCACGATGCCACCAGGGCTTCTGCTTTAAGGCATCTTTATCTATCTATCTATCTATCTATCTATCTATCTATCTATCTATCTATCTATCTATCTATCTATCTATCTATCTATCTATCTATCCATCCATCCATCCACCCATCCACCCACCCATCCATCCATCTATCCATCCATCCATCCTTCCATTTGACCAAACTTACTGTCACAGAGTCAGCTCCAACACATGGTACCCTACAGAGCAAAGTGGAAGTGCCCCTGTGAGTTTCTGACACTGTAACTCTTTACTGGAGTAGAAAGCCTCCTCTCTTTCCTGAGGAACGGCTGGCGGTTTTCAACTGCCGACCTTGTGGTTAGCACCCCAATGCAGAAGTACATCACCAGAGCTCCTTCTAAATCAAACACCGTATTAAACTTATTTCTCCATATTTCGTTTTGTTTCTTTGAATGTGGCTCTTAGAGAATGAAAAAGGATGGGTGGCTTGCACAATATCTTAGATGGACCATGTTACGTGGAGGTCTCTGTACTGTATTATCCTTGGAGTGATAAACTGACTTTGTCTCAACCTGTGGCCAAGTCATAGTAAAAAGAGACAGATACATACAATGTAACCTGTTTTCTTTCTACTTCCTTCACGAATACTCACTACTGTTATGGATCAGCGAGAACAGCACTGGGAGACAACCACTGGGCATTCGACCCCAGGGTAGCTGATACAGAAACACACAGCAAGCTGCACACAAGGAAAGCTTCTCCCTCAGCCTAGTGGGAGCCAGAGGGAGATGGGTGGAATTAACATTCAGGCCATGGGTTGATCGTATAACACCTTCTGTCCAAATACCCAACCCAACCCACTGCCACTGAATCAGTGCCAGCTCACTGCCACCTTGCAGGACAGGGTAGACTGCCCCTGTGGGTTGCTGAGTTGGAAACTCTGTATGAGTAGAAAGAATCATCTTTCTCTTGCAGAGAGAGGCTGGTGGTTTCCAACCACTGACCTTGTGGCTAGTATTGTCCAAGGCAGAACCAAACCACCACCAAGGCCCCTGGCCAAATATAAGGGGGATTCAAAAAGTTCTTGGGGGAAAAAATCCTCTGATCTTTTCCTTCTATTTTTCACAATTTTACAAAAGCCCTCTTGTATGGCCAAAGGCCCACATGCCATGAACCTTCTGACATGATTATACCTGGCTCTCTGACCCTCAAGGTTGTAGGTCAGTCTGAGGCATGGGGAAGCTGTTGGGGGAGGAAGCACAGGTAAGGGCCCGACAAGAAGCTGGTGTTTCTAAATTTATAAAACACTTTTCATGGCATTTTACGATCATGGAAACACTTGTGTAATAGTAAGGTTTGCTCCTGAAAAGAATTCCTGGAGCTAAGAAGGATAGATACCGTATCAAATTTAATTTCTGGGATTAGAACCACAGTTTACATTACATGATGTGCCCACGTTTACAAACTTTGTGATCGACAGGAATAAGGAATCCTCCTGACTCCAGCCTTTTCCATTTTATCATGGGTTGTTTTTCTGCTGTGAGGCCTGGATACTAGATTCCAAACCCGCTGCCATTGGGTCAAATATGATGTGTGAAGGCTACATTCCGGTGGCTTGAAAACATCAGCCTTTAAGTTAGTAATCAAGTGCAAACTGTTAACACAATGCATGGATCTCATTTGGACACTGCTGCTGTGCTGTTGGTTCTGACTCATAGCGACCCTGCAGGATTTAGTAGAACTGGCCTGTAGAATTTTCTAGGCTGAAACTTTATGGAAACATCGCCAGGGCTTGTTTCTCCATAGAATGGCTGGTTGGCTCCAACTGTTGACTTTTTGGGTAGTCGCTGAGCCCTTAACCATTCCTCCACCAGAACCCTTTTTTTTCAGATACTAAACTTTTATCAACTATATCAAGCACATGTTTTGCAAATAGAAGAAAAGGAAAAAAAGTTGTTCCCCAAACCCGTTGTCATCCAATATCCCTTCTGGTGCCAACTTCCATCAGGAGAACAGGTGGCCACAGCCTCATGTGGACACGGTTTTGCCCCTTTTACTTCATGATATGCTCCTTTCCTGAAAATGTCCCGTGATTTAAAAAAAAACAACTCGAATTCCTTAGCGCTTTTACATGCTCTTCAAACGCTCATTATTTTAATTGCCTGCCTTTGCACCGACACTGCCGGAATCAGAAGCAGCGCCTCGTGATTTTCATTCATCTCTCGGCATGACTTAGGTGGGAGGCGGGACTTTCCACAGCAAGCACAGTCCTGGTGCCCTGTAACCATGTGCGGCCCGTTGAAGGGGGCCTTGACGGATGCCAGCTGGGTTGTCTTGTCAGGACTCCTGGGGAGACCCTGGGGCATGGGGCACAGCACCAAGGCCATGAGAGCGGGGTGAGGGGTGAGCCGCCTGCCCAAACCCGGCTCATTGCTATTCTCTCCACCGGACGCCTCACTCTGAGTTCCTTGGCAGGGTGATCAGGGAAATCCAGAGAAAAGGCTGTGTTCCCAGCCAGGGAATAACCCACTGATAAAGTTCTGAATCATAACAAAACCAAACCCAAACCACACTCACTGCCATCGAACCGATGCCAGCTCCTAGCAGCCCAGGACAGGGCAGACATGCCCCTGTGGGTTGCTGAGACTGTCCCTCCTGATGGGAGTAGAGAGCCCGTTGTCTTTCTCCCCCAGAGTGCCTGGTGGTTTCAACTGCTGACCTTGAAGTTGGTTAGCAGCCCAACACGTAACCACGTCGCCAGGAGGGCACCTTCGTTCTCAATTATCCGACTTATAAATTACTCAGGGAGGGGGCAGCAGAAAGACTCGGTATAGGGGAAAGAAAGCCCTTACTCGATTAGCCAGCAAAGTCCAATGGATACCAAGCTAGGCTTTGCCTCTGCTGCCAATCAGTATAAACAAGCTACAAAGATAACAAAGCTGTAAAGACCGACTTCCTGATTTTTAGAGTCAGGTATGACAAGATACACACATGCATACATTTCAAAGGCGACGCCAGAGTTCCAGGTGCACTCTCCCACCCTACAGACTTCAGAGACTCCCGCCCGGCTGGACAGTCACCAGACGGCAAAAAACGGCTCTCCATCTCCTGGGTCTAAAAGGCCACCTGGGCTCCTGTTTCAATGGCAGGGCCAGGACTACCATCGCACATGTCTCTCAGTGTCTCTGTGTGCTCCGTCTAGCGGGTGTGATTTTCAAACGGATTTTGGTCAGTTTGGTCATGAAAGGGTAAAAAGAAAATCCAATCATCTTGTGGTACATGTCTTTGCTTCGTGCACCTGGACTATGAGGTTTTGTAAGATGCCACCATAAGGCGAGGAGCCTCTGGTGGTAAAGTGGTTACACGTTGGGCTGATGATTACACAGTCAGCAGTTTGAAACCACGAGCTACAACTTGGGAGAGAGATGAGGCTTTCTACTCCCATCCAGAGTTAGTCTTAGAAACCCACAGGATAGGTGCTACCTGTCCTATAGGGTCTCTATGAGTCAGAATCGACTCGATGGCACTGTTTGGACCCTGAGGGGAAGCTGGAGAAGGGCACAGGGGAACGCTTTTATCTTTGTAACTCTTCTGTAAGTTACATTTCTTTACCCCAAACCATCCTTATTCGTTCACTCAAGAGGCAGGAAAGCCAGCACTGGCACATCTGATCAAGCATAGGAAACAGAGAGGCTGCAATCCACTCTTGTTCCAAGGAGACACGTGGCCTGAACAAAACACAGATGCCTTTAAGCAGTGACGTCCGAGATTCAGCTAATTTACGAATGGGTCCCTCTCCCAGTCATTGGCAAGGCCGAGGTACAAGGGATGAAGTTAGACACTTCATGAAACTGATGGTTTAGCTAAGTGGTGACTTAGGGTTCTGCACCAGAGGGACCTCAGGGAATTCCCTGAAGACTCTGTATGAAAATATGGCTCTTCTTACTTTCACTGTATGCTTCTGTGGTGGTGACCCGGTGGGAGGGGATGGAAACATTGGGCGGCAGTAAAGCCCATCCCGCAGGTCTCTTGAGTTCGAGTGCCCATGTATGGAGGAGACTGACTGCGGTCCACCCCCATCCACTGCCCTTCCTCCTGCACGCATTGTTCCAGTTTGAACGCATTTGAAGGCACTCCCAGCCTCCCTTGCGGCCATGTGGCGCGCGCATGGGTTACCATGAGATGGAATAGGCTCACAGTTTGATGTACAGTGAACCCTCGCCACTTCGCGCTTCGACTTCCGCGGATTCACTCTATCACGGTTTTTGCGTAACAGCACCCACTGCCTACACCCGCTCCTTCAGAGGAAAAAGACGGCGACCCACCTGTAGAGTACATCCCTTAAGTCATTTCATAGGCTATTGATTACAGTATTTGTAAGAACTATGTATAATACTGTATGTGAAATATGTAATACTGTAAACTAGATGCCATAAATAATATAATAAATAATAAATGATAATTGTAATGTCCAAAATGTTTTACTGTATTTTCCCTTTTTCATTTAATAAATTGGGTAATACGAGTGTAATGGTGACTAAAGGGTGTTTTTTCATGTCCTCTATGCTCTAACTATGAAAATATTTGATTTACAAATAAGGAATCCTACTTCGTGGAATTTCATTTAGGGTCTAGAACCGATTAACCGCGATAAACGAGGGTTCACTGTACATGAAATAGATCACCAAAAGCCTGGTTATTCTGAGGGTAGGTGCCCTGGTGGCGTAGTGGCTACGAGCTGGGTTGCCAATGGCAAGGTCAGCAGTTTGAAACCACCAGCCACTCCCTGGGAGAAGGATGGGCCTTTCTACTCTCAGAAAGAGTCACGGTTCAGCAACCCACAGGGGCAGTTGTGTCCTATCCTACAGGGTCGCGGTGAGTCGTCATCGGCTCACGGGCAGCGAGTCTGGGCTTGGATTCTGAGAGTGGTGCAAATGGACTGCTCACCAAAAGGTGGAAGGTTTGAGTCTGCCCAGAGGCACCTTGGAAGAAAGGCCTGGTGTTCTACTTCTGAAGAATGGGCCTCTGAGAACCCTACGGCGCCCAGCTGTGATGTGGCACAGGAGGTCAGCGGGAGCTGGAGAGGAGGGCATGACAGCTGCTGGCCATCTGACCTGGAGAGGCCCCGTGACACAGAGAGAGGGCCCTGTGGGGGGAGTGCGTCCTGCCAGCCCCAGCACTGCCACATCTGACTGTCAACCTGTAAGGCTCTGGCCAGAGCCACCTGGACAGCCCCTTTCTGAATTCCAGATTCACAAACGCATGGAGAAGTTGGGAGAAAATATAACGAATTTGGGGTGGTGGTGGTGGTGTGTGTAAAAGTGTAGCTATGAGGCCCAACCCTGGCTAGAGGATGAGCTCACAGGACCAACCAGGAACGAGATGCTGATACAATGGTATTACCTTTGATCCAAGGAGTGGCCTTTTGGCCCTGGCTCAGTATCACCCCCACGCCCCCAAGGGTTTCTATTTCAATCTTTGGGTTTGGGGCTCCTTGTGCCTAAGTGAGGCAGCTGCACTGAGAGACTTCCTGGGCTTCCCTCTACCTGATGGTAGACCAGTGGAGCTCTGGAAGAGCCAGCAGATCCCTGGCTCCTCTGGGGTCTCAGCAGGAGCAGTACCTGCAGCATCGAGATCTTTCTGCCCCTACACGCTGCTCTTGGTAGAGAACATGTCAGTGACTCCACCAGGGGCTAGGAAGCCCCCACCTCTTTCAGTGTAGGTTAAATAGTGGTCTGTGCTTCCTCTACTCTTCCATACAGAGTCTTGGGGCCATGGCTAAACAATGGGAGGAGGGATCCACCTTTCCTCTCAGCCACCTCAGCCCCCGCGCCTCCCCTCACCTCTGTGCAGCGGGCAGGGAGGCGGTGGCTACAGAGCACTTTCCTAAAGAATGAGGAGGAGGGAGCCTAAGGAGTAGCACAGCGTGAAGTCAGGGACCCATGTGGAGAGTACACAGAACCTTTCGGAGGTGATGGTGGAACCGGGTTCAAGTCCGTGGCAGCCGAGACCCGAGGACATACATCCTCCACGAGGCCCCACGAGAAACGATCACAGGCCCTGTCCTTGCCAAGACCTGATGGCCACGCTACACCCCCAGTCAAAGGGGCAGCTGATGAAACCGATGGACAACGAGATCCCGCTGCGGGTGGAAAATCCCACGTGTTGGTCCGCATTCGGCACACACTGGAGCCATCGAGGCAGAGAGCACAGACGTCGTGGCCTTTGATACTGCTCTGAGCTCGCACGCCTTTCCTCCGTAAGAGCACTGCTTTTATTAACTGGAGATTTTACGCACCATCCCATGTACATCAGAGATTTGAAACAGACGACGTTCAATCGACAGTGAAGGGCTAACCAAAGGAATGCCGGACGCATACCTCTTTCAAAAAACGTGAGTGTCCCGAATTCCAACAGTGAAACAAAATCCAACCCACTGGCACTGGACCACAGCGGCAAGTGCAGTGTGAGTGCTGCCCCTGGCCCCTCTTCCCAAACACAAACAGGACTCCTCACCCAGGACACTCACAATGGAAGCGGCATTGACTTAGCTCTGGCTGCCCCGGGCCTCACATGGCGTCTCACCAGGGCAGTTGCTCGGCGTAAGATCAGCACACGGTCACTACGAGCTAAGATACTGAGTGTCTGAGGGCCGGCAGTCTAGGCTGGGGATTGAACCCCCAGCCTCACAAGCATCTGTGTCGACGAAGTCTACCCTGAGATTAAGGGAAGTTCAAAACCCAAACCACACACACACACACACACACACACACCCTCTCAAACCACATACACAACTCACTCTTTTTCTCTCCTCTCTCTCCTTCCTTCTCCTCCTGCACAGCAGAATTCCATTGTCAGCAATCTCCCCAGCCGGCTTCAGGCTCCCAGAGACCGAATGTTTCTCGCCGAGCAGGAAAGTCTCCAGCCGGCTGCTCAGAGAGCAAGTCTCCAGCCGGCTACTCAGAGAGCAAGCCTGACCCGCACTGGCTCTCGGGGTACCCACCTGTCCTCCACCGGGGCTCAGCCCCATCAGCTCCCCAGCTGATGCTATGATCTCAGTGGCCAAAGGAGAAGCCGGCCCGGGCTAGCCTGTGCAGCGCCTTCCCTGGACATATTGCATGAGTCAGCTTTTATCTCTCAAAACCCAGCACACAAAGGCTTTACAAAAACCTGATTTGCAACTTTCTCCTGCCTTTTCCCCCTGCTAGTGTGAGGCCGCGGGCTCCTGCATCACTGAGCGCCTCCGATGAAACATGACGTCATTCAGCTGAGAAGCAGCACAATAGACACCGCTGTGGGGAACTTGAAATCCCACACTTCCCTGAGCGGCACCCTGCGACTTCCATTCTTTCGTATACATCCAATGCAACCCCCCCTCGCCTGGCTACCGACCCCCCTGAAACTTCTCATGAAACTCCAGGGAGTGAGGGCCATCCCTGCGCCGCCCGAGGACATCTTCAAGTTCACTTTCTGAATTGGGAGTTTGTTTCAAACTAAATGGATACATCGTTATCTTATGTTTTAAAGTGAAATCCCCAGGGGGGTGGGGTGATGGTGGAAAAGATACACAGTTTATGGCAGTTTGTAGAACTTTCTACTAAGGGGACATTGAGTCTATTTGTAAGCAGAGCTCCATGAGAACGCAGTACGATGTTTCTTTTTGAATAAACAAAACCCAGCTAAAAAAAAATCTATCTGAAGACCTGCATCTCAAATTGTGTACACAGAGGCATTTCTTAGAACAAAGCTAAGTTTGGTGGGTTTGTAATTGTACATCGTAAGTAGTAAAGAGCACATGATCTAACTGGGGTGTGGACTTCCCTCTGGCCACCTGTCCTTCTCAAAATGCACAATCTACTTTTTTTATGTAACATATGTGAGAAAGACATCGGTTCTTTAAGGGAGCACCTTTGAGTGTTACAGACACTCTCTGGGGAGGGGACCTGGGAGCCTGGCTGGTCTCACCCCACCATGCCAGCACCGAGTCCCGCGTCTGATGTTGACACCTAGCACGATGTCCCGTATCCACAGGATTAAAATCCTGGGAACAGAAGCTCTCATCAGAACTTCCACTTGGGATCAGGACAAGCAGCTCCGCTTGGTCATCGTGCACACAGCCATTTCTCCTCTACCGATGGAGGAAATTTTAACTTAGGTTCCAATGGGATGATTTTGCCTCATGACTATTTCCTTTCCAATCAGTCTGCACACAAACAGCCCTTAGGATGAAATGAATTCATTAGCCCAGAAACAATGTGGGATGATTTCTTCTCCCCACGTTGATGGGAATCAAGAGTTCCGTAGATTTTGGCATCACAGATGCAGGAAGGGCAGGTTGAGAGGGGGGAGGGTGCTTTGTGGGAGGGAGTGGGAGTGGGCACTGAGTCTTTGCTCCACTGACCCAAGCCCAGCGAGCCTGCACGTCCCCAGCTCGGCCGGGAGCACCAGCTCCACCCCCTCTGCTACGGCTGATACGGCTGCCTGTATCCTTAAAGGCAATATCATATGGTCCCATGGCTCAGTGTATTCTAATTATCTTCTCTTCCAAACTTGGATTGTGGCACGGGGAGGGGAGAGGAAGGCAGGGACCACTCCTGTGCTGTATGCACTTGATATTCACATGGAAGACCCAAACCAACCCAACCCACTGCTTTTAAGCAGACTCTAACTCATAATGACCCTCTAGGACAGCAGTTCTCAACCTGTGGGTCACGACTCCTTGGGAGGAGTGTGTCGAACAACCCTTTCACAGGGGTCGCCCAATTCATAACAGCAGCAAAATGACAGTGATGAAGTAGCAATGAAAATAATGTTATGGTTGGGGGTCACCACCACATGAGGAACTGTATGAAAGGGTCATGGCATTAGAAGGTGGAGAACCACTAAGCTAGGACAGAGTAAAGCTACCTATAGAAACGGGGTTTCCAAGGCTCCAAATGGAAGGTTTTTCCTGAACAGACTGCCTCACCTTTCTCTGGGGCAGGTAGATGCCAACACCAACCTTTCGGTCAGCAGCTGAGAGCTTTAACTTCTGCACCACCAGGCTCCTGATGGAGAAGACACAAATGCAGGGTGTCTGATGAGGGAGCGTCTGCAAAGGTCCCTAGAGTTTTCTTGAGACTTATTTGTCTTCCGGGCAAATCCTCAGTTCACAAGGGAACTACTTTAACCTTCCAACAAAATGTCACTGCACTTGCTTTATGTACGTAGATATACTAGGAGCCCTGGTGTCGTAGTGGTGACCATGAAACATACAACTTTCCTCTAGTTCTTAAATGCTTCCTCCCCACCCGACTATCATGATCCCAATTCTACCATACAAATCTGGCTAGATCAGAGGATGTACACATGTACAGATAGGAACTGGAAACACAGGGAATCCAAGGCTGATGATCCCTTCAGGACCAGTGCTTAGAGTGGTGATACTGGGAGGGTGGCGGGAGGGTCGGTTGGAAAGGGGGAACCGATTACAAGGATCTACATATAACCTCCTCCTTGGCGGACAAACAACAGAAAAGTGGGTGAAGGGAGACGGACAGGGCAAAATACGACAAAATCATAATTTATAAATTATCTGGGTTCATGAGGTAGGGAGCGGGGAGGGAGGGGAAAAATGAGGAGCTGATGCCAGGGGCTTACATGGAGAGCAAATGTTTTGAGAATGATCAGGGCAATGAATGTACAAATGTGCTTTACACAATTGATGTATGTATGGATTGTGATAAGAGTTGTATGAGCCCCTAATAAAATGATTACAAAAATGTGCCAAAAAAACCAAAACAAACCCTTCTTAATATAATTGAACATCGAATTGTGTGATATGTGGATGAAGTACCAATAAAACTGTTAAGACACAAACAAACAAACAAAAAAGAAAGTAAATGTCTAGAAGAGAATGAGGGCAGCATATGTACAAACATGTCTGATTCAACTGATGTATGGATTGTGAGAAGCATTGTATGAGCCCCTAATAAAATGATTCATTTAAAAAAACATATAAAATAAAATGCTTTCTCGCCCAGTGCCTTCACAGAGCCTGGAATCCTACCAGGAGAAGCCAACACTCTCATTGCAGGTAAAACTCATCAGTTGAAACCTGAGTCCTCCCAGGAGAAGGGGTATGGTGTCATTAACACTCTAGTCTGAATTAGTCTGCCCATCCTTCCCAGGAGCAGAGTTCCTGGGTGGTGCCCACAGCTGCCTCACAGTTCGTGGAGTCTAGTCCGAGTTCACTTGGAGAGGCCTTGGGAGAGAGGCCGGGTGATCTGTTTCTGAAGCATCAACCAGTGGAAAACCCAATGGCACATGATTCTACTCTCACACACAAGGGAGTGGGCTCCGCAGGCATCTGGTTCTGGGAGTAAGACCACAGCAGGGTTTTCGGTAAGGGGGCGGGGAGGGGCAGAGGTACGGAGCATGTGGTGCTAAGGGCTCTATGAGGTGGAACCTAATTGAGACACTCCGCTGACTTCGCGGCCAGGCAAGGGCTTCCAGCAGCCGGGCCGCAGGATGAAAGAACATTTGGGAGAGAAGGTGAGGTTCGGGCACGGCTGAGGGGCAGTGCACGTCTGTAGGCTCCGGGGAGAGTGTGCTTCCTGGAGCCAAGGTTGGAGCCCCCCCAACGCCTACCTTGGAGCAATGGCTAAGTAAAAGCTAGTCATAACGCAGGGGCATATTGCCCATCTCTACAAAACAAAAAACGAGACTGTCTGACACCTCATGGCGTGAACGAATTTGGAAGACACTATGCTCGGTCAAGGCAGCCGATCTCAGAAGGACAAACCCTGCACGGCATCGCTGTCATCAGAGAACTGATGAAAAATGGGGTTCACAACAAACAGGGCGGCCTTTAAAGCAGTGGTTCTCAACCTTCCTAACGCCGCGACCCTTTCATACAGTTCCTCATGTGGTGGTGACCCCCCCAACCATAAACTAGTTTCATTGCTACTTCATCACTGTCATTTTGCTACTGTCGTGAATCAGGCAACGCTTGTGAAAGCGTCGTTCCACCCCTAAAGGGGCCGTGACCCACAGATTGAGAACCGCTGCTTTAAAGGCTACTGGGACAGGAAGTTTCCATGGAAACCGTACTTGTTTCAGTTTCCTCTTACCTGGTACCCTAAGCCAGCTGATCAGCCAATTTAAAAAAAATTAAAAGTAGAACCAATACTGGATAAGGCCAAATTAGATCATAATCTTGTCCTCTTAAAAAATACATATTATTTTAAAAAGTTATTTATTTTTATCTTATTTATTCTGATAAAGGGCACTATATCCTATCCAGAGCATTTCAAAATGCATATGGTATTTTGGACAGACTGCAATAATTCAATGATGCTTTTGGGACACCTTTCCCAAGGCAAATGGTAAATTTAAGATCCTGCCGTTGCGATCAAGTTCTCGAGACAAATGGTAGATTATTTTCTGAATTATGGGCCATTGGTAAAACAATGCTCTTAGTTTTTCCATCTATCCAAATGTGTCTTTGTAAGATGTATTTATTCCCTGGGGGCCAACTGAGGTCAGTATTAAAGTGTAAAACCGGCCCCCCCCCCAAAAAAAAAAAAAACAAAAAAAAAAGGGGGCATAAACAATCCAATATTGTGTGGGACGATGGAAAGAAAACAGAATGATCACAAGGCCCCGGTGTTGATGCCAACTCACAGCGACCCTATAGGACAAGACAGACCTGCTCCTGTGGGCTTCTGAGACTGCAGTTCTTTAAGGGAGTAGAGACCACAGGATAAACGTGACAACTATGCAAAATGAGTCCCTACCAAAAGGTGTCCATCCTCAGACAGCCCCGGAGGTTCCCACAGCACCCTCTCACAGCCTCTACCCTGATGCTGCTGATGACTGAAGATCTAAATCAGAGGTTCTCAACCTGGGGGTGGCGACCCCTTTGGGGGTCGAACGACCCTTTCACAGGGGTCGCCCAATTCATAACAGTAGCAAAATGACAGTGATGAAGTAGCAACAAAAATAATTTTATGGCTGGGGGGGTCACCACCACATGAGGAACTGTATTAAAGGGTCGCGGCATTAGGAAGGTTGAGAACCCATGATCTAAATGGACTTTCCTTTGGCCCATGGACATGTGGCAGCTGGACAGCGAATCAGGAAGACCGGAGAAGAATCAATGCATTTGAATTGTTGTCCAGGTGGAGAACACTCAGGGGACTATCGACTGTCACAAGTGCAAACAGAATCTGTCTTGGCAGAAGTCCAGCCAGGTTGCTCCTCAGAGACAAGGGTGGCAAGACTTTATCTCACACACTGGACATGTTGTCAGAAGAGAACGGTCCCTGGTGAAGGACATCATGCTTAGGAAAGTAGAGGGAGGCCCCGGAGGAGGAGATGGATGGATGTGGTGGCTGCAGCAATGGGCTCAGCCATAAGAATGATGGCGAGGCTGGTGCAAGACCGGGCAGTGTTTCCTTCTGTTGTCCACAGGGACGCTCTGAGTCGGGACGGACTTGACGGCACCTCACAACCACAACATGTGCACTTCTCTTTCCGCCACACAAAGACAGGCCTACCGAGTGAATAGGAACACAAGACGCAGATCAGAAGAACTCCTCAGAGCAAGCAGCCGCACGAGGCCCACAGGGCATCACGTATCTGAAAATGAAGCCCAGGACCCGGGAAAGCAGGGCAAATGGACATGGGAGCCCAGGGAGGAAGTGGAGACCGTGGAAGCAATTTCATGAAACAAAATATGTAGCAATTGCTGAATGGAAAACTAAGGCGTTCTGTAAACTTTCACCCAAACCACAATAAAAAGGTGGTTGTTTTAAAATCTGTATGAACTTGCTTTTCAAAAAAACCCCCAAAAACCAGACAAACAAACCCACCCAGAACCGTCTTGGTGTGAACTGGCTGAAGGCTTACAGAGCACGTTGGCTTCCAGTCAACAATCCCTGTCCGTCTGTCTCACCTCGATGGTTGTAGTCCTCCCGGAGAAACATCATCCATCCCACTTCCTCCTGAGCTTCCTGTTTTCCATTTCTCCTTTCTGAGCCCGTTTGAACATTGTAAATACGCCCTTGGACGGCCGATTATTCTAAGGTACGCAGACTTGCCAGTGTGACTGTTCTCTTTGTAGACCTCTCTGAAAACTGAGCCCTGGGTGAGGTCATTTCCAGACCTGAAGGTGACTAAGGGCCGTTTACCTGTCCCCATCCCACTAGGTCTATTGTGTGATTTTGCGTTTCCTTGCACATGTCCCCGCCCCCTCTCTCGGGCTTTCTAATGTGATCCCTCCCTCTCAGAGAAGTTGGCAGTGGTGAGTGGGCACCAGCTAGTTCTTTGGGTCTCAGGATCATGGAGGTCAATGTCTGTGCGGTCTCCCTGTCCACTGGACTAAGTGTTTCCATGGGGTCTCAGTTTTCATCACTTCCCCTTTTCTCCAGACGGGCAGACCAATGGTGACCCCAATCACTACTCACCAAAGTGGGAGACTGAAGACTGTCAGTGTGGACTATGTTAGGTCAATGGGTCTTGCTGTCCCCTGAGACTCTCTTGCTGAGCCCCAGTCCCAGCGACTTGTTTCCTCAAGGTGCTTGGTTCTAAGTTTTCATAACTTTGCCTCCTGTACACGCCACCACATTCCTCGTTGTATTTGCAGCAGAGGTACAAGTATCCTCTCAAACCTATGCTCCACGCTCCTGCCCACACCTGTCTGCATGTCTCTCCACACATCTACCTGGATCACAATGATGCTAGGATTGTGCAGGTAACAGTGTTGATCTCTACTGTCTGTAACTCTAGCCGTGGCATCCTTCGTGTGTGTGTGTGTGTGTGTGTGTGTGTGTGTGTGTGTGTGTGTGTGAGTATGGGGCATGCTCCAGCCATCATCGTCTTTGCCAGCCTCCTTTTTATTGTGTGTTGTCTTCCCCATTGACTCCTAGCCTATCTCAACCAAGGAAACACGACCAACTACAAATTTTACAACGTGATTATGGCATGCAAGTCCTTGCATACTGTGGACCACTATCGTGATCCACTGCTACCCAAAAGCTTCGAAGTTCCAATCTACCTAGAGGCACCCCAGAAGGAGGGCATAGAAATCTACTCTTCCCCCAGCCCCCCAGAACAACAACAACAAAACCCCAGCCACTGGAAACTTTCTTGGGCACAGCCCTATGGTGACACAGTAGGTCACTATGGATCAGAATCCACTCGCTGGCAACTACTCTGGTTTACTGACGTACAAGACAAAGCACGCAGGGCTCAGGGTGACCTGAGAGGCTGTCATCTTCATGGGAGCAGAGCCCCGGGTCTTTCATCCTGGGGAGCTGCTGGTGAGTTCAAGCTACTAACCTTCTGGTTCACAGGAGGTTTTACTGTTAAGGACGCTAATCTGCATTCTTTCTCTGGACAGTTAACTTTGAAAGTGAAATAATTTTATTGGCCAAACAGTTTCCTTTCACAAATTTTAAATGTTTACTGCCAGCCAGTGTCATACATGTACAGCAGTCAAAAACACTCAAGTTTAAGAGAAATTGGAATGGAAGTATTCTTTTTGTGTGAGTCTCGGGGTATTGACTCTAACCAGCGAACCCACACTATAAATGCCAACAG
Source organism: Echinops telfairi (assembly GCF_000313985.2). NCBI lineage: Eukaryota > Metazoa > Chordata > Mammalia > Afrosoricida > Tenrecidae > Echinops > Echinops telfairi. The sequence continues at coordinate 17,770,637 of NW_022107431.1, forward strand.
TGACCAATAGGACTTAAATCATGTAGCCTGAAATATCATTTCTCCCTCCCTCTCTCCCGCCCATCGTGCTAAGCTAGCAACACTGAGCTATGGTTCAGAGGCCTGTAGAAAGCAAACAACCAGCCCTCTGACGATAAGGGGAAGGGCTGCTGCATGACCCACCCTTACCTGCAACCCGCTCTGAAGCCAGCGTCATCACCTGCCAGCTCTGCTTGGGTGGCCATCTGAACGGCCCAGTGGGGCCCTGGGGGAGGCAGGCCTTCATGGGTTCCTTTCTCGGTTTCTCTGACAACCCTTTCAGGATATTTTGGTCTTCCTTTTCCAGAGAGGAGGAAATCAAGCCCTTGTTATTTCTGAACTGAACAACACTTTTCAGCTATCAAGCAGGCAACATGTTACAAACAGTCCCTTGCTTTTCAATAATGTATCAGTACCATCTTTTAGGCCATCATTGGAGAACTCCCCAGGCCGAGCACAATGAACTAATTATCCCTCTAAGAATGATGTCTGTTCCAGACCCACTTTTCTCCAGGGCATCGCCCACATCTAACCCAGTCACAACCAGAGCCACTCAGCACAATCTCTGCTTCTGAAAGCACTCCGAAATATGTACTTGAACTTCTAGACAGGGCCTGGGTGCTCTTTTGAAATCGTTTCCAAGGCGCACCCACTCTCCCCATGTCGGCATGCTCAGGTTTCAAAGACCAGGTTGGTGTGAGAAAGCAGGTGCCAGGCGAAAAGGAAGGAGGACCGTGTCAGAGCACCAGGTGGCGCATGATTACGTCACTGCATAACTGCCAAACCACTGAGAATGTGACCCAGTCCCGTCGACACATATGTTGAACGATCGAAGCCCCGTGTTAGCACCTCAGTGTCTGTGACTGTTCATGGTTCATGTGCAATAAAGTCTGATAGTAGACCCTTTACTATTACTGTAAACACAAAATATCGGATGTAGAGGATTGATAAGTGAGGGGTAGGTAGGTGTACTGACTGAGTTAATGATCTACTACGATTTCAAAGTAACAACTGCTGAGGAGCATTACTTTCAAACAAGTTTGAAGAGCAATTTCATGCCCCATCAGTGCAGAGAGAAGACCCCACAGGGCAGACACCCAGGGCAGTGAGCAGAGAAGGAAGGCTGAATTCAATGTCACCATCTGCCTTGCTTTTGTAGGCTCGGCAGTGATGGCTACAGAGAGACAATGGCCCGAACAGAGAGATGGGGATCTAAGCTTGCCAGTGAGACATAACCAGGCTGCTTGTTCTTGGCAGTCACCACGCAGTCTCTGAACTGGATCTGAATCATCTCCCACCCCCTCACCCACGCAGCAACTATCATTTAGGATTATGTCCACCCATGCTCTTCCCAAAGCCATGTTCAATGTCATGGTGGCTGCTGGCTTCAACATGACAACTCATTATCCAGGACCAAATCAATCTCTCCATGGTGACTTGGTCAAGAATGGATCTATACTTTTAGAAATGGGCAGGCTAGGGTTATAGTCCTTTGCTTTCTTATACCGGGTCACAAGAATAATCCCGTTGAGGCAAACCCTTATGAAAGGCCACGTACAGATTCTACTGCAAGAAGGCAAAGTTTTCGCTGTTGGTGTTAGGTGCCACACTGCCTCACACCTGTGCCTGTGCCTGAGCCCGATGTCACAGCCACTGTGTCAATCCACCCCATGGAGGGTCTTCCTCTCTCTCTCTGCCCCTCTAATCTACCCAAGCCTGATGTCCTTCTCTGGGGACTGGTCTCTCCTGAGACATCATGCCCAAAGTAAATGAGACGAAGTCTCGCCCCCCTTGCCTGAAAAGGAACTCGCTGGCCGTACTTTTTCCAAGACAGATCCCTGGTCCTTTTAGTAGCACATGGGACTTTCAAAATTCTTCACCAGCACAATTCAAAGGTATCAACTATTTGGTCTTCCTTATTCAATGTCCAACTTTCACCTGCAGGGGAGGCAATTGAAAATTCCATGGCTTGGGTCAGGTGTCCCTTAGTCCGCAAATCAACATCCTTGCTTTTCAACACTCTAAAGCTGTCCTGTGCAGCAGATTTATGCGATGTAATGCACCTTTTGCTTCTTGCTTCCATGAGCACTGACTGTGGGTCAAGCGAGATGGCATCCTCCCTGCCAGTGCAGAGAGAAGACCCCTCCTGGTCCTGGTGCACAATCTGCTGACCCTTCCCCCATCAAACCTTCTCTTCCCTTCCACTGAGAGCATCCACCTGCTCCCCCTGCTTTCTGAGGGGGCTTATCAAAGTCCAGGTTCCGTGCTGCTGCGGTGACCAGGACATGGGCCGTGCCTCCCTGAGGCTCATGTCTGGAGGGATGTGAGAGTATCAGGCAGTGACAAACGTGTGGTGAAGGCATGTGAGCCGCTTCTGGTATCAAATGCAGGCAAGATCTGTGTCCACAAGCAGTTGGTCTGCTTTCTAAGCCCTCTTTCCCCGGCCTCCCAACTTCCCGTCACACAGTTTTAGCTTTCAGAGCAGAGGATGCCTGGATGCTCACGGTACACTCCGGCTGAATTAGGTTGCCTTCACTTAGCCTTGCTGTCACTTCCCAGTTGCAAAGGGTAATCCTCGTTGGCTCCATCTTTCATCGGAGGTTTAATTACTCGCTCTCCAAACAGAGCGCCAAACTTGCCGGGAGTCTTTGTGAGTTTCAACACCAGCCTAATTCCAAGTTCCCACGGAGGTGCGTGAAGTAACTTGTTTATACTCACAGAACAAAGGATGGGAGGACGAGCTCCCTACAGAGATGACAGGCTTCCTCTTAATTAGTCCAAGAAACAAGTGCAACTGATCAAGTTTGGTTTCTTCTAGGCAAAGATGGCCGAATCCTTTGCAAGGGCAGGCAAGAAGGAAGGAGGGAGAGGAGAGAGAGCCCAGAGCCTCTCTCTGGTGGGGGGGTGGGGTCGGGGCCGGCTTCCTTCCGTGCCCACTCGTGAATGCACATGCGTCATTTGCATAATTACGATATGAGAACAGACTCCCTTCGGGATCGTACCCCGAGTTGGTGGAGCTGGGTGTTGAAGTCCAGGTGCTGGGGGAAGGCTGTCTCTCTCGGTCTGCTCAGGGGAAAGGCTTCGGCCACGTCTTTTTAGCTCCTGCACTAGGCTCCTTGGCTATGTCGTGGTGTGGATCTGCTTTCATCTCTCAGAGGAGACGGGTTTAACCCCCTCCCTACCCCGTACAAGAGCCCTGACTGACTCAAACACACAACAACGAAAACCAATGCACAACCTGGAGTATACGCACAGGGGCAGGGCTTGGGATTT
>NW_022107431.1:17774027-17782167 GCF_000313985.2 Echinops telfairi
GGGGAGGTGCACCTGATTCTGTTCCCATCGGGAATCATTTGTCTCCTTGCGCTCATTGCCTGGCCCCCACCTTTTTGGGGGCCCGGAGGGCAGGCTGACTCCTGGCTTTAGGTTTGTGGGATGGGAGGTAACAATCCGATGGTGCCTTTGAAGAAGCAATACATTTGAACCTCGGGGCTGGCGAAGAAGACTGAAAGCATCGCGGACTGCCCAAAGCACCCACAGATCTGTTATGGGAGAAGTGCAGCCGGATGCTCCTTAGAGGCGAGGATGGAGGGCCCTGGGGACCTGTTGCCCAGGAGACACCAGTCGCTGGACAGGACACCTTGTTTGGTAAAGCGGAGGGAAGGGCTGAGACAAAGAGGACCAGTGGTGAGAGTGGCGATACCAGGAGGGTAGAGGGAGGGTGGGGTACAGAGGGGGAACCGATTACAAGGATCTACATGTGGCCTCCTCCCTGGGGGACAGACAACAGAAAAGTGGGTGAAGGGAGACGTCGGACAGTGTAAGATATGACAAAATAATACTTTATCAATTATCAAGGGCTCATGAAGGAGGGGGGAGCGGGGAGAGGGGGAAAAATGAGGAGCTGATGCCAGGCGCTTCAGTGGAGAGGAAATGTTTTGAGAATGATGAGGGCAATGAATGTACAAGTGTGCTTTACAGAATGGATGTACATATGGATTGTGATAAGAGTTGTAGGAGCCCCTAATAAAATGATTAAAAAAAGAGAGAGAGAGAGGAGGGCCCTCATTGAGAGGTATCGACTGACACGGTGGCTGCAACAAGTGGCCCCAACGTAAGAACAGCCGTGAGGACGCGCAGGACCCCGAGGGGCTTCGCTCTATGGTGCACTGGGGCGCCGTGGGTTGGAACCCACTCAGTGACGCCTGAGGAGGACAATCTGATGAGGCAGGAGGAAGGGACTAGAGACCTTCCGGTATTGAGCAGGGGCGAAAGGAGGCAGCCTCTCCTTCGTGGTCTGGCTCTCAGCGGGCATCCTTAACATCAGGTAATCCCCTGGTCTGGCCTCTCTGTGTTGCAAACCCTGGCTCTGTGCCCCTGGCCTGCCCGTAGGAGCTTCATTCACGTTCACACTTAAACCATCTCAGGGAATTCGATTTCTTACCCAGGCCCAGCAAGGCATTTTCCTACCAAGTCCACACGACTTGTTCTTCTGAACGTTTTTAGGCCAGATAGTCTCCTCAGAGTCTTGACCCCTGCCTTTCTTTGGGTGGTGTAGTGCCAGGATTGAGCCCCTTTCTGAATTAAGGTCTGCTCAATTCTGGTCAAGAAGCCCAGGAGGTGGGGGTGGGAGACACAGTTGAGCACCTTGTCACAAGCCAAACGATTTGAGTTTGATCCTCTGGCCCCTCCACGTGAGAAAGATGTAGCAGTGGCCATCTGCTTCCATAAAGATGTATAGCTTGGGGAGCCCTGGTTGGGGGTGGGCATTCTACTCTGCTCCATAGGGTCTCTGGAATCAGAACGATCCTATGCCCACGTGCACAATGGAGAGGATATCACACTTAGAGGTGGTGTATTAGTCTGGGTACTTTAGAGAAACAAATCCACAGCAACTCATGTATAAGAGAGTTTTATGTAAAGAAAGTGTGCATCACGAAAACATCCCAACCCAATGCTGCTCAAGCCCACAGTCCAACATTAACCCATTAACTCAACACCAGTCCACAAAGTCCTCCACCTCACAAAACAGAGGCAATGATGCTGACTGCAGGAGGCAAGCTGAGTCAGTGAACGAATAAGCATCTCAGCACTAGCAGGGGTCTCCACATGGCTGCTCCAGCACCCAGGCCTGCATTGGGATAGGTCCATGTGGCTTCTCCTTGGGGATGTCTTGTAGGAAGTCAATCTTGCAAGCTGAAGCAGGGAACTGCTAAGGCAGCTGCACCCTGGTGCGACCATCACAAAGCAAGAGACCTGAGAACTAGAAAGGCGAGGCTCACCACCCATTTATCCTTCCGCCTTTCAATTAGCCCCATGTGTGATTATTGGCCAGGTTGGCACAATTAACTAACTCAAGGTGGTCTTCCCAAGTCACATGTGTAGAGGCAGCAACAACACTCCGTCCTGCCTCAAGCCACGGAGCCACCACACGACTGCTGCTGTCAAAGATGGGCCCTGTGGGGAGGAGGCCTGGGTGGTGCAAACACAGCACACTTGGCTGCTAACCAGAAGGCTAGAGGTGCGAGTCCCCTGAGAGCTGTCTTGAAAGGAAGGTCCTGCAAACTACTGGTTGAAAAATAAGTCGCTGAAAACCTGCGGAGCACAGTTCTACTCTGACACACGGGGCTGTCAGATGCATTGGGTTTGACCCCACGGTCACTGGTTTCCGGAGGGAAAGGCACAGAATGTTTTAGAATATGTTAGAGGGGCCAGCACTACTGGCTTGGATTGGTCAGAAGAAGCTTTCACGAGAAAGAGATGTGGGAGCTGGCACCTGGAGGTCAGCAGGAACTGAGCGAGGGTGGAGAGGACTCTTGGGACAGACAGCCCAGGCATCCCTGGTTCTGTACCCATGCTCCCTGGGTCCTGTACAGACGCTCTAGTGGAGAGTCTGGGACATGCCCGGTGTGGTCATCCAACCCAGATGGTGTTGTCGATGGTCTCAATTGCAAACATGCTGTCTCATGCCATGAGGGGCAAGTGCACCCTGGTAAACACCACCTCAGCCTTGACGTGCCTGTTAATGCCCTTCCCACATTGGGCTGATCCCTACTCCACACTCCAACCATCATCCTTTGTTTCCAACCCCCACCCCCTGAGGCCCTGGGCAGAGCTGGCCAGACAGTCACCAGGTCTCTGCCCTTGCCCGATCACTGGGACAGGGCCTGTTGTCTGGTCTAGGAACCTTTCAGGAAAGTTTCCTGCCAGGCTGTGCATGCAGGTATCCGCTGAAAGGAGCCCAGGTGACACAGGGGTTAAGTACTCATCTCCTAACTGGAAGGTCAGGGGTTCAAGGCCTTACTTTCAATTTGCTTCCATAAAGACCTTTGGTCTCAAACCCCCCTTCAGGGCTGGAAAACCCTCCTCCGTCCTCTAGGCCATGGTGAATGAGTCAGAACTGACTTTGAGGCAATAGAATTCACATCAGATTAAAAGGAGCCGACAACAAAACAAGACAGCAGCAAACAAACAGCGATGAAAGGGCATCAAAGGAGACAGGATAAAACTGCACAAAGGGAGAGGAGATTCCCCTCTGTTCCATCTGCCTGGATACTTAGAGGCCTGGTGACTAACCAGGTGAATTCGAGACGAGGTACTTCCCGGCACCAGTTGGCCATCATTCCCAGGGGCCCCAAAGCCAGGGCCCGTGTTTTCCGTTATGGCTTCTCACAGAGTACGTCTGCTTAGGAGTCTAAGTCAAGACACAAGAGCCTGGCTCACCAACGGGAGAACTGCGGCCCTAGCAGCCGCCATACCGCCGGTTTTCACTCCAACGACTGAACCGTCGATACCGGGCCCCAAAGCGGGACTTGTTTCTCAGTGTCCGTCATCATCCACGGCTCCCCGCAGGATGGAGAAAAGACACAGGACAAAAGTGAAGTCGTGCTGAATCTCAGTGCCCTGACACCTTTCTGTTATCTCGGGCAAGTCGTTAACCTCTTGGGCTTCAGAGGTCCTGCCTTAGGAATGGTGAGAGCTCTTTGCAAGCTCCAGATCAGAGACGCCCCAATGCTGGATGGGCTCTCAACACTTGGGAGCCACTGCCTAACTCCACGGACAGCTTCTCTGTAGACGCTCATCCTACTTCAGGGTTTTTAAAAGTGGTTGGAGAACCGTGAGCAGATGCCCAAACCACTCAGAAGTGGCCCCGGGACAAGGCAATAGCCCAGAGGGCAGCTGGGGTTTCTTGGGTGGCAGGATATGCAACAGACTTCTCAGCTCAATGATCACTGACAGAGAGATCCCTCCGTGAAGACGGTTTCTCTTAAAACTATCAGCTCACCCTCAGCCAATGCCCAAAGCCCACCCCGCGCTTCCTCCTGATCGACTTAGTCATCTCTGCTCTTGACAGCTGATCACAAAATAGCTCATTTCCCCATGGGGAGCTGTCTTAATTGGGGGTTGCATCCCAATGCAGGACCTGACCTACTGTACCCCTGGAACAGCAGCAAGACAGAAGTGCAAGCAACTGTACAATTGGAGAAAGCACACACCTATGGTACGGGCCACCACTGGCTTGCTAACTGCAAAGGCCGGCAGTTCAAAACTACCAGCCTCCCCTTGGGCGAAAGAAGAGGTTGCCTGCTTGCTCTCTTCAAGATTTCTAGCCTCAGGAACCTCAAGGAACAGTGTTACTCTGTCCTACAGATATTGTGAGTCAGAATCGACTCAATGACCATGGGTTTATATGGGGCACGGGGTTCCCCAACACTCAAATGGGTCCTCAGGAGTGACTTTGTGATTGTGGAAAATATACGAGACAGACAGACAGTGGGGGGCTCCTTGTTCACTGAGAAAGTAAGTGTATTTTCCAATGGGCATATATAATAGGGCTTACAGATCTTTCAAAAAGCATATACATCATACATCAAACATATTACACAGTCAGTGGTAAATCATAAGTGGGTAACATAATAAACCAGCAAGGAGGTGAGTCATCTGTCTTGACTTAGTGTTAGTTGACCTTGAATGCCACCCCCCAAGCCCTCCCCAGGGAAGCCATCGATGATCCCTATCTGCAGAGGACATCAGAACAGAGTTTGCTACATTTTACAGTGGCTGTAGAACCCAATGGTTCTTATCTACAGATAACCTTCAGGCAGCAGTGAATAGCCAGACCCAAGAATGATTCACCCGAAATGGTAGCTCCTCCATAGAGGGCTATTATGGGGGGGAGGGGGCACATTTCCCGGCCTGGAGAATGTGTGTTTGGAAATGTTTCTCTCTCGGAACAATGGAGGTCTTTCTCAAAGAATTGTTTCTCAATATAGGGCTAGTTTTCTATACCTGTGGTTGTGAGTGTAGAGATAAGGTCAGATCAGCTCTACCAAGTCCTCTGTTTGCCACCGGTTTATAATACGAAGATACTGTAAATTATAACTCTCTAAATGGTCCCAGGAGCTCCTGGGCATTCACATGCACACCCAGTTATTGAGACTGGAACAAGTTATCGCTAACCGTGCCTTGATCGAATCTCCATGCAAACCCCGGGGTCAGGGTAGGGTGAGCCTCTTTGTGGCTGCCCCACTCACCAGACGGACTTGTTCTGACGGGCTGGCTAGTTGATAGGGGCCTGCTCCTAAAACAGTCATCCTGACGAGACCTCCAGGTAGATTCTGCTCGTTTCAGGCAGAGATGCGACGCAGGGGAGCCGAGAGTAGGTTGGATGTGCCCGTTTGATCGGGAAGTCGGCGGCCCTGGGAGAGATCGGGAAGTCGGCGGCCCTGGGAGAGAGCCCGAGGAAGGAGGTCTGACCCGATACACAGACTGAGTGAAAGCACACAGGAGGGTCGGGAAAAGGACTGGCTTCCGAGTTTGGACATGGCAATGACTTAGGGCGACCTCACCCCAGCCAGCCAGCCGCCAGCCTGCGAGGGCCCTGCAGAAAGAGGAGGGTGGGTGGTATAATAACACGATAAAATAATAACAACTAAAAAGGAAGAGCAAGAGCAGTTACGCTGTCCCCAGCAGCTTGGCAAGAGGATTCTTCTAGCTCAGTGGAGAGTGAGTAGTGGGGGGCGGCCTGGGTGGGGGCCCACAGGGGCCTCCAGGCCCTGCTGTTGTTGGGGACCGGTGAGCAGCCTGGTGGGGCAGGGGGCTGTGAGGGGCAGGTCCGGGGAGCAGGGAACTGGGGAGGCACCGGCTGGGGTAGAAGGAGTACAGGTGAGAGCCTGGCTTTAGGCAGACCCAGACCGCATGCAAAAGCTAGTTCTATTACCATGACTGCGTCCACACCCAGGGCTGGTGGGGCCCTGGCCTGAGTGAAGATTCTTCCAGAAGTTGTCAGCGGAGGCTGGCCAGGCCCAGGGCAGGCCTGCTGTTTGGTCAATGCTGGGTTTACACCGCTTTGACAGGATGAGTCCTGTTACACACTCAGGATACTTCCCGTAAACAAGTGCTATTTCCCCCCTTCCCTCTTGGGGGTGAACCAGGAAAAGAAAGAAAAAAAGCGCAGCCCTGGCCTTAAACCCTCCCACTCAGCAGTGGAGCCTGAGAGCCACCCCACCCACCCCTCCCTCTAGTCCTCCACCTGGCCACCCACACCCATTTATAGGAGCTGCGGGGTCCTTGTGGGTTCTCTGGGTTACAGCACTGGGTTACAACATGGCAGACCTGTTTAGCAGGCCGAGCAGGCTCCGCAGGGCACAGAGGGGTACCATTTCTTTCTCTTCCGTTCCCAAGTCTTAGGAAAATGGACCGCAAAGGACTCAAGCCATCTGGTTTGTTCTGCTCCCCAAGATGATGCAAAAGCAGAGTGACACAGTTCGAAACAAGTGGAAAGACTTGGCGAAGGAGGTGGAGGAGGAAAAGAGCGGCTAAGTGCACAGGCGCCATCGAGTGAGCTCTCGCCCATAGCGACCCTGTGCATGACAGCAAGAAACACTGCCCGGCCCTGCTGCTCTTCTGAGAGCCAAGCCAAGATCGACTATATGTCCAAACTTACTTTTCATATAAGAGGATCCCTGGTGGTGTAGCGAGTTATGAGTTAGGCTGCTAACTGCAAGGTCAGCAGTTCAAAACCACCAGCCACTCCTGGGGCAATCGACAAGGTTTTCTACTCCCATAAAAGAGTAACAGTCTCAGAAACTCACAGGGGCAGTTCTACTCTGTCCTATAGGGTACTGGGTCAGTATTGGAGTGTTTCCACATTGGGATATTAACCACAAGGTCAGTAGTTTGAAACCATCACCTGCTCTGTGGGAGAAAGACTAGGCTTTCAACTCCCATAAAAGATTTAGTCTCAGAAACCCATAGAGGCAGTTCTATCCTGTGCTACAGGGTCACCATGTGTTGAAATCCACGCAATCACAGTGAATTTGGTCGGAGCTTATCTTATTTATACAATAGCCTTTTTGTTTCTCCTTTGTTTTAAAATACTAAACAGAAGATAGGGCTTTGAACTGCAGACATTAGCCCCGTCAAAATAAACAGCAGCTGGTTTGTGGGTGAGGGACAAGAGAATAAAGAAACAAAATGCGTGGCCCCAGACTTGGAAGACCATCATGCATTTTGACCGTGGCCACTGAAGAAGATGCCTGGGGCCTCCATCGCTGGCATGCTTCCTAGAAAGGGGTCAAAAGCACACCCTGCACCTGGCACCAGTGTCTCTTTCTTTCTGCACGCTGGAGATAAAAAACATCAAGACTGCGAAGGCCTCTATGAGGATCCTCAGATTTACTCGTCTTCTGAAGAAGAAAGGTCTCTGATAGGTGATGTCTTCCCTGCGGAGCATGCACAGAGTGGGGAACATAGAGAACCGGTCACTTTCCCCAAATCCTGGTGTGGAAATCAAAACTCACTGCTACTGTGTCGATACTGACTCATAGTGACCCCACAGGATCGGGCAGACCTGCTCCTGTGGGTTTCTGGGGCAATAAGTCTTTACAGAAGTAGAAAATCCTCCTTTTTTCTAGAGATGTGGCTGATGGTTTTGAACTGCTGACCTTGTGGCTATCAGCCCAATGTGTAACCCACTATGCCACATGGAAGCAGAAGCAGAAGGGTAGCATCTTCCTCGGGGGAGGAGCGACCCCATCATGAAGCTGAATCAAGTGGCTGCCATGCTTCCGGTCCCCTGCCCTGCTCACGTGTTTCGTCCCACGCTGAAACTTGCTTGTGACGCTCTCTCACGGTTCTAGCACGCTGGCTCACAGGGCCCTGGTGGTCAGGTCTGGGGATCTGGGAATCCACAGAGAAGCCCAAGGGCGGAGAGAGTCCCTCAGGGTCCACAGGAGCCCACGCTGTTACCCTGCCTTTCAGCCAGTGAGCTCCCTGCCTGTCCCTGGAACTTCTTTCTCTGGTCTGGACGGATAAATCCCACACCACAGTTTTATTTATTTATTATTATTGTGGGTTTTTTTAGTGAGTGAGTGAGTGAGAGTGAGTGAGTCAGTGAGTGAGTGAGAGAGTGAGTGAGTAAGAGAGTGAGTGAGTGAGTGAGTGAGTGAGTGAG
>NW_022107431.1:17782996-17806459 GCF_000313985.2 Echinops telfairi
GAGTGAGTGAGAGAGTGAGTGAGTGAGAGAGTGAGTGAGTGAGAGAGTGAGTGAGTGAGTGAGTGAGAGAGTGAGAGAGTGAGTGAGAGTGAGTGAGAGAGTGAGTGAGAGAGTGAGTGAGAGAGTGAGAGAGTGAGTGAGAGTGAGCGAGAGAGTGAGAGAGTGAGTGAGTGAGTGAGTGAGTGAGTGAGAGAGTGAGAGAGTGAGTGAGAGTGAGTGAGTGAGTGAGTGAGAGTGAGTGAGTGAGTGAGTGAGAGTGAGTGAGTGAGTGAGTGAGAGAGTGAGTGAGTGAGTGAGTCACTGAATGAGAGTGAGTGAGAGAGAGAGTGAGTGAGAGAGAGTGAGTGAGTGAGAGAGTGAGTGAGTGAATGAGAGTGAGTGAGAGAGTGAGTCACTGAATGAGAGTGAGTGAGAGAGAGAGTGAGTGAGTGAGTGAGAGAGTGAGTCACTGAATGAGAGTGAGTGAGAGAGAGAGTGAGTGAGAGAGAGTGAGTGAGTGAGAGAGTGAGTGAGTGAGTGAGAGTGAGTGAGTGAGAGTGAGTGGGTGAGTGAGAGAGTGAGTCAGTGAATGAAAGTGAGTGAGTGAGTGAATGAGTCAGTGAGTGAGAGTGAGTGAATAGTGAGTGAGAGAGAATGAGTGAATTAGAGAGAGAGAGCGTGAGTGAGTCAATGAATGAGAGTGAATGAGAGAGTGAGTGAGTGAGAGAGTGAGTGTGTGAGTGAGTGAGAGCCACAGTTTTATGTTAAGAAACAAAACAAGGTGCCACTCTTGAAAATGATGGTATTCCTTCAAAATACACGTTGCATTTCATGCTTTCGTGGACACTGGGGGGCTGCAACCTAGCGAAGCATTTCAGTCACCAGGCGTCACCACGATGGTGCAAACCAAAGGCTCGGTGAATGAGAGTGGCGACTGTCAGTCCAAGGTCTAAGCCCGTGTTTCTCCAGGTGTGGTCCTCTCACTGCCACTAAGTCCATTCCGACTCCCAGAGAGTCTGTAGGGCAGAGTTGAACTCTCTCTTTGGGTTTCGCAGACTGTGAATCGTTATGGGAGCAGAAAGTCTCATCTTTCTTCCAAGGACTGGCTAGTGGCTTTGAACTGGCAACCTTGAGTTTAGTAGTCCATTATGTAACCCACTACTCCACCAGAGCTCCTAAATGATCTCTCACTAGTGGAGCTTCCCCTAGATTGCCAGTCTGCTCATGAACTCCCAGATCAGAATCTCCAGGGTGGGGCCCGAACATGGCACTGGGCACCAAGCTGCTCTGGGGACTCCTGAGACCCTGAGGATTGAAAATTAGCATCCTCAAAAGGGGAATGAAGGTTTGTAGGTAGGACTAGTTGGGAACTAAGGAGCGCTGGTGGTGCAGTGGGTTAGGTGTTGGGTTGTGAGTGGAAAGGTCGGTGGTTCAAGCCCCCCATGCCGCTGTGGGAGAACTATGCAACAGTTGGCTTCCCAAGAGATTGAAATCCTTGGGATCCTAGTGGAACAGTCTGCGCTGTCCTAGAGTGTCGCGGTGTGTCCAAACTGGCTGGGTAGCTGTGGAGTCGAGATGGAGGTTGGGGCCTTGGGGTACAAAAGGCCACCCTCTCTAGATTTCAGCTTGTTCTTAAAGGATGAGAGAGGTCCTTGAGACCCCGGGGAGATGTGGGCCAACTCCCTGGGAGGCGAGCAGATAAAGATTTGGGTCTTAAGTCGGAGGTGAATGAAGCAGACCCTCCTGCCTTGAAGAGTCCCCGTTTCCAGAGTGCTGTGTGCGTGTATGAAGAATCCGGAGGAGAATGGATTCCTTTAAATCACGGTGTGGTGAAAATAGTCAAAGCACCTGGACTGCCAAAAGGACAAACAACTCCTTCTTGGAAGACGTACAGCCAGAGTGCTCCTTAGAAGCAAAGACGGCAAGACTTTCTCTCGTGGACTGTGGATGTGTTGTCAGGAGAGACCATCCCCGGAGAAGGAAGTCATGCTTGGGAGAGTACAGAGACAGCGAGAAAGAGGAAGGTCCCCAAGAAGATGGGGTGGCACAGTGGCTGGAACGATGTGCACAATTGTGAGGACGGCGCAGGCCTGGGCAGCGCTTTCTTCTGTTATACACGGTACGTCCCCCTGTCTGTCAATGCGTCATCCTGGGGCGGCTGTGTGTTACTGGGATGCTGGAAGCAATGGCACCAGTATACAAATGGTAGCAGGGTCACCCCAGTGAACAGGTCTCGGTGGAGCTTCCAGACTAAGGACAGACAAGGAAGAAGGGATCAGCTGCCCCTTCGGAGGAAGTAACCGCTGAAAACCTTATGCGCAGAAACGAGGGCAAGTAGAAAAGGAACATTCACAATTGTTATATATCCCATCTATAACATCTCCTGGAAATGAGATCTGCAATCTTCAGAGTGTTGGGTCTAAGGCAGCCCAAGTGCAGGGACTTGGAAGGAATTTAGTCCCATTTCCAGGATGATTCCAGCAGAGGAGCAGAATGCAAGGTTCCCAGGGCCCATTTCACCACGTAAGAATGACAGCCAAATCTTGCAAGTCTGCACAAATCAAGGTTTTAAACAGTGACCGAATGCTCTTTTCAAAAGCAGCGGGTTCTCCGTGGGGATCATGTGTCAACAGCATCTTCCTCAGGTGACTGAGAGGCTAGCACTGAGAGCCTCGGCGGTGCCCTAAACACATTAGCAGGCCTCCAAGCTGAGGCAACGTTCTGAGAAAACTGCACAGCATCTTCTAGATCGATACTTCCACACCACGGGGGCAGCTCTTCCAATGAACACAGAGAGTCCAATGCACAGAACAAAAGTATGTGTTTTACGTGGTAAGCCTTTCCCACTCTCAGGGTCTAGTCCAGTGGTTCTCAGGACGGGATCAGCCATCAGCATCACACAGGCAGTGTGGGGGGACACCCAGGGCCCGAGAACTCTAAGGAGCTCCAGCTGCTGCTCCTGTCGGTCCCAGAACACATTTAGGAACGCATGGTCTCAGTGGTCAGTTGCCGAGCCAGAAGTAGCCTTCTGCTGTCCTGCCCCTGCTGCCAGCTGGTCCCGGCTAGAGAGCAGCAGAGTATACTGCACCCATTAACCAGCAGAACGCCTCCTCTCAGTCTGGCCAAGACACTGGGCAGCACCCACCCGCACACCTGCATGTGGGACCTCCTCACACCCTCCTATGTCTACCCCAGCACAGAGCCAGCTTAAAATGTGTACCTGCTTCCCGGCAGTAGACATATCCGTCTCACCCTGATTTATGAACTAAAAATGCTCACTGCAGCGGCATAGTGGTTATGCATTGGGCTACTAACCAAAAGGTCAGCAGTTCAAAACCACCAGCTGCTCTAAGGGAGGAAAGATGGGGTTTCCTACTCCTGTAAGGAGTTACAGCCTCGCAAACTGACGGAGGCCGTTCTACTCTGTCCTATAGGCCACGGCGAGTCGGCACTGACTGGATGGCAGGAGTTTGGTTTGTGTTTTGAGTCGAGGGTCCTGTGGGAGATACTTGGATCTTGTTACATGGACTCACAGAGTTTTCAGAGCCCCCACTACGTATTCATTACAAACAAGTCATCTCAAATCATTAAAGATCCTCAAATCGTCTTCCTTAAGCCCAGTGGGTCTCAACCTTCCTAATGCCGCGACCCTTTCATACAGTTCCTCATGTGGTGGTGACCCCCAACCATAAAATTATTTTCGTTGCTACTTCATCACTCTAATTTTGGTACTGTGATGAATCGGGCAGCCCCTGTGAAAGGGTCGTTTGACCCCCGAAGGGGTCATGACCCACAGGTTGAGAACCGCTGCTCTAGCCGTTCCCTTACATACATTTGGAAATGATATAATGGAATGCCTCACGTGGCTGGAATAGGTAAGGTTTTATTCTGCATCTCATCTTCACACAAATATAGCCAAGTGTCAAACCAGCTGTCAAACCATTCAGATGCCAATGAAAGCACTGTGGATGGACAGAAGAACAGACAACTCCGTCTTGGAGGAAGTACAGCTAGAATGTTTCTTAAAAGGGATGATGGCAAGACTTCATCCCCATATTTGGGCACGCTTTCGGGGAAGACCAGTCCCTGGAGAAGGGCGTCATGTTTGGTAATGTAGGGGGCCAGTGGCTAAAGAGGAAGGCCCTCAAGGAGCCGGTGGACATGCTGGCTGCGACAGTGACTCAGATAGAAGAACCAGGGTGAGGCTGGCACAGGCCCGGGGGGGTTTGTTCTGTTGTGCAGGGTCATTATGAGTGGGAACCTACCCAAAGGTACCTACGCCACCACCAGCAGCAGCAGCATCTTTCACAGTTGATAATGTCATTTCACCACTGGCCTCCCTGTTGGATGCATTCACTTACTCTAGTCCTCAGCCATACAGTTAAAAAAAACACAAAAACAACCTAACAAAATCACCAGCAGAATGAAATACCTTCTGAGGCTCCTAAGGAGATTCTTGAGATCTACCACAGAGCACTGGGATGACTTCCCTGAGCCTCTAACTATGCGGGGACATTTGTGATTCTTCACCACAAGAAAAATGCTCTGGTATGAGGAAACAAAACACTGCCCTTTCCCTCTCCACAGTGGGGACCTGTCGGTGTCAGACTTCACCAGAGATGCTGGCCAGAGCAAACAGATGCGTCCAGGGGTGGAGAAGCCAAGCAGTTCCCTCCAAGCTCCCAACTCCAGTGGTATACAAAGATCTGAGGACCCCCGCTGGGGTCATTAGAATTCAAAATGACCAAGCAGCAGACCTTTTGTAAAGGCCTCCCCCTTGCCTTTCCAGCCACAGGCAAGATGCTGAAATCGGAGAAGCTTGTTCTGGACCAAGATGGTGTCACCCTCCCTGAGCCCCAGGCACCAAGGACTCCAGCTAAGTGTCCTTAAATCTCCTTCCCACCCCTCCCCTCCCTACTCAGGGCTGAGACTGCTTGTGAAGGTTAGGACCCTGAGCTGGGCCACCCACAAGATGCAGAGGAAACCGGACAGAGCTCAGAGGACCCACTGAAGACACCCAGCTAAAGAGCTGCAGGCCGACTCCGTGTCCAGGGCTCTTTCTACTGCCCACCTGGTCGTCAGGCTGCCTTATCAGCTGAACTCAGTAAGCCTCGAACAACTCATCCATTTTTCAAGTCAAATCATCACATCTATTTTATTTCAGTTCTTGGACAAACGTTTTCAATGTTTAAAATACTCGTACGTTTAAAAGCACTTTCTGACATTAACATAGGATTTTCCAATCAGCTGTTAGCAGAATGATGCCGTTAGCTGCCATCAGGTCAATGGCCCCAGATCCATGGTGAGCCCATCAATGGAATGAAATACTAGCTGGTCCTGAGCCACGTGCGTGATTGGGTGGCGATCAAACCATCCTTACTGGTTTTCACTGGCTGGATGGAGAAGTAGATACTTCTTTTCCTATCCCTATACACAGTCTCTCTTTCTCATGTAGAAAAATGCACACATAACGGGCAACAGAAAAGTGGGTGAAGGGAGACGTCGGACAGGGCAAGATATGACAAAATAACAATTTATAAATTATCAAGGGCTCATGGGGGAGGGGGGAGCGGGGAGCGGGGAGCAGGGAGGGAGGGGAAAAATGAGGACCTAATGTCGGGGGTTTAAGTGGAGAGGAAATGTTTTGAGAATGATGAGGGCAATGAATGTACAAATGCACTTTACACAATTGATGTGTGTATGGATTGTGATAAGAATTGTATGAGCCCCTAATAAAATTATTTTAAAAAATAAAAAAATAAATAAAATTTCAAAACAAACAGTCATGAAAATCAAGGATTAAAAAAAATGAAGATCTTATTGGCGATTCAAACACAGAAGAGTGGAGTCTTCTATCGCATGGAGAGGATGTGGAGAGAAGGGCACCGCTGTCTGAGCTTTAAAGCTTGATGTTTGGCAGCCATCATAACGTTACCAGTGGACACAGAGTCTCGTGCACTCCAAGACTATTTTAAAATAAATCCTTAGCCTCCTTCCTCTGCTGAAATAATTGCATGGCTCTCTGGACTTCAAAAGAGCTTGTGAGATCATGCTCATGAACCAGCCATTCAGTTGTCAAATGTTGGTGCACTAAAGAAGCCTCTCGAGTAGTTGGTGTAGGGCTGCTGGCATGGAGGACACGCATGCGGAAGTGAGGTGAGCAGGGCTGAAGTCACTGCACCAAGAGCTCACATATCACCAAAGAAGGCAGAAAGTGTATGCACTTGTGTCTGGTGTGTGTGTGTGTGCACACGCGCATGTGTGTATGTGTGTGTGAGAGAGAGAGAGAGAGACTGGATATTCAAAGTTTTTGACACAAGTTTAACAAATGCATAAGTGTCATCCTTTGATGTCAAGTGAACAATGTCCCCCCAGAGTTGGCAGGCTGACATCCCTGCAGGTAGGTGCCTGGTTCGGGGGTCCAGCCATGGCAGATGAAGACACCGTTCAGAGACCTGCAGCCTCCCCATGTTTCCATGCCCCAGTCTCTTGAGTCTGCCAGGCCTTTCTTACTCTTTGCAAAACTTCTACAAAGGGTATCCTGAGTTCACATGAACTGCTGTGAAAGGGGCCAAAAAATGAAGTTTTCAATGGAACCTCTTGTGTTAGTCCGGGGACTAGAGAAACAAATTCATAGACACTCATATGTGTATATAAAAAGAACTTTATATCAAAGTAGATAGTATATTAAGAAAACATCCTAGCCCAGTCCAAATCAAGTCCACAAGTCTAATATTAGCCCACATGTCTGATACCAGTCTGTAAGTCCCTCTTCAGACTGACACAGTACATGCAATGATGCAGAGTGCAGGAAGATCCCAGGCCAGTGGGTGGAAAGTCTTGTGGGTCCAGTGGTGGTGAAAGTATCTCAGCGCTGGTGTGGATCTCCACGTGGCTCCTCCAGCTCCAGGGCTCTGGCTCCATCAGTGTAGCTCCATCTGGCTTGTCAGCAGGAAGACGAAGCAGAGAGTCTATCTGGCCTCCAGTGAGCTATTTATCATCTCCTTCGTGCCTCCAAATGAGGTCATCAACCTGCAACTTGACTGACAGGGTAAACTCCACCCCTTCACTCTTAAATCTCACGTGGACACCAGATTATGTAACTACCACACCTATCAAGGGCATAATTTAAAAGCTATATGGGCAAAGCCTTTAAAAAAATATTTCAACATTTCCGGTAATTTTGTTTTATTTACCTTCATTCATACTAGGGTGTATCTCAGAGTTGTTATGTTATCGGAGGCCACCCTCTTGAAGTTGTGCTACATGTATTTTCTGTTTTTCTACATATGAAACTCAGGACTGATGAACCGATAGCAACAGCAAGTAGAATAAGGGCTTGGGGGGGGGGGTTACAGTGGTGGTGGTGGGGAGGGTTGGGGTGGTAAAAGGGAGACAATGTCAAGGAGTCCAGAAAGAAAAAGAATATTTGGACACTGACTGTGGAACCAATTGTACAATTCTGCTTGACGTGACTGAACTATGGAATGATATATGTATGAACTCCCAATTAATAATAAAAAAGAAAAAGGAAAATATATCAAGAGGAAGGGCATTCCAAAGTATTTTCTGGGGACTGAATGTGGAACCTTGGTATAGGGAGGGTCCCGAGGGGAACTTTAGGGCCGGCCTCAGCAAAGCCACCATCATCCACATTTGAGTGCTCTCGTGCCCATGGTAGGCCCTGTTGTGCCCACTGCGCTCAGGGCATCTGCCTAATTTTAAGGCTAAATCAGCATTTTCTTACTCTTTGCAAAACTTCTACAAAGGGTATCCTGAGTTCACATGAACTGCTGTGAAAGGGGCCAAAAAATGATGAATGAACAATTCTCAAAGGTGAAGATTCTCCACTGGAGTTGTTAGGGTTACTACAATTTGTTTGTGTTTGTATAGTGCCCCCACCCTTTCCCCCGAGTAATAATGACTTGAGTAAGTACATGTGGTCATTTTCCAGACAGTTACACTGAGCAAAATAATCTCACAGCGAGAAGAAGGCCGGTCAGCATGGAGGAAGCCTCATTACGACCTGCGCTATGCAGTTGACCTAACCCGGCTTGCTAAAGTGAGCGAACTTGCAGTGCTTACTGATGAAGGTCGAAGACTCCAGCCGTACCTGTGCATCACACCATCCTCACCAGAGAACACAGCCACCCTCCCCCTGAGCCCATCGGCCACCTCACCGTGGACAAATGATGGACGTTGTCAAGATTCTCATTTTATTTGGCGCCACAATCAAAGTACGTGGAAACAGCAATCACGAAATCAAACAACTCATCACATTAGGCAAATCTGTTGCAACAACAACAACCACAAAAAAAAAAACACCCCAAAACCCTCTCTAAAGCGTTACAAAAATCAAGGATGTCATCTGAGGACCAAGCCGTGCCTGACCCAAGTCCGGCGCTATCCAATCGCCTCACATACAAGGCGAAGTTGGATGATGAACAAGAAGTGAAGAACAGATGCCTTTCGAATATGGTGTCCGTAAGGAACATGGACACAACACGCCCGGTCAGAACAAGGAGCAGCTCTGTCTTGGATGGAGTACAGCCAGATTTGCTCCTTAGAAGCCAGGATGGAGAGACCTGTCTCATGCATTTCAGACTTGCTATTGGGAGGGACCAGTCCCTGGAGGAGGACAGCATGCTCGGGGAGGTGGAGGGGCAGCGGAAAGATGTCCCTCACAGATGGACTGACACAGCGGCTGCACCGATGATCTCAAGCCCAGCAATTGTGAGGACGGCGCAGGATCGGGATCCTGGGTTTACTGTCCACAGGGTCGTTATGAATCTGAACGGACGCTAAGCCACCTAACCAGAGCATGCTAAGCATTCCCCGCACGTCAAGGCACCCAGTGGTAAAATGATGCATCTGGATTGGCTGCTGTTACAAGAACAGACACCAGTGGAACAATGCCTACGTGCCCAGTGTACTGCCATCGATGACGTTCTTTGAGTTGTGCAACCAGGCTCACCCTCCTTTTCCCAAAGGTTCCTCCTCCATTACCATAAGTACCGCCTCCTAAGGCTCCTATCCAGCCTCAGGAGTTGCTGTGCCAACTCCATCCCGGGTCTTAAAAGAGTACAATGCTCACGGCAGATTTTCTTACTGGTCAACTCAAACAATTGTTCCGCTTTGAGTCAAGGAAGTATTTTGTTTCAAGAACATTTTAACCACCAGAGGTCATCCAAATCTTTATGGCCAAGCTAAAAAAAAAAAAAGCAACTGTGATTAAGTAGATTCGGACTCACAGAAATCCGAAACTGCCCCTGTGGGTTTCCAAGACGATCAATCTTGATGGGAGTCACAAGCCCCATCTTTATCCCATGGTGGTTTTGAACTAGTGACCTTGCTTTTATCAGCCCAAAGCATAACCTACTGAGCCACCAGGGCACCTTGTCTCTGCAAACAACCACAATCAACATCTGAGTTGCTTGCATGTGTTAGGCACTGCTGGAAACAGCTTATAGTCAACACTTTCAGTTCCCATAAGAATTCCGAGTGGAGAAAAGATTGGAGCTGTCAAAGATTTTGTGTTGCTCATGGAAGCAGCAGTCGAAAGAACAAAAGGCACATGCTGTGGGAAACCCGCTGCACAAGCCCTCTTTAGAGGGGTGGAGAGCAAGTACCGGCTCGCTACTTTGAGGACTAAGGTGCCGCTGACCCAAGTCACGGTCTTTTCAATCGCCTCATAGTGTGAAAGTTGAACATCGACTAAGGAAGTCTGAAGAAGAATGGATCCATTTGAATTGTGGTGATGGTGAAGACTGTTTTAGGAAACAAGGACTGCTAAAGACAAGCGAATCTGTCGTGGAAGAAGTACAGTCAGAACGTTCGTTAGAAATCGGTATGACTCCACGTAGTGTGGAGCTGTTGTCAGGAGAGATGCGTCCCTGGAGAAGAACACTGGTCAAGTGGAGGGCCGGCGAACAGGAAGAAGGCCCCACTAAAGGGCTGACACAGCGGCTGCACCAATGGGCTGCGATGAAGGAGCGATTGTGAGGATGGCGCAGCAGCGGGCAGTGCTTGGTTCTGTTGGACCGGACTCAGCAACAACAACGAGAATTCGACTAGCCCCACTTTCAAGACGGGCACATTGAGGGTTAGGCAAAGCTCTGTCGCTAATGAGTACAAGAGACAGGATTGTCTGGGCCGGCTTACAACTAGGGTTCTTAACCCTGGGCCTTGAAATCTCAAGGAAGAGGGAATCAGCTCCTCTTTGACAGGAAAGAAAGCGTTCGTGCCCTGTAGCACCCGAGTCTGTAGAACATAGCTCTAGAGCAGTGGTTCTCAACCTGTGGGCCGCGACCCCTTTGGTGGTCGCACGACCCTTTCACAGGGGTTGCCCGATTCATAACAAAATTACAGTTATGAAGTAGCAATGAAAATGAAGGGTCTAAAACTAAAAGAAAGAAAAGAAGGGGTCTAGGCATTAGGAAGGTTGAGAACCACTGCCCTAGAGCATGCCTCAGAGGTTCAATGGTCGTAATTCAAACAAAGTAACCATAACGTTTTACCTAAAATCAAAGGACAAGGTGCTGTATCAGAGCTTTGGGAAAGCTAAAATAAATAAATAAATAAAAGATCGGATGTTAGAAATTCCATTTGTAGGAAAAAAAATCCCTGCAACAACAACAGCAGCAGCAGGTTGTGGAAGCATATATAGCACGGAGCAACCTCCTTCTTTAAAAAGAAAGAAAAGAAAAGCTGGGTCCTCCATCTTCCCAGTAAGATCTATGTTCTTTGGAACACGGATTTGTTGCTGACTCTCCCCGCGAAGCAGAAGGCATATGACCGGGAAACAGACGACGGCTGATGTGGAGACGAAGCACAGCAGCACAGCGGCGACTCCACCTCCGTGGAGGCTGCCGCCCGCCCGCCCGCCCGCCCGCCCGGTTCTTTGAGGGCCTGTGTTGGGAAGGGCAGGGCAGGGTGGGAGTCATGAGACTCCACAGTTCCTGCTTTCCAGGACACATGCTCGTGTTGCAGGCTTTTCCCAACTTTGGTTTTTGTAAAACTTTCCTCGTGGAGAAGGCAGATGGAAGCGAACTTCTGTAAGGAAACAGCCGCTCACTTACGTGACTGGGAGTTGACAAGCTATCGCTAAGACAGGCATCCCCTGGCCACGAAAACCACGTAACAGTAACTAACAGTCCACGTGTGTGGAGTGGTATGTTGAGTTGGGCACCGGTGTTAAGTTTTCTTTAAAAAATAACTCATTGAATCCTTATAACCGTCCTGTGAACCTCACTGCCATCTTGGATGGGAGACCATGGAGGTGCTGAGAGGTGCGGCCAAGGTCAGCGTCACATGCGTGTGATTGGGGACGCTGGCACTTGAACAGACAGTCTGTCTCCGGGACTTGAACTGTCCCTGCAGTCCAGGCCAGGGGTTGTTCCGTGTAACTCAACTCCTGGCAGACAGGAACTAGGAACGCCTGCCCTGTCCGTGTGACAGAGGCTCTGAGGAGCTAGAGGTGGGATGCCTCTCTGTGAATGGTCCACCGTGCAGTTCAGGAGAAGCACCCCCTCTCCCAGGTCAACCACGAAGAGCCGTGTACAGAGAGATGGAGTGGATCCGTGACTGCATACGAGGCGTGCACCAATCTGGTTAAGAAACCACAAGGGAATCATTGCCAATTTGAGCCAATTCCAACGCTTTTGGACTTCTTGTGCTAGAGGGGGACTGAGCCCCACAAGAGTGACGGCTCCTGAAGGATCTTGTGACGTAGCTCCCGTGTGCTTCTTTGTGTCTGTTGCCATGGTACCTGGTTGCTCAAGCTAGCCGCAGGAGCCCTAGGGGTGTGGTGGGTTATGAGTTGGGCTGGTGATAGAAAGGTCAGCAGTTCGAGCCTACCAGGTGCTCTGAGGGAGCAAGACCAGGCTGGCTGCTCCTGTAAAGGTTTTCAGTCCCAGAAACCCTCGGGAGTGGTCCTCTGGGGTTGTACTGAGTTGGGATCAGTCATGAGAGTCACAGCTCTCAAGGCCCTGGCCTGGGTTGTTGACGACTTCCGTAGTTTCCGATGGCCTGTGTGATGGACGTAAATGTGGTTGCAAGCTTTCCAGCAGTGAGCCCGTGTGCTGTGGATGTCCCTGCAGAGGCTGAGAACCAAGTTGGCCCTTGAGAGAAGGGCCAGCTGTGGATGTACAGCTGCAGGGGGCTAAGTACTGAAGGGAAGGAACGAACGCAGGTAGAGTGGTTCCCTGGGCAGAGTGATCATGCTGACATGTGATGAAAGACAGGGCAGTTACAGAGGGAGCAGCGGCTCTGAGCCTCTCCCCTGGCACCCGAGATGTCTCCACAGGCAGTCTGCATCACCGGCTAATCCCAAACGCAAAACAAACTCACCGCCATCGAGTCCATGCTGACTCATAACAACCCTGTGAGTTCCTGAGACTAACTGTTGACAGGTGTAGAAAGCCCAGTCTTTCTCCCAAGAGGCTGCTGCTGGTTTCGAACTGCTGATCATGAGGCTCACAGCTCAATGCATAACCACTGTACCACCAGTGCTCCTGGCTGACCCCAAAGGGGAGAAAGAATCTGCTAAGGGTTCTGTCTGCTGCTGCAAAAGCTTCCAGGTCCCAGAGAGAGAGAGAGAGAGAGAGAGAGACTGATTCCAGAGCGAGAAGCCAAAAGCAAGAAGACTTTTACAAAAAGGGGAAGACCATGAATATTTCAGACATCCGGGTACATTTTTAATGTGCATCAGTACACAATTCCAAGGGGCGGGGTAGGAGGCGGCTTGGAAAAGTTTGTGGAACCATTCCATCATCTTTTCATCCTATATTTCCACAAATTCTCAGAAGGCCCCTCAGACATGTCCCCTTTCAGAAAAAGAGGCCACAGAGAGTTCCTTCAGCTCCCTAACCCCAGTGAGCGCTGAGGGGACTGCCACACACTGCCACCACGCCTTGTTCAGTGGGACTGGTCTCACCGCCTGAGTCCTCAGGGAGGAGGAAGAACCAGACAGACCAGGTCACAGGGAGGGGAGCAGGGGGTTGAAGTTGGCCAGACCAAAAGTCATTATGACTTGTGTGAACTTGGGTAAGTTGTTAAACCACTTTGGGTCTCCGTTGCCTCCGGTGTAAAGTGGGGACCATTGAGCACTCACCACAGATTTCTAAAAGGATAAGTGAGAGGAAGCGTGGAAAGCACTTAGCCCAGTGTTACATGGCCAGGGGCCAGCCAACAAAAGACATCAATTCTCTTTAGGTCGTAAAATAGAATCAATAAACTCTGTTTATGTCTCATATCTATCCTTCATATCCCTACTGCCAAGTCCATAGTTCTTGCCGGAATCACTGCAATGGAATGCTTGCGAAATCCAGTTTCTTCCTTCAAATTAAGCCACTTCTCAGCAAAGCTATCTTCTAATACTTAGTTTGCAGGTTACCATGTTCCAGGAGAGCTTGTTAGAATGCCCTCTGGTCTACCACCCCTTATTTCAGCTGTAGACTTTCTAGGCTCTAGCCCAGAGACTCAGCCCCTGTGTACGATTCAACATTCCCCCCACATTTTGCTTTCCTCCCCTTTAAAAAAAGTTCTGATTAGATTTATTACCTTTTTCTTTTGGATGACTTAATAATAATAATAAATGTTTGGTAGAGCCATTTTAGGTTTATGAGAAAATTACCTTTTTTTTTTTAACCTCTACCTCTGGAGTCCTAGCAGTGTAGTGGTTAATCGCTGGGCTGCGATCTACATGTTCGGCAGTTTGGGACCACCAGAGGTCCTTGAGAGAAAGAGAGGGCTTTCTACTCCTGTCAACAGTTCTAGTCTTGGAAACCGACAGGGAATGGCTATGAGTCAGCGCTGACATTAGGGGGGTGAGTTTGGCAAGATTTAAAATCAGGAGAGGTGAATGTCAGGCTGTATCTTGTCACCAGGCTTATCGAGTGTGGCTGCTGAGCAAATCATCAGAGAAGCTGGACTATATGAAGAATGTGCCTCTGGGTCAGAGGCAGGCGTATTAACAGCTTCTGATATGCATACATTGGCTTACTGGAAGTGAGGAGGACTTGAAGCCCTTGCTGATGAAGATCAAGGACTGCAGTCTTCACCATGGATGACGACTCAACGTAAAGAAAACCCAAATCCTCACAACTGGACCAATAGGGAACGATCAGAATCAATGGAGAAAAGGTGATCCTTGTCAAAGATTCCATTGATCCACAATCAATGCTCACGGTTGCAGTGATCACGACATCACACAAGGTTGTCACTTTGAGAACTAAGGTGTGCCTCTCCAGGCCATGGCAGTATAGTCAATTGTCTCCTATGCCTGTGAAAGTTGGACATTGAATAAAGAAGACCAAAGAGGCACCGATGCCTGTGGTTATGGCGTTAGTAAAGAAGATCGAAAGTACCGTGGACTGCTCAAAGAACCAACAAATCTGTCTTGGAACAAGTACAGCCAGAGTGCCCCTTAGAAGGAAGGATGACAAAGCTTTGTCTCATGGATGTTGCACACGCTATCAGGAAAGACCAGTCCATGAAGAAAGACATCACACTTGGTAAAGCAGCGGGGCAGTGAAAAAGAGGAAGGCCCACAACCAGATGGACTGACATGGTGGTTGCACCAATGAGCAGCAGGTGTGAGGATGGTGCAGGGCCAGACTGGGCTTCATTTTGGCTGTACATACGGTCACGATGCGATGGAGCTGCCTCAGGGACACCTAACAACACAACTGCACCTATTCCTTTCCTAACTGAAGGTGGGAGGTTTGAACCCACCGGCTGCTCTGTGGGAGAGAAGACCCTGGCATCTGCAGCATCACCATGCCTTTGCTCCTAATCCTGCCCTTGGTATTCCCATCCCATCCCGGTTCTCTTAAATTACAGAAATCACCAAATGCAATCACTGCCTTGGATTTTCTTGCACATTACAACTGTCCCTGAGAATGCGATTTCAGTTGACCCTTAAACAATCCAGGATCTGCACGGGACCCTTATACACAGATTTTTTCCCCTTCTGTTGCTATTATGGTGAGCTCAAGTGTTGCAAGTGTCTGCTGAAAGCCATGTGGTGCTAATCATCTCCATGAGAGCAGATAATGTCTCCCAGAACTGCTAGATCTTCCCCTTTCAACCTCCACAACAAGAGACGACTAGTCACGTGGAGATGATTACCTTCATGTGGGGTTTTAAGTTAATTCTGGAAACAGTTGAGCTCACCATAACAGCAGTGTGTGTGTGTGTGTGTGTGTGTGTGTGTGTGTGTGTGTGTGTGTGTGTCAGAGAATCCAGTGCATATGTCTACTAGGCTTAGTTGTTCAAATGTCAACTGCAGATTGATTTCAAGTTTCTGCAGCCCAGCTGGCTTAGAAGTAGCACCATCGTTCCTGGGAAGATGAAGTATCCATGTTCATGAGTTAAAAGATGGAAAGGGTGGCACTAGCAGAGTTGAAGGTCATCTCAATGGTAGGGAAAAAAATCAATTCACATTTTCCTACGTGGGGAAGCCTTCCCTGTCTCTTACTCCGAATTAATGAGGTTTTGGCTATCCATCATCACTTATCTCACCCCCTCCAGTTCATAGTACATTTGCTGCATTTGTTTACCTTTCTTTAGATTACAAATACTTTTTGAGGTCCTGTGCCATCCTCACAATTGTCATTATATTTGAGCCAGTTGTTATATTGTTGTAGCCAGTGGCCAATCCACTTCAATAAAAGTCTTTCTCTGTCTCGCTGACCCGACTTTACCACGCAAGATGTACTTCTCCAGGGACTGGTTCCTCCTGATAACATGTCTAAATCCATGGGACGAAGTCTCACCATTCTCGAGTCTAAGGGGCATTGTGACTCTGCTTCATCCAAAATAGATACCCGCATTCTTCTGGCATTCCGTAGTGTACACGATATTCTTCACTAACATCCCAATTCAAACACATCAATTTGTCAGTCTTCCTTACTCATTGCTCAGCTTTTGCATGTGTATAAGGTGAATCAGGAAACCATGGCTTGGCCACAGAGTCCTTAAAATGACATTAAAAATACTTTAAAGAAGTCTTTTATGCTGTTTATGCTGTTATAAAAAGGTATTTGCAATCATAAATCACTGGTCTGGCAAAATCCCATCATGCCCTCTCCAGTGCCCTTTTCTATCACCAAAGCCATATTTTCCATCTATCAATCCTTCTTGTGTCCAATTTTGGCATCATAACCCTCAGTAACCACTAATGCATCTCGATCGGCTGTCTGATCAATTTCAGACTGGAGACATTGGTGAAAACCTACGATTTCTTCATTCTTGGCACTAGTGGTGGGTGCGTAAATACGAATCATAGTCATCCTAATTGGTCTTCCTTGTTGACATAAGGATATGATCCATCACTGACAGCACCGTACTGCAAGCGAGCTGTGGAAAATGTTCTGTGTGCCAATAAATACCACACTAGTCCTTTGCCATCTGTGATTTCTGGCACAGGTGATGAGATGGTTGCCCAATTGTAAGTAACCAATATCGATCTAATTCAGGTTATTGATGCTTCGGGCATTGATCTCCTAGAGCCCCACTTCATTGTCTTAAATCATTTTACAATCCAAACATACATCCATTGTGTCAAGCACATTTGTACATTTGTTGCCATCATCATTCTCAAAACATTTGCTTTCTACTTGACCCCTTGGTATCAGCTCCTTATTTTCCCCCTCCCTTCCTGTTCCCTCCTCCCTCATAGACCCTTGATAATTTATCAATTATTATTTTTTCATGTCTTACACTGTCCGACGTCTCCCTTCACCCGCTTTTCTGTTGTCCATCCCCCAGGGAGGACATTATATGTAGATCCCACTTCATTTTTTATGACGTCCAGTTCTCCTAGAGTCACACGTTGTACGTTCCACGTTCAGGGGACTCGTGGATGCTTACAGCTGTTGCTTCTCATTCTGAGCCGTGTCACATGAGGAAGTGACGGACCTGGAAGCTTTACTCCAGCACCTTTTCCAGGTTGACTCTATATTGAGGAGGTAGCTCTCCCCAGACATATTTTGAGCACCTTCCAACGTGAGTGGCTCATCTTCCCGTCATGCATTAGACAATGGCGCATTGCTATTCATGTTTCCACTGGTCACTGTTTTCAGAAGTAGATGGCCAGGTCCTCCTTCCTAGTCCGTCTTAGTCTGGGAGCTCTGCTCCAGCCTGTCCAGCAACAGGTAACCTTGCTGGGTACTGGAAATGCCAGAGGCACAGCGTCCCGTATCGTGGCAACATGCAAGTCAACAGAGTACAACAGAAGGGCAGATGGGTGTTCCTTCCATCTGTTCATTAAGCTCTCGGGCTTAATGAAGAGAACGGGCCATGTGCTGGACAGAGCGCCAGAGGCCTCCCTGCCCTCCTTCCTTCAAGTTCCTTGGATTTGAAGACAGAAATTAACTTGGAGTAAAATTACAGCCCCTCGGTCATACTCTCTTTAGTGGCCCTCAGACACTTTTCTCAGGCCCTCAAGAGATATTTGGTGATCACCTGACTTTTGACCCGCTGACTCTCCTCCTAGAATAAGTGCTGAAGCAGGAAGTGGGAGGGGATCGACAGGGACACTTATCCTTGGTGGGTGGTTGGACTTGAGGAGGGAGGAGAACCAGTCCATGGATCCTAGGAGCGCCGGCTCCTCCCCAGAAGACATAGTGAAGGGAATGGCGGGTCACCAAGAGCCTTCCCAGCCCCTCAGAGATGATTACAGGCTGTCACCCAGACACGAGGAAGGAAGGGCTTTCTTTCTGACTACAGGGTGCACGGTTCTGCAGTCAAAAATTATTATTTTATATTTAGGCCAAGGGTAGTCTGGATGCCTTTGAAATATAAAAAGCAATAATAAAACTTAAGTACCTGGTGTGACTTACAAAGCGCCAGCATCACTTACACATGGGCCATATGGGGAACCAGGCTCCCGACTTCGTAACCTCTGGCATTTCATGTTTCTCAATTCACCGCTTTCATAATCACACACTTAGTCTGGGCAGAAGAGCCCCGCCCGGGAGTGGACTATGCATTGAGCTCAGAATCACAAGATCGGTGCTTCGATCCCACCTGTCGCCCCAAAGGAGAAAGATGAGGCTTTCTACTCTTGTCAAGAGTTACAGCCTGGGAAACCCACAGGGGCAGTTCTGTCCTGTCCTGGAGGGTCACTATGAGTCGGCATCGGCTCGGTGGCAGTGAGTGGCAGTGGGCCTCTGTGCAGGGCACCGGGCCCGGTGTTGAGAGAAGTCAGGCGCGGAGACTAGCGGCACAATCACTCGGCGAGGAGACCCCAGGCAAAGCAAGTGGCACATTCTGTGAATGCCGAGTTGCACAAGGCTGACACAGTCAACGGGTCCTTTTGCCGTTCACAGCGGAGAGGCGTGCTCTGGGCTCCAGGCAGCTTCTCCGGAAGGAGGAGAGAATTCCGGAATCATCACACATACACTGCAGTCATCGTAAGTTCCACCCAACGAGGCAGCCGACGTGGTTGCAGCTGAGAACCGGCCCTTCTTGCCCTCGATTAGATGTGTGAGAGCGGGTGGGCCCTCAGCACAGCAAAGGCGCCTGCTGAGAGCGCTCAACTCACAACCGCGCCCTCTACCTTTGGGAAGAGTCTGGAAGCACCAGAACGTGCCCATCGGCTTGGTTTTATTATGACTGGTTGGCTCCAACGGCACTCACTGCCCTAAGAGTCGATTTTGACTCACAGCAACCCTATAGGTCAGATAGAGCTGCCCCTGGCGGGTTAACTCTTTACGAGTAGAAAGCCTCCTTTGTATCCAGCGGAGCAGCTGGTGGTTTGAGACTGCTACATGAAGATCATCGTCCCTCACATCACGTTTGCCTTCACAGCCCTTAGTCTGCTAGAAGATGAGGCAGCTTCTCTTTCTGTTTGAAGACTCTCAATTCCTGAACCCGGCACTAGAAAGAATGATCGGGTATATAGGACCAAGAGGAGTTCTCAGTTTGCCACACGACGTGACACTGGGATCCTCCACCGCCCTCCATCATAAACAGTCCGGAATACTTATTTGCAAAAGGCATGATGAACTAGGCAGCCCTCGGGTTTCCAGCATTATGGTGATTGTGATATGTTGGCGTGAACTCTTTGTACCGTGGGCTCGTTATATTCATTGAATATCCAGTGTGAAACAACTGTGACTATAAACTGTTATGTAAGAAAATAAAACAAACGACCCCCATTGCTCCAGAGAATAAAGAACTCAGCCACAAAGAACATACTTAGAAGAGATGTATTTGTGAAAATCTCTTTCCTAGTACCAACAAATAAAACCTTACACACCATGCATCTGCCTCTCACCAATCCCAAACCAAACACACAGCCATCGAGTCAATGCTGACTCATTAGTGACGCTACAGGACAGGGTAGAACGTCTCCTGTGGGTTTCCAAGACTGGAACTCTTTACGGGTGTACAAAGCATCATCTTTCTCCCATGGAGTGGCTGGTGGTTTTGACCAGCTGACCTTGCGGTTAGCAGGCCAATATGTAATCACTGTGCCACCAAGGATCTCTTTCTTCCTCTCACAAGGTATCTTTATGTCTGGCTCTGGATGAGACAAATGGGATACAATGACTTAAAAACATGAATCTATGGGCCCTGCCTTTAAAGCTCTTACTGAGAATAAAGTATCTCCCCAGAGTGCCTTCCCACTGGAATGACTTGATATAAGCAGGCTGAGGAATCCCAGGAGCAATTCGTGATCAGGTTGGAGACTGGATCTAGCCACAGGTAGGATCAAATGGGAGGACATGACAGTAGGCCGGCAGGCACAGGTAGGTCTGCTCCGTGATCGGGAAGGCTCAGAACATTGTTGACTACACTGACCAGCCAAGCAGGGCATGGGGAAGGGAGGTTGGATCGCAGCATTTGGGACATGGGCTTCTAGGCCCTTTCTGGCTACTGATTAACTGGGGTACCTGAACTTTACCAAGCAGCCTCCCACAGCTGCTTCCTCATCTTGGAAAGAGAGGAGCAGCGTCAGGTGGCACAGGTCTGTAATCCTCCCATTCTTACGAACGCCCACATTTTACAAATACTCCCTAATCCTTTTGGCCATTTTGCATGCAGAATAACTTCCCATATTTTGGATACCCTGGTAAATAAGGAGGAGCCCTGGTGATGTAGCAGATTGTACATTGAGCTGCTAACCACAAGATCAGAGGTTTGCACCCACCAGCTGCTCCATGCGAGAAAGATGAGGCTGCTACTCTTGTCAAGATATAAAGTCTTAGAAACCCAAAGGGGCAAATCTACGCTGACCTATAGGGTTGCTGTGAGTCAGAATCAACTCGGTGGCAGTGAGTTTGGTTTGGTTTGGAGAGTGGGTTTGAGAGAGGACAAATTTACATAACATCAAAGGACAAGTCGGAGTTGTCCCCAAGTCAGGCTTTCATCACCCAGGGCTGCCTAAGTACATTCATTATTGAACCACAACAAAAATCCACTGCCACTGAGTTGATTATGATTCATAGCGACCCTATAGGGCTGTGTAGACTGCCCCTGTGGGTTTCTGAAACTGTCACTCTGGGGAGTAGAAAGCCTTCTCTTTCTCCTGTGGAGCAGCTGGTGGGTTTGAACCACTACCCCTGAAGTTAGCAGCTCAACCTGTTGCCCACTCCATTATCAGGGCTCCTTTGCCCCCAGCCCATCTCACCGCAAATCCCTCATCACATCAAATTCTTCAGTACATGCAGCTTCTACCTCATTGAACAGGTTTCTGGCCTTTTCCTGCATGAAGTCAGGCTACGCAAGAACGGTCTGCACTGGTTCCTATGGATTCCACGTAGAGCCAAGTTCGGAACAGATCTCATTCCCAGCCGGACACGGCCTGTATCTTGCAACTTACAGATCTACTTCTCAGACACTCACCTAGTGAGTTCTGAGCTTGGTTTGTTTTCACGCGGCCAGTTCGCTGGAGAATATGGCTGGAAACCGTGACCACGGAAGCACAAATGAGAACATTTGGTTTTTGGCACTCTGAAAAGTAGGTGAGCCCTACCAGGTCATAGTAGTACCCAGAAAAATGCCTGGCACATACTGGCTGCCACGACACACTTGCTGACATGCGAACGAGTGGCCACCTTTACTGCACGGGAGGCTCACAGGGCTCTGGGTCAGATCACAGCTCGGCAGGGCAGCAGGCCAGATGAGAGTCCCTGGAAACTTCTAACTCCTGGGCCCACACTTGCCTCCTTGGCTGGCTGTGAGCTCTTTCCAGAGTTCAATCGTAAGCAAGACCAAAGGGCTCCCTTCTGAAGAAGGATCAGTCAGAAGGCCAAGGCCTAGACAGAATAGAAGGAGGTCAAAGGATGGCAAAAAGGACCTCACTCCAATGAAAATCTATTTCCCAAGAAGGCAACAATCACCTCTTGGGTTAATAGGAGAACTACATTTTTTGTCATTACTTTTTCTGCTTCCATCAAGCCACAGGAACAAGCAAATAAAAGAATGAATGGGCAAACCCAGAAGCTAATATATATATATTTTAAAATCACTGCCAGGACCAGAGGTTATAAAGTGATAGGACTTGACCTAAAACTTGTATAAAAAAAGAAAGCAAGCAAGCAAGTATAATTTATCGCTCTTCCTGGCCAAATTGCAAACACGGCAGAGCGAGTATTCCATCTTAAAATAAAAGCTTGCGAGGGCAAAGAGGAGGTGAACAATGGTCTTTGACCCTGTGGGTATGTAAGCTGGCTACTCTACCTCCCACGAGTCAGCCAGCCATATGGGTAGCCTGAGAGGGAACGCACACCCTGGTTGTCACCATTCTACTTCGACAGGGAAAAAGCCTGGAGGTGGGTTTTTGCCGCAGGCCTACCCCTTTCCTCCCCAGAAGGCAGAGAGTCACATCAAGAGGTCACCAACTCACCCCGTCTCCGCATCGCATCTTTGCTCTGTGAAACCAGACGCTTTGACTCACTCCTCCGAGGAGCACTCCGATTCCTCCAGCCTCTGACCAGAGCCCCCACCATTGTGGTCGACAGCATGTTCCCCAGGCAGCCAGGGCCCTGCTGGCGGCAGGCGGGCCGGGAGCCCAGTGAGGCGGCCCTAAGCAGGAGAGCATGTCCTCCTCTGGACAAGGTGCTACACCCAAGGCAGACAGGTCGGGGCAGTTCCACCCGCCTCCTCCGTCTCCACCCACACTCGCAGCCTTCTGGTCTTGGGCCTCCCTTAAGAGGCTCAGGGCTAGGTCTGGGGGAGGAGATGACGAAAAGGCGGACCACAGCAAACAATGATGAGAGCGAAGCAGTGTTAAGCCGGACGGGACATGGCGACAGTACAGAGGGGCCAAGCGCCTTTATCGCTTTCCATTCTCCCTTTCTTTCTCACCTCCCCGCTCTCCCTTCTTCTTTTACTCCAAGAAGGAACGTCTACCGTGTCAACATCCGAGAGTGACTCTGTGGGCGTGGAGAGGGAACATCTCCACCGCTTATGGCTTCTCCAGGGCTGAGACAGCTTGCAGGACACTTGTCTTTCCAAAGAGATCTGTTCGACTTACGCAGACAAATGTTTACAACCTATCTGTGAACCATCTCTCTAATGTCCCCAGCGACCACTTCAAACAGTGAGACCAGCTCCTGTGGAGGAGGGAAGTTGATGATAGAACTTAATAACATTTCAAAATCATGTACACGCTCAAAGGATTAGAAAAA
Organism: Echinops telfairi; assembly: GCF_000313985.2. Classification (NCBI taxonomy): domain Eukaryota; kingdom Metazoa; phylum Chordata; class Mammalia; order Afrosoricida; family Tenrecidae; genus Echinops; species Echinops telfairi. The sequence continues at coordinate 17,805,616 of NW_022107431.1, forward strand.
AAAATGAATGAGTCCAGTGGCCTAATTCTTTTTTCTTTCCTGTTGAGCTAGTTGGAGTGACCTCACCATGAGTAGGCCACACCTGCGCCTCATCACTCTGATAGCCAACTGCTCCTACGTGCCCCCTACAGGTCGAGATGCCAGGTGCACTGTGGTGAGAAACCAATGATGGCTGGCATGAAGGCTTTGGGAGAGGCGCGGCGGCCTAGAACATTCTAGAATCCCTCGGGTATCTCTGGATGCCTCATGCATTCAGCCTGGTGGTCAGGGCTAAGCCTGGACTAACTTGAGGTCATGTGAAGAGATCACAGATTGGACAAGGTGCCTGGTGGTACAGTGGTTAAGCACCTGGCTGCTGATGGGGCAGGTTGGTTCAAACCCACCAAGCTGCTCGGTGGGAGACGAATAGGGCCGTCTGCTGTACAAACCGACGGCTGTGGGCGTCTTCTGGGACAGTTCTACTCTGTTCCAGAGTCGCTCTGCATCGGTGTGGACTTGCTGGCCATGTATTCCAGACCCTGCTGATGGGCGAGCCACACCCATTTCATGTTTTTTTGGCGCTTCCTCGGTTAACCCCTACAACGGTGGCCTGTGTGTGTGTTCCTTTTCACCTTTATCTTCTCCAATCAAGAAGCACAAACCCGCTGCCATCAAGTCATTCTTGTGGGGGGAAGTCAGATCCTTGCTGCCAGACTGCTGTCTCATCCCACAGCAGGGCTGGGCCTGCTCCCTGCTGCTGGAGACAATGGACTACTTCTCTCTGGAGCTTGGGACCATTAGCTTGGTTCCTCTAGGTGGGGTTTGTACCCTACTGATAAGGGTTCCTATGGAGACCCAGAGACCA
>NW_022107431.1:17807923-17809230 GCF_000313985.2 Echinops telfairi
ATGGCATCAAGCGTGTACAGTATGAGCCAATCAGTGGCAGTAATGACAGAGCATGCGCTGTTACGCAAAAGCCGCGATAGAGTGAAGCCGCGGAAATCGAAGCGCGAAGTGGCGAGGGTTCACTGTATACTGAATCAGAATTTACAGCTTAATCAGATCCCTGAGTGAGTCTTAAGATCTCGATCCCTGAATGACCTATAAACAATACACACCCCTCTTTCCTGGGTTAACCTAGACGTTCAAGGTGAAGACCAGCCTGAGCCCAGCCACTGCGGACCTGATACAGCTGCTGTTAACAGTCCCAAGCGGTGAGACACCTGGGTGTGAGAAAGGAGGTAAACGGAGCCAGGTGATACCTAACTCCCACACCTAGATTTTGCATCGCAGGTCTGCCTTATGCTTGCCTTACAAGCAGGACACTTGGGTTCAATTCCCAGATGACACACCTCAGGTGCCAACACAACTTGTCAGTCAGTGGAGGTTTAACATGCTGCTATGGCCCTAAAGAGGTCTCAATGGAGCCTCCGGGTAAGCGGTCACGGAAAGGCCTGGTGATCTCCTTCTGAAAACCACCCAATGAAAACGCTATGACTCACACTGGTGCAAATCGTGAGGGATCCTGGGGAGGCTGTAGGGGCCCGTTGGCATTTGATTTTTCCATTGCGCACAAGGTTGCCCTGCCTTCCTGTCCTTGTAGTTTCCTAAGCAGACAACCGAGGCCTTTCCCACATGCATTCTCAATGAGCTACTTCCACTTGTCTCACTCAGCCTGCTGTCCCCACGTCTCCCTGGGCACCCGAAGTACTTTGTAAAGGATAGAACCTCTCCCCTCTCCCCGCCAAAGACCATGGTCTAAGACAGCACCCAGGCGCCTGTGCTTTTAAATGGCACCCACATGCTTCTTACACTGCCAGTCTGCGGTCCAAGGACAGCGTTAGGAAACAACTAACCAGACAGGGGGACGTCATCAAGTTGAGAAGCACTGCTTTCATCTTCAAACCCAGTTCCGTGGGTGTGCCCGGCACATGGTTTCCCATATGTGGAGAATCAGCATGAACCAGGGACCTTGAAATAGCTCCTTTGCGTCTACACACGCTCATCTTTCCACAGAATCCCCTTGTCCTTTCTTCATACGAGCCCCTCTCCGTGTTTCTCTCCATCTTCCTCTTTGTGTGTGTGTGTGTGTACACAAATGCATGTATGTGTATATGTGTATACAGTGAACCCTCGCCACTTCGCACTTCGACTTCCGCGGCTTCACTCTATCGCGGTTTTTGCGTAACAGCGCATGCTCTGTCATTACTGCC
>NW_022107431.1:17809533-17819172 GCF_000313985.2 Echinops telfairi
ATCGTGGAGGTTGCACGCCATTTGGACTTGAATGAGTCTTCGGTTCGCTCCATCCGTAAAGAGGAAAAAAACATCCGTGCTACGGCTACTTTCACTTTCAACAAGGAAGCACAGCGCATCGTGACAAGGAATCCTACTTCGCGGAATTTCATTTATCACGGTAGGGTCTAGAACCGATTAACCGCGATAAACGAGGGTTCACTGTACACACACAGTGACTTCCTATGAATGCTGAAAGATGCAAAATGAAAAAGACAGAGGAATTTGAGCATTTGAGTTGCAGTCTTGATGAAGACCAATGAATTTACCACGGGCTTCCTGGAGAACAAACCAGCCCGTCGTTGAGGACCAAGCAGGACATTCCTCAGATGCAAAGAGACTGAACTTTCCGCTTGTGTACTTCACTAGGATGGACATCGTGTTGGGACAGCGAGAAGCGGGAAGCCCTCAGAGAGAGTGATGGATCGGCACAGCAGCTACAACCACGCACTAGAACGTGTCCAATGATGTGAAGATGACAAAGGAATGAGCAATGCTTTGTTCTGCTCTACTTACGGCCGCCACGTTGACTCAACGGCAACTGGCAACATTTATGCATGTTTGTCTGTCTATGTATCCGGAGCCCTGGTAGTGTAGTGGGTTTTGCATTGGGCTGCTAACTGCAAGGTCAGCAGTTCAAAACCACTAGCCATTCAGTGGAAGAAAAATAAGGCTTTCTACTCCTCTAAAGAGTAACCGTCTCAAAAACCCACAGGGGCAGGTCTAGTCTGTCCTATAGGGTCTCTGAGTCGGACGACAGAAAGATGTGTACGTATGGGGAGCCCTGGGGAGGCCGAGTGCTTAAGTAGTCCCCTGCTCAGGTCAGAGCTTAGAACCCACCAGGAGAAGGAGGTGGCCATCGGTATCCATAAGGATGACAACCTTGGAAATGCAGCGCCTGCTCTGAGTCAGAATCCATTAGTGGCAATGTGATAGGTAAAGCCAAACACCCACAGCGGCCAAGCCGATGCCAGCTCGTTGTGACCCTGCAGGACAGGGTGGAACTGTCCCCGAGAGTTTCGGAGACTGTAACACTTTAGGAGACTAGAAAGCCCAACTCTCTTCTATTGTGACATAGAGAGAGACATACATGTAACTGTATGGGTACACATGTGCATGTGCAGTGAAGTGAAACCACTTGGTGTGACTCTCCTATGTGGGTCTTTGGAAGTCCCACCAAATGGCTGGGGTGTCTTGGGTGTGTGAAACTCGAACCGAGAGGACTGGTCTTTAGTCTGATCATTCTACGGGGTATAACGAGAGCTATCCCACAAGTGGGAACAGAGAATCCCATGACTGGCAAGAAAGACAGGTGTCGCAGTGTGAGAGGGGGCAGCGGAGCAGCACCGAGACCGGGAGGCAGAGCTGCAGGATTCCTGGCCCAGTGAACCAGTCAAGCTGAGTGCCTTTGGGTGGGACACTGGCTTGCAGAGTGGGGTAACCTTCAGGTCCTTATTAAAAGAGACTTTTAACACGTGCCTGGGCAGGGCAGAGGCCACGGGACTACGAGGCTGAGAGGCACAGGACACAGAGAGGAGACGTGCCAGTGTGGCCAAACACCCCCGTAATCTAGAGCATCCACGGTTTTGAGTTCTGTGCGGCCACTCTCACTGACTATGGAACTCAGCGGAGAAGTCATGTGGGAGGGACGGCTGAAGTAGAAGTAGAATGAAGTAGGTTAAAGGGTGACGGTCTAGCTGACCTCTGCCTCATCGGAATCATCCTCGGACAGGTAAGCAGTTGGCTCCTCCTCGCTTCTGTAGCCCGAGGAGGTCAGACTTGGCTTCTACACCATTTCTTCACATGGTAAGATATCTGTGGCAAAATGTTTGCCAGCTTAACAGGTGTAATTCAATGAGGCCACCGTTCACCCACCTAACTGGCATTGCAGCCTTGGTGCCACAGCGGGTTACGAGTTGCACTGTTAACTGTGAGGTCAGCAGTTTGAAACCAGCAGCTGCTCAGGGAGAGAAAGAGGAGGCGTTCTACTCTCCAGAGTTACAGTCTCAGAAACTCATAGTCCCATGGCCTCTGCCCTGCCCAGGCAAGTGTTAAAAGTCTCTTTTAATAAGGACCTGAAGGTTGCCCCACAGCGGGCACTTCTTCGCTGTCCTACCGGGTGGCTGGGAGTGGGCAGCAATACCATGGCAGTGAGCTTCCGTTCGGTTAAAATGCTTTGAGGACTACAGTGTGGCTGAGCCAAGTGACGGTGTTATCAATCACCTCATATGACGGGAAAGTTGGACACCGGATATGGAAGACCCAAGAAGAATCTCTGCATTTGAGATATGGTGCTGGTGAAGAATAAAGAAAGCACCATGGTGTGACAGTTAGTTTTTTTGGTGCCAACATGACACTCGTAAGAAGATATGGGTGAATTTTAGCCTGTCAATCAGGTCGCAGCCTGAGCACCTCATTTGGAGGTGTCACTGAGAGAAAATGGCTCTCTGGAGGTGGGCCACACTGAGACCTGCGCCAGCCCTGTGATGCTTCCACTGCCACTGGATCCACAAGACTTTTGGTCCACTGCCCTGTGACCTTCCTGCATTTTGCATCTTTGCTTGTGGCTGCACGAGTCTGTAGAGGGATTTATGGACTAGTATTGGGCTTATCGACTTGATCTAGACTTGGCTGGGATATGTTCCTGATCTCTAACTACTTCTTGATATACAGCTCTCTCTCACACATTCTGAGTGTTCTGTCTCTCTAGTCAAGCAGCCTAAAACACATGGCCTTCCAGAAGAACAAACAGATCTCTCTTGGAAGAAGTACGGACAGAATGCTCTTGAGGGACAAGGATGGAGGGACTTCATCTCACATAGGTACTTGGGACACGTCATCGTCAGGAGAAACCAGTCTCTGGAGAAGGACATCGTGCTTGGTGACACGGAGAAGCAGTGACGAAGATGAAGGCCCGCTACAAGACGGACGGACCGGTGGCTGCAGCAGGGGGGCAAGCCTGGAAACAATGATAAGGCTGGCACAGGGCCGGGCAGCACCTCATGACAACAGTAACATGTTAGTCCAGACAGCCCATTGCCCGGCCCTTACGCACCATGAAGGATTATTTCGTCACCCAAGATCGGCACCCCTTTTGCGTCAGCTGTCACAGGCCTTGGAGAGCACTGAGTGTTCGGCGAGCAAGCTGAGGGCTCAAGTTTAAGGGCGGCATCGACTGCTCTGCTGTCCCTTGCTTGGCACCTCAGGCAGACACTCACTCGTTCCCCAAGGCTGGCTCCGAGGAGAAGCTGGACGGGGGCCCTCACTGCGATGGGAGCCATGGACAGGAAGAGGAAGAAGAGTCATGTGCTGCTTGATGTAGGTCAGCTCCACCCTTCCCAGCTAGGCCCACTGATTTCCAAAAGTGGGCCCAACTCGTGGGCTGTGCATTCATTTCCACCCCGAGGCAGCAGGTGCACATGCACGCATTTCCCTGTCTTACTGGGACACGCCCTCTCCCGCCTCTCGGGATGGCGAGAAAACCAGAAGCCCTCCGAAGGCTTGCCAGACTCAGACTCAGGGCCAAGGTGAAGCAGCTCCCCAGCGCTTGCTTCTGTCTCCCTGTTTCCTATGGTGACGATGAGTTACCCACCATCTCAGAATGCCCTACACATCTGTGCTGAGCACGCTGAGCCCCAACAGTGAGAGGGTGGAGGCCAGCCATTCATGTCTAACCCTGTGTGGGCACCCAGGGGGCTCTCCTCCAACCCACTGCCACTGAGTCTGTTTCAGCTCACAGTGACCCTACAGACTGGAGTTTAGATGGCTTCAAGGCTGTAAACCTGTGTAGGAGCAGACAGCCTCATCGTTCTTCCGCAGGGTAGGCTGGTGGGTTTGAGCCCTCAACCTTGAGGTTAGCAGGCCCATACTTAGTGCCACCCTGGCTCTCAGCCAATGCTTACTGGGTAGACACATGCCAAGCTGCGACCACGTGCTTGTCAATGGTTACAAGATATGTTACCATGAGAATGTAATAGCACATCCGTCTCTGTAGCACATTTGACCTCCTCATATTAACTTAGGGCCCTGATGGCATAGTGAGTTACATGTTAAGCTGCTAACCACAAGGTTGGACGTTCAACACCATCATCTGCTCCAAGGCAGAAAGAGGAGGCTTTCTACTCCTGTAAAGAGTGACAGTCTCCACGGGGCAGTTCTACTCTGTCCTATTGGGTCATTAGGAGGCGTTGCCGACTGGATGGCAGTGAGTTTGGTTTGCTGTTTACCTGGAGACCTGGTAGGAGGGAAGCACTTGGCTGCTACCTAGAAGGCTGACGATTCAAACCCAACAGCATCTCTGAGGGAGAAAGATGGGGCAGTCTGTGTCCCCAGAGATTCCCGCTTTGACAACCCCGAGGGCAGTCCTACATTGTCCCCCAGGGTCCCTATGAGTTGAAGTTTGACTCCAGCTCAGTGAATTTGGTTCAGGTTAGTCTCACCTCCCAGCAACCCCAAACCAAACTCACTGCCATTGAGTCGACTCTGACCGACTCACAGCGGCCTTACAGGACAGAGTAAAACTGCCTTTGTGGGTGTTGGAGACGAACTCACTACGGGAGTAGAAGGCCTCGTCTTTCTCCCAAGAAGCAGCTGGTAGTTTCAAACTGCTGACCAAGTGGCTAGCAGCCCAATGCTTAACCACTACACTTCAGGAAGGCGCTATTCAAGTGGAGAGCAGAGCTATGTAGAAAAGATTTCCTCCCTCCTGATGTTTTCCTCTACCTGGGGAGGGGAGGCAGGAGGGAGCAGCCTCTCTCCAATTCCGCACTCAGAAAGCAGAGTGGTGGGTCCAGAAGGGAGAAGTGAGCATGCAGGACTTAACCACCACTGTTGGCTCTCTTGTCCTCCCCACAGTGAGCTGCCCACAGGGGCACGTAGGTTTGGAAGCTTCTCATTTGGTGTGCATGAAGACACCCATCTGCCTACCCAATGTGATTGGGCTCCATTTGCGTTTCTCTGTTTTAAACTGGCTCATGACCTGGGGGTGGGGGTGGGGTCTTTACTGCCCTCCTCCAAGGCTCCAACAACTGGTGGACTGGTCTGTGGACCTGGCATGGCGGTGGACATAACATCCCCGAAAGATGGATGTTTCTGGCAGGTGCTATTGGCCAGTTCTTTTTATAAACGATGCTCAGGCAACTGTTTCGTACCACTGCTGGCTTCTACCGTCACACGGTTGGTTTTTATTGTGGCCTTGAAGCCTTATACACACTCATTTCCTGTGCCACTCCTGCCCTTACTCTAAGGTGCCTACTCATCGCCCTTCTCTAAGCTCAGGGTCTCACCTACCAAGGTCATTGCACATTATTCTCTTTCTACCAACAATCCAAGTGCAGCTACTACTGATCCTCTGGTAGCATCGCCCTCCTCCAGACAATGCCTGCACTCACGGGTTAGGATAAATAACTCTGTAGTCTCCTCCTGATTAGTCTGGTCTAGAAGAGAGGTGGCAAACAGAGGAAAGGTTGAAATTGTCAGGGATTCTGTCCACCATCAATACTCATGCTCAGGGAAGCAGCTGTCGTGAGTTCGAGCGATGTAGTCATTGCCTTTGGCAAACCTGCTGTCCAAGGACATTCCTTTGAGGACCAAGGTGCACCTAACCCAACCCCTGATGTCTTCAATCAGCCCATATGCATGTGAAAGTTGGACATGAACAACAGAAGACCGAAGATGAATGGATGCACTGGTATTGTGGTGCTGGTGAAGAATACAGACAGTATCACAGACTGCTAAAAGAACAAACAAATCTGTCTTGGGAGAAGTACAGCCAGAATGCTCCTGAGGGGTAAAGATAGCCAGCCTTTGTCTCGTGTACTTCGGACACATTGTCAGCAGAGACCAGTCCCTGGACGAGGACATCGTTCTGGGGAAGGTGAGGGGCTGTGAAAGGAGGAAGGCCCTCCAGGAGCTGGACTGACAACAGTGGCTGCAACCATGAGCTCAGACATAAGAACACTCGCGAGGGAGGCGCAGGACCACACGGGCTTCGTTCTGTCGCGCAGGGATGGGGTTGCTGTGCGTCGTAACCAAGCGATAGCACCTAGCAACAAGAGTGGTGAGGGTGGTCCCCATCACATTAAACTCCCAATGCACTGAATAGTGTTGGCACAAAGCAAACAACCAGGTGCCCTGGACTCAGTCCTGACCCCGGGGTGTGCCTGTCAGGACAGAGTGTGCTCCAGAGGCCACTCAAGGGCTCCCAACTCTTTCTCCTGAGGTGCCTCTGAGTAGACATGAGCCCCCAACCTTTCAATTAGCAGCCACGTGTGTTAGCCATTTGTGCCACCCAGGGATTTCTGACCCATCGTCCACACTCAACAAGATACCTGTTGAGTGGATGGATTAACCACTGGAATACATGGGGGTATGGTTATAATTAATGCGGGCAATTATTTTATTACGGCTGCTGTCATTAAAAAACAACAACCAAAAAACCCCTACCATCCTGTTGATTGTAATTAGATACCACATTCTGGTGAAGCAAGAGCCTGTAATTATAAAACCATTCCCACGGGGTAACATGACCTGCTTTATGACGCCCAGCCTCACTGATGGCTTTCTCCAAGACCACACTGTTGGGGCACGTGGTGCCAGCTGCGCCCACCTCCTGCTCAGACTCCCCAGTCCCACCTTCCCCGCCCCTGGGGAGCAAAGCCATCAAGCCCCGATCACTTGTCACTGAGCCACGGCCCCATGTGTCTTTGCAGCCAATCTTCCTTTTGAGATCCAAACACAGGCTTATCCATGACAGAAGCTTCCACTGGGATTAAAAGCACAGCACTTTAGACATACAGCTAAGGCAGAGGAGACATCTCTCGGGCCAAACCTGACAAAATAGTGCAAATGCAATTTCCAAAAGTATCTTTCTCCCCTGCATCAGAGTGAGGCAGCCCCCCCAAAACAAAAACCACACTCACTTCCATCAAGGGGGTACCGACTCACAGCGATCCTATAGGATGGGTTAGAACTGTCTCTCTGAGTTTCCCAGATGGTCACTCTTCATGGACATAGAAGGCCCCATCTTTCTTCCACTGGGTGGCTGGTGCTTTTGAACTGCGGACCTACTGGGTACCAGCTCATGGTACCAGCTAATGGGTACCACCTAATGGGTCCCTAACATGTAACCACTGTGCCACCAGGACTCATGACACCTTCTCTTCAGTCATCAGAGCGTATTAGACCTGCTGCTTTGTCAAAAACAATGCCTGTCCTTTCACGTTGTCAGGGGTCAAACTGTGTGTCCTCAGAGGCCAAAGGGTGCGTCTGGGTTCATGCCCACTTTACAATGAACTTTCTGATATGAGGGCCTGCCTTTTGATATGCCCAATAGGAGAGCAACCGCCAGGCTTCCCAGCCCTGGCTCTTGGGCATCTACAGATGGTTCGTCTGTCAGCCACACACTCATTCGTTGGCGCGCGGATGGTGAGAACGGCCTCCCGACCAAATCTCACCACTTGGCAGTTGACAACAACCACCTGTTTTAGAAAAGCTTTTGTCGTTTGTAATTTCACCCTGAAACCCGAGCCCCGTAAGACTCTAGAATGCTGCAAAGACTGGTGCGGAGCTGCAAACCGGGGATCGCGCCAACAGCGCGCGCTCTCTTTCAGGCACAGGACCTGGGCTAATTACAAGGTGCTGACTGACCTGGATTAGTCTTTATCCTTGTCGGCACAAAATTAATTCGTCCCATTTACATCAATTAGATTGGGTCCAGATGGGGAATCCAGGCTGAACCTCAGATAAGAACGTGTATTTACTAGGGCACTGGAAGTCAGAAGGAGCTTGGCTACCACTGCCCGAGAAGTACTGGCCTGCTCACCCTGAGGTCGGACGTTCAAATCCACCAGCCGCTCTGTGGGAGAAAAAGGAGGCTTTCTGTTCCCATAAAGATTTATAGCTTCTGAAACCCTACATAGGGCCATCGTGAGTTGGAATGAACTCATGGCAGTGGTTCAGGTTTGGGTGGGGCTTTTGATACGTCATTACTGGTAACACTTGGAGGGTTCTCAATGGCTTAGTGGGTTGATTTAAAATGTTTCTTTATGCTCATGTTATAGACTTATTGTTCAGGCAATGTCACATTTAGGTGTGAAATGAGAAGAGTTTTAAAGCACGTGACTACAAAAAGTGGGGAAACATATTTCCCTTTCTGCCCCACTTTGTCTTTAAGCATCCGATCATATTCAGCCCAGCACTGACCAGGTCACAGGGCCCACTGGCATTAAAGGGTCACAGAAAGCTTTTTTGTTTGTTTTAATCATTTTATTAGGGACTCATACAACTCTTATCACAATCCATACATACATCAATTGTGTAAAGCACATTTGTACATTCGTTGCCCTCATCATTCTCAAAACATTTGCTCTCCACCTAAGCCCCTGGCATCAGCTCCTCATTCACCCTCCTCCAGAAAGCTATTTAAAAAGCTCCTCCTTACTCTTGCTGGAGACCCTGGACATTCAACATGTAAAGTCATGGCCAGTTGGCTAACTGGGTTTTCAAGCTAAACACTGCTCTACTAACCAGAAGGGTGGCGGTTCAAACCCACCAGCTGCTGCTCTTGTAAAGGCATAAGTCCTGGAAACTCTGCCCTGGGGTATTATGGGTTGGAATCCACTCAATAGCAGGAGTAGGTTTCTTAGTGGCACACTGGTTGAAGCACTCAGCCATTAACCAAAACGTCAGTGGTTCAAAACCACCAGCGGCTCCAAGCTCTCTGCCTCCATAAGGATGACAGTTGTGGAAACCCTATGGGGGCAGTTCTACCCTGTCCTTGCAGGGCCGGCTGCTATGAGTTGGAATCAATTCAGCAGACAGGGTCTTGGCTTTGCTGCAGCCAGGGAAACACCTGCTTTCTCTGCTGAACTCGCTCTCAGCCTCTGTCAAAGGTGTGGGCCATTGGACATAGTCCTTTCTTTCCTCTTCCGCTTTTGTTGAAGGCAGGCACTCAGGCTGAGGCCCCCAAACCTCCTCCAGCTGCTGCAGCCAGGAAGAAAATGAGCATCGCCTAGCAATTCTTCTACACAGTTTTAGATGGGGGTGGTGGTAGTTGGAGGGTATTGACTTGATTCCAATTCATAGCGATCCCATGCAACAGAGAACTGCCTCGTCAGGTTATCTATGCATTGGGCTGCTAACTGTGAGGTCAGCAGTTCAAACCACCAACTACTCTGTAGGAGAAAGACTATGCTTTCTACTCCTGTAAAGAGTTACTGTCTTGGCAGTCCACGAGGCAGTTTTACCCTGTCACAGAGGGTTGCCATCAGTCAGAGTGGACTTGAGTTTGATTTGGTGTTTGAATCCTTCCCGGAGGAGAGCTCTCATGGGACCACTGGGAGGCTTTGAACCACTGACATTTTGGTTGGCAGTGCGGTGCTTCACAAATGTGCCACCAGGGCTCCTAAAGTGGTGGCCGCTACGGTGACACTTGTTCAGTTCGGTCAAGTCCATTCCAACGCACAGCAGAATAAGACGCTGCCTGGCCTGTGCCATCCTCCCACCATGGCCATGTCCAAGCTCACTGTCCTCCCCGCCATGGCTATGTCCAAGCTCACTGTCCTCTCCGCCATGGCTATGTCCAAGCTCACTGTCCTCCCC
>NW_022107431.1:17819940-17844897 GCF_000313985.2 Echinops telfairi
CCGCCATGGCCATGTCCAAGCTCATTGTCCTCCCCGCCATGGCCATGTCCAAGCTCACTGTCCTCCCCTCCATGGCTATGTCCAAGCTCACTGTCCTCTCCGCCATGGCCATGTCCAAGCTCATTGTCCTCTCCACCATGGCCATGTCCAAGCTCACTGTCCTCCCTGCCATGGCCATGTCCAAGCTCACTGTCCTCTCCGCCATGGCTATGTCCAAGCTCACTATCCTCTCTGCCATGGCTATCTCTAAGCCCATTGTCCTCCCCACCATGGCTATCTCCAAGCCCATTGTCCTCTCCGCCATGTCCATGTCCAAGCTCATTGTCCTCCCCACCATGGCTATGTCCAAGCTCAATGTCCTCCCCGCCATGGCTATGTCCAAGCTCACTGTCCTCCCTGCCATGGCTATGTCCAAGCTCACTGTTGTGGGTCTTATTCTTTTTTTGCTGACTCTCTACTAAGCACGATGCTCTTCTCCAGCGACGGCCCGTCCTGATAGCATGTCCAAAGGAAGTGAGACAAAGTGTAGCCATTCTGACTTCTAAGGTAGTTCGTGACCACTGTTAATAATGATAACAATACCCAAACGACTGCCATCCACTCTATTCTCGGAAACCCACAGGGCCAGTTCTATGCTGTCCCGTAGGGTGGTCAGAAATCAGAATCGACTAAGGTCCACCTGACTCAAGTCACGGTACTGTAATAGAACTCAAAAATCCATCTAGGAAGAAGCCCAGTCAGAATGCTCCTGGAAGGGAGGATGGGGAGACTGTCTCACAGACTTTGGACATTTTATCAAGAGAGACCTGTCCTTGGGGAAGGACCTTATGCTTGGTAAGGTGGGAGACAGAGGAAAAGGGGAAGACCCTCAAGGAGATGGGTTGATTGGCACCTTGGCTGCCACCCTGGGCTGCACCAACATGACTTTGGGGTTGGCGCAGGCCCGGGCAGCATTGCATTCTGCTGTGTGTAGGGTTGCCGTGATTAGAAATAATCCGAGAGACCCTCACGAGATTAGCAAGTATTCCTGGAAGTGTACCAGTATTCCTGGGAGCACACGAAGCTCATTCATTTATCCCCCAGGTGAACGGACGCACAAACTGTGGTACAGACATACGACAGAAAACCACTCAGTCATCAGGAGCAGCAAAGTTCTGATAGATGAGATCCTGATAGCTCACGAATCAACCGTGAAAACACTGTGCTGAGCAAAATACGCTTGCCATGGACGGCATCGGTTCTATGAGATAAGCCAACACTGGAAGCCAAAGATTCGCACGGGTTACAAGAGGTTTGTGTGTGGGAGGGGGGAGCACATGAATGCTTGGGGAGCACTGGAGTAGTTGCTTTGGGGGGCACTGAGTTTATGTAAATAGGGACAGAATGATTAAGAAAAAGACAGGGATGGGTTGCCCAACATGCAACCAATGTCCTTGAACTGCACATGTAGGAACGCGACTGGGGGAATGTTTGGTTGGATATGTTTCACCGCCATTAAAAAAAAAAATCCGGGAGAAATGCAGCATCATAGAAATGTGCACAAATGCTTCAACGTCACAGCGCCTCACGTGGAATGACACTAGGCCTAACCGTTGTTTCTCTGCTTTCATCCCGTTCAAGACGATTTGCCTTTCTCCAGATTATTGCCGGAGGCGACTCTTCTAAGGCAGAAGGTCTGCTGATAAAAGCTAAAAGTCTATTCCCAAACCGAAAGGATGGAATCTGAAAGAGCTTTCAACCTGCACATCAAATAGTCTCGCTCTCGGGCCGACTATGAAAACACAAATCCGTTCAAATGTTTGAAGTCGGCATCTGTTTATAGAATGCAACCAGCCATGACTGCCAAGCACAATAATTAAATGCTTTAACAAGGGTGAAATCTTGCCAGCAGATGTAATTTGAGGGGGGGGGGGATAAGCAGGGAGTTGATAGGGAGCAGAAAGTGCTGAATTATTTATCTCAGGCTGCTCGGAAGCAGACAGGCCGGCTGGGAGCCCACCTGCAGAACCACTACAGGCAGCGGAGCTTGGGAGGAAGGGGCCAGGGGGGTTGGAAACCTGTTTCATGCCTGGTGCCCCTTTCTTCCCACCCAAGCTTGAGGAGGGAGGCCTCCTCGCCTCCCTTCGATCGTGAGATCACCTGTGCAGACAAGAAAGCCAACCTCTGCCGAGGAACAACGAACATCTCTACTTTTCTCTTCCTTTCCTTCCACTCGCAATGGAAACGCGGTGTCTGCACGCCTGCCCCTCAGGGAGCAGAATGGCCTGGGTCCACAAGAAGGACCTTTCTCTATGGCATTTATGTCAGGGGCACAAAGGTGAGAGTTGTGGTATAAGAAGCCCCTTTAATGATCCTCTCTCTGTCTTGGAAAAAGTCTGGCCAGAGCGCTCCTTCAAGGCAGGGAGGGTGAGACTTTGTCTCCCAGACTTGGGACCCGTTGTCAAGAGAGACCAGTCCCTAGGGAAGGTCATCGTGTTTGGTAAAGTAGAGGAGCAGCAGATGAGCAGAAGGCCCTAGACGAGACAGGCTGGCACTGGTGGCAATGGTGCCTCAAGCAGACGAGCCATCGTGAGGGTGGCACAGGACTAGGCCGTGTGGGGTCGCGGTGGGTTGGAAACGACGTGATGGCCCCAGCAATGACCTCCACCATCCTCCTGTTCTAACATTCCAAGGGAAAAGTCATTCACAAAGAGCTGCAGCGTCCGGCATCCCGGTTTCAATGCGGTGGGCTCTGTGTCGAGCTGCTAGTTTGAAACCAGCAGCTGCTCTGTGGGAGAAAGCTGAGACTTTCTACTCCAGTGAAGGGCTACACTCTCGGAAACCACAGGGGCAGGGTTTTCCAAGCGGCAGAGTCGACTCGCTGGCACTGAGTTTGAACATAATCACAGAAAAACAACCCCTGGCTGAGGTCTGAATGGTTGGCAGTTCGCATCCACGAGCAGCTCTGCGGGAGAAAGACTGGGCTTTCTACTCCCGTAAATAATCACGGTCTCAGAAACCCACAGGGGTCGCTAAGCGTTAACAGCGACTCGATGACAGCGAGTTTGGTTTGGGTTTTGAGCACTGACATGTTATGACGAACACAGATGTATTGCATTTTTACACACAAATCACAACCCTTAGGATGCTCAGGGTTCAGGAGAGGCTGGTCTCCGGTGAGCATCCTCGGCTGAGGCAAGAAGAAGGCCGGCGGACCCCCAGGGGACCAAGGGACTCTCCAATACCCACTCTCGAGGGCAGATGCGGAAACTGATCCAAGAGGCCTTCCTCATCCGCAATCCCAGAATAGCAGCTCCACCCTCTGGAAGGGCAGGGCACCTGGGCACCAGTCAGCTCGGGTACTGCCCAGGCTTGAATGCCCGAGGTGATCCGGCCTGCAACTGAACCCACCCACAGTCACGTCAGGAAGATGGCGCAGGACCAGCCAGTGTTTCATCCTGAGACACCTAAGGTCGGGCGCTGGAGCTGACTCAATGGGCCACTGCCCACAATAGGCTTCCTCACCACCCCTCCCAGCACCAGCACAGGGGCCTTTCCAGAAACGGCAGCCGCATGAACAACGATGGAGCAAGTGAAGCAGGCATGGATTCCTGATTGGACCATGCGTGTCCTCTGCCTTCTTGGGCTCCTCCTTCCCGGCCTTGGTTCCGCCCATCCCCTTTTTAAGGGAACATTTGATGGGGTGGAGGAGAGAGAAGCAACAGTCCAGAAGCAGGTTCAAGGGCTGTTAACATGGTGCTTTTGCCTCAGTCTACTTGGGGATTAAAAGATTACAGTAGTGGGCTCCTTGAGCCTGGGTGGTGTCATGGTTAGGTGTTGGGTTGTGATCCGCATGGTGGACAGTTCAAAACCACCTGCAGCTTGGGCTTTCTACTCCCTTAAACAGTTACAGTCTCAGGAACATACAAGGGCTCACTAAGAGTCCGCATTGACTCAGTGGCAGTGGGTTTTTTTGTTTTGATTTTGAGTTATGCAGCCCCATATTGTCTGGGGTTCCCCTATTTTCCCAGGATAAATAAGGAACGCCAAACCTTGTTGAATGACGCAGAGGTTGTTACTACGCAGAGTGCTAGAGCTGGCATCTGGGTGTAACTCCAGGGGGGGTCTGCTTCACTGAGAGCCTGGATTAGCACGTGGTGGGCAGTTGTACAATAGCCAGCCTTTGTGGTCCTGCTGGGTGTCTCAGCATTGTCTTTCTGGATTATTCTTACTGCCTGACACCCTGCTCCTTGGTGCACATTATGTTAGGAACCCAACATGCCTCTCACACCTGCCTCTTAAAGTATAATTAAATAGAGCATAGGCCTTAGAGAGCCAATGGAATAAAGACCAGTGAGAGACTATGGAAAGAAATCCAACTGAAAAAAAAAAAAGTTGAATTAGAAGAAAAAAAATCTCAACATAATTGATTTTTCAGAATGGATTTCCTCATGATTTCCTTACTCAGAAGAGAAACGCACCTGTGATAATATTGTATCATCAATATTTCTCTTCTATTAAAATCTGTGGGGCTTAGGAAGAAAAATAAACCACTATTTCATTGAGGGAATAGGAGTCAGAATTAATAAAGCCACTGTTTTCCTTACATCCAAAAATCCCCTAGTTATCCCAGGCATGGTTTTCCCGAAAGGAAATGAGAAATACGCTCCAAGGTCACGATCCAGGCAAAGCCAGCACGCAGAACACTTTTGGTGAAGTACAGGTCAGAAACATTGAAATCATTCTTGACACTGCTCGGCCAGAGGATGCAGAAGAGTTAGGTGAAAAGTGAGCTCGGAGGGGCATCTCCTGGTCGATCGATCGCAGGGCTCCTTGTCCCGGAGCTGGAAGCCTTGTGGGTAGAAGCATATCACCGTCAGGGATCTCAAGCACCCAGGGCATGGCCTCTGTCATCGTTGAAACACTATCTCCTCCAGCTGGCCAGGCACCACCGGCCTCTGCTCTGACTGTGTTCTGTGCTCCACGAACACGGCCCGGACCCCCACCAGGAGGGGCCTTGCAGTTTATCCCCACCGTCTGTGGAGGCCAGCACACAGTCAAGGCCGTCTTTTCCTCTTCCCTGAATCCACAGTAGACCCGGTTCACAGTTAAGTGAGGAAATGAGTCGGAGTGGCCACAGCAGTTGGATTTCAAGCCATCCTGCACAAAACCAGATTGGGGCTGGCAGCAGGGGCCAAGCCGCACCGAGAAGAGGGTGCAAGTTCAAGGTCAAGAATTTTAAAAACAAAGGAGGGTTAGCCATCACCCCTGGTGTCATCAGGACCATGAAAGAATAAAAAGATTCCTGCTGCAATTACTGAAGACACTGGGCCTAATACTTCGACTCCTGTTTAATGCACACTGACAGTCAGGTCAGACCAACAGCTCCCTATTTAAAAGATTCACTCTGGACAAAGGGGGAAAAACACGTCTTTTGTAGCACCAGAGGATTAAACTGTTTTCCCAGGGGTACATGGACATTTCAGGAGATGAAAGGAACCTTGTGTTTCTCTGCCTTACCTGACCCTTCCCCCCAAACCATCCATTCAATCTCGGGAGCCGCCCCGCACAGCGTGCCCATGCGACGGCCCTTTGTGTGCCGCTCTTGCAGGTCAGGCCTGATTAGAAGGCCGGTCCAGCTGACTGGAATGCTGAGCGCTGGCTTGGTCACCAGCCAGGAAGCCTCCATGGAGACAGCTGACTTCCAGCAGCGCCCCGGAGGAGCGAAACACTCCAGAATCGCCTTGGGCCCCGCAATAGCGGAACACTCTGTGATGGGGACTGGTCCACAAGCAAACCGTCACCCTGTACCGCCAACAAACTCTAGCACAAGATAGCCAGGCGTTTACAAAGGGGAGTGCTGGCGCTTAAGGAGACGCACATTCCTTTCTTGGGCCTGGGGGACAGGGGCTGAGAGAATATCTGAAGGGGCCATGAGGGGTTCAGACCCTTTACAGTACTAGGTTTTGGTGGGGTTCGGATTGCTGAAGGCCCCCTCGCCCCCCCATACTCACTCACTGCCATCAAGCTGACGCCAACTCATGGCGATCGTATGAGGACAGGGCAGAGCTACCCCCGTGAGTTTCTGAGATGGCGCCGGTTTATAGGAGTAGAAAGCTCTGTCTTGCTTCTGCGGGTGGTTTTGAACTCCTGACTTCCTGGATCACAGCCCAACATGGAAACACTATGCCAATAGGGCTCTAGGAGAAGGTCCTGATGGTCATTTGTGTTTTAGCAAAAGTTACAGTGCGGGGCTGCTGACTCCTGTCTTTTCTTGGCAAGTACCAGTAAAAAGCGAGGTTCTTATTCTAGCATCTCTGTGTGAGCTCCGAGACACAGCACTACAGGAACCAGGGATGCCATGCCCAAGTCCTGGGATACTCTCACACCCCACAGTAGTAACCTGCTGAAAAAACAGAGCAGGGAGACTTGTAGACTCAATTTCCACGTTTATATTTCTAGAACGCCCTGTCTGGATGTGAGTATGTTAACCACGCTGCACACAGTGCATCTTCAAGTACTTCTGGTTGCCTTGCCTCTCCACCCCCATCCACCAACAGGCAGGTCTTGAGCCCTCTTATACCCAGCAGCATGAGAAGAAATGATTCGGGGAGAACAAGCAGCCCTCCCTTAGACTTCCACTGACTCCCTTCCATACCACTTGGCCTCTGGATTTCCTGGGTGGTATAAATGGTTCACTTGCTCAAGGTTTAACCAAAAGGTAGGGGGTTCAAGACCATGCAACAGCTGCTGGGAAGAAAGTCTCAGTGTTCTACGAGTAAACACCCAGCCATTGAAAACCCAATGAAGCAGAGTTCTGCTCCGACAGATATGGCCACCATGAGTTGGAGATGGAAACCACAGCCACTCTTGTCCCTTTCAGATCTGAGCCCAAAGTGGGGCGTCCACGCCACCTCTCAACCAGCTTCACTGGCTTGCCCAACTTGATGGACTACGGCCGCGGTTCTCAACCTTCCCAATGCCATGACCCTTTCATACAGTTCCTCATGCAGTGGGGACCCCAACCATAACATTATTTTCGTTGCTACTTCATCACTGTCATTCTGCTACTGTTGTGGATCGGGCGACCCCTGTGAAAGGGTCGTTCGGCCCCCAAAGGGGTCATGACCCACAGGTTGAGAACCGCTGGACTAGAGCCAACGCCAGAACCAGAACCAGAGGGGCCTTCACCATCTACTTTACAGCCATGAGCGGAGGTTGCCTTTGCCCAGTGATGTGCGCTGGTGCCCCTAAGGAACTGAGGGAAAAGGGTCCCAAAGTAAGAAAGCCCAGCCCAGCAGGAAGAAGAGGTCTGGTTCTGTTTGTCTAAAACTTTCTTTACTAGGGACATAGCATCATTGGGAAAAAGACTAGAGGAAGTCTGTCCTGCAGGGATGCAGGCCCGAAGGACTGTGACTTATTTAAGTAGCTCACAGTAGGCACCAAGATTGTCCTCTAGAACATCCTGAGCCCAGACTTGAGGTCAGGATCGCATGTCTCCATTACAAGGATAAACAGGTTCCAGAATCATCCATCTAGTACCATGGGCTCTCAGGACCACAAGGGCCTGTCCTCCTGGGGAAAACCTCATTCTGCCAACCCACCATCCGTGCCAGGAGCTTGGAGGCCACCCTCAGGCTTTGGAATGAGCTCCCTGCTCTCCAGCCCTTTCCCCACAACTGTGCCTGAGTCCTGAGCACAGAACAGAAGGGATTAAAAAAAACAAAACAACCCAAAACAACAACAGAGTAATTTTCACTTAAAACTCCCTGAGGTAGTGGAGGCATCTTTCAAATGTCTGCACACAACCGAGTCTGGTTCTGATACACTGAAGGGGCCATGCTGGTGCGCTGGCCAGCCGCAAGGTCTGGTACTTGATACCCGGGCAGTGACTCCCCAGCAGTGGGCGTCTGCTCCAGTGATGATGACAGCTGAGTGCTAGTGGCCGGTTCGGTGCTACTACATCCTACAGAGTCTCTGGAAGCCGAGTTGGAGCAGGGAGCAATCAGTGAGACATGAGGCTTCGAAGTAGCAACCCCAGCTGGCTCAGGGGCAGACTGTGCACGAGGGCATCTGGGTGGCAATGTGGCTAGATTGTCGGCGTCTTCCATCACGGGGACCCTAGCCATCTGGAAGAGAGGCAAAGACACCACCGTTGCTGTTAGCGACGTAAGACACTCTCCCCTTCACCTGCTGTCGCTGCTGTTTCAGGTGCCATCGAGTTGGTTCCAAATCACAGTGGCTGCAGGGGTAACAGAACAACTGCCCCTGGTCTTACACCATCCTTACAGTTGTTCTTAGGCTGGAGCCCGTTGTTGTGGCCACTGTGTCAATCCATCTTGTTGAAGGTCTTCCTCTTTTGTGCTGCCCCTCTATTTTACCAAGCATGACGTCCTTCTCCAGTAACTGGTCTTTCCAAAGGGTGTGAGAAGAAGCTTCACCATCCTGGCCTCTCAGGAGCATTCTGGCTTATTCTTCCAAAACAGATTTGTTGGCAATCCATGACACTTTCAATATCCTTTGCTAGCCCCATAATTTAAATGCATCAATTCTTCTTCTGTCTTCCTTCTGTAATGTCCACCTTTCACACGTGTATAAGGTGATTGAAAGTATCCTGACTTCGGGTTAGTGCACCTTGGTCCTCAAAGTAACCTCCCTGCTTTCCAACACTATAAAGAGGCCTTGTGCAGCAGATTGGTCCAGTACAATATGTCTTTTGGTTCCATGAGCATTGACCGTGGATCCAAGCAAGACAAAAATCCTTGACAGCTTCAATTTTTTCTCCGTTCATCACGATGATACCTTTTGGTCCGGGTGGGAGGATGTTGGTCTTCTTTACATTGAGTGTCATCCATACCAAAGGCTGCAGTCCTTGAGCTTCCTCTGCAAGAGCTTCAAGTCCTCCTCACGTTCAGCAAGCAAGGCTGGGTCACCTGCATAGTGCCGATGACACCCAGGGGCCCACAAAGAGCTAGAGGAACCTTGCAGAAGGATGAACGGTCTGCAATAATATCTAGGGAGAAGAGCCAGGGACGGGCAGTTATACTTGAAACCGTGTTTCATGTAGAAAAGAAAAAAAAAAGCCCAGTGAAGTCATCCCTCAGCCCCCAGTCCCTCTTTGGTGAGCATGGCTGACCACCTGCCCAGCACGGTCCCCACTTCTCTGCTCCTAACTGTCTCAGTGCTGCTGTAACAACAACAACAAGAGCACATATAGAAAGATATTTTCGCAGCGTTCAGAAGGCTAGCCTCAGGGTGTGGTTCTAGCAGAGGTCCGGTGTCGTTTCCTGAAGCTAGTTTCTGCAGGACTCCTCAGTGTCCCTGGGCGCAACCATGGACCTGCTGTGTGTTTCTGTCTCCACAGTGTCGTCCCCCTCTGGGTCTCTGTCCACTGGGCTCTATGTCTGTCTTCAGATCACATCTTCTCCCGCTCTGCCCCCGTATCTACCACTTAGAAGTGATTGGCTGGCATGACCCCACCAACATGACAAAAGTAAATCCCCGTTTCTCAACAGCATCCCCTCCCTCGTCAGGGGTAGGAATTCGGGTTTCCACAGAGATTTTGGAAGGACACATCTCAATCCATGACACCCACAACCCTTGTTTGGTCAAACGCTCTATCTCTGGGCTCAGTCACATGGCTGAGGAGCAGCAGACCCCTGGCATCCCTCCAAAGGGGGAGCTGGCTCCATCGCTCTCACCAAGTGTGCGGCCTTCCTTCGTACTAGGACCTCGCTGTCGTGTGCTGGCTCAGCAGGCTGAGAGAAGGGGCGTCCAGTGGGTGGCTGGGAGAGGTTTCCCCCTTCAGGTGCATACGGACAAGGGAGTGTGTTTCTCACTGGTGTTTGGCAGCCATCGAGGGAAGCCCTCCACAAGAAGAAAACCAGCCCTCAGGGCAGCAGAGTGGAAAGCTGGGGAGACACCGGGTTCTCTGCATTGATGTTGAATAATGGGATGGACGCATGGGAAGGCCGCTCTCTCTCGAGTCCTTAGGCACGTTCTTCTCGAGCTTGAATATGCATTTCTCTGACAGCCAAGCGTGGTCTGTTGGACAGAGCGCAGGAGCAAGCGTGAAAACCCGGGACTGGAGACGGAGATGCAATAGATGAGAACGTGCCTCAAACGACAGCTCCGGGGAAGAACGTTCCCACTCCGCGGCGCTTTCTTCCTTCACCGACACTCAGCTGCTACAAGAAAGATTCTTTTCAGGTTTAAGTTTTGCCTGGGGTTTCTTTTCTCCTTCTTTAATTTTTGATTAATTTAGTTTTTAATTTTAATGAATCATTTTACTGGGGGCTCTTACAGCTCTTAGAACAAAGCCTGGGGTTTCTAACGTGTTACAAATATGATACAGAACGCGCATCACCTGCGTCTCATTCTCCACGTGTGAACCCAGTTTTGCCAGGTCAAGGGGCCAGATGAGGGGGTTTCAACAAATTCGCTGAAAAATTCTCTTCCGATTCTACTTTTCCACCAGGTTCTTGACACCCTTCTCCCCATATAACTCGACTTGCTTACTGACCAACTACTCATTGAAGTGCTGCCAAAGATACAAGAAGGAGCATAACTGAGTAACTTGCCTTTCTGCCAAAAGCCAGGTGGGAAGAGAGAAAAGGAAGCCCCTCTCCACAGAAATGTGAGCATCTGCATCGAACGCTGGGGTTCCCAAAGCACAGACCATTGCTTAACCGCAGGCTCGCGTGAACTTCCCAGAAGTAGTGGGAGATAATTAGTAGAAAAATATTTTCTTGGCTGTTACTCAAGATGGAGAAGAACAATCATAAATGAAGAAAAATGCATGAGTGTGTATCACAGCAGGTCAGCGGGGCATGTCACTGGGCCTCTTACCATCGGTTTTGGGAATTCCATGAGCACCATAATCATTTTCATAAGCACGGAAAGTTTCCCAGATAGGGAAGCCATGCTCGTACAAACATGGACAACTTTCAAATGTTTACTGGGCGTCTGAGAAATACGGAGCTGAGACTGACTGGTCTGTAGAGTCCAGAGCGGAAACAGCCCAGAGAGCTCCAAAGGTCGGCAAGGAGACAAACAATAAAACCAAGAACCCAGCAATTCACTCTTAGCCTCTTGTGCTTCCTCAACTCTATAAGTACAGGCATGTGTTAGTCTGGGTAGACTAGAGAAACAAATCCATAGAGACTCATGTGTATACGAAAGCTTTTTTTTTTTTTTATAAAAAAAGCTTTATATACAAGAGCAATTGAATATTAAGACAACAGCCCAGCCCAGTCCAGATCAAGTCCATATGTCCATTATTAGCCCATATGTCCGATACCAATCTATAAAAATCCTCTTCAGACTCACATAACACATGCAATGACACTGAATGCAGGAAAATCACAGGCCAGTGGGTGGGAAGTCTTGTGGATCCAGTGGTGTTGTAAGCATCTCAGTGCTGTTAGGGGTTTCCACGTGGCTCCTCCAGCTCAGGGCACTAGCATAGCTCCATGTGTCTTGTCAGCTGCAGTGCCTCTCAGGGAATGAGCAGAGGGAGAGAGCGTCCCCTGCCTCCAAGGAGAAACACCAGAGTTCCCAGAATCCTCAGGAGAAGGCCATGCCCACACAGAGGCCTCATTGGCCTGATGGACAAGCTAGACTCCACGCCTTCACTCGTAATCCTCTCAAATTGACAACAGAGTATATAACTACCACAAGGCAGAACCCATTTGAGAACGGACCCTGCTCTAAAAGATAAAAGGGAAAGGGGTTGCTGATTTCTACCACATTTCGACAGTGTCTCGTCTATGATTTGTAACCCTGCCTCTGGTAGCTCTTGAACTCATAGTGCTCCTCAAATGTGGGATCTACTCAGAGGTTATTACTGATTTCACAAAAGATCATGTGCAGGACATGAGGGGGAAGCATGAGCAGGGGGATTAGGAGTCGAAAGGGATTGGAAGGAAACGCAAAGAGTTCTGTATTCCTCCTGTCCTCCTTCATCTCTCTAGCCTAACGCCTTTCCCAAGCAGTAAACCCTTACCTGAGGACCGCATTCCCCAGTCGCCCAAGAGGACACACAAAGTACAAACTCACCACCGACAGTCAATTCCAACACAGAGGGACCCTAAGGGGCAGCGCAGTACTGCCCGCCTGGTGGGTTTCTGAGACAGTATGTTTTTACAGGAGGGGCAGGAAGCCTCCTTGTTCTCCTCCAGAGCGGCTGGTGCGTTTGCAGCCCCCTCCACGCCCAGGCTCCTTCCCAAGGGGGCGGGGGTGGGGGGGGGAGAGGGGGGCGGTCAGACTGTTGCTATTCTCTCAAGCGCCTAGGCCCTTTCTGATGTCAAAGCACCCCACACAATGGGAATGCCTGGGTCTCGGAGTTTCAACGTGAAAACCAGGGCAATTGCTAAAACATGAATGTGCTATAAAATTGGAAGGCACCTTTAATACAGCTCTGGGGTAGAACGAGTTCTTCTGAATCATTCTTAAACACAGTTACTCATCTCCACGTTGTTTCGTTGCTTCTATAACTCATAAAACCCTTGTATTAGGACCGGGAAATGCTTCCTTCGTTGTGCATCAGCCTGACTCAACAGTCCCTAACAGCAACATATAAGTACACAGATGTAGAGATATGTATACAGATATGCAGATCTCCATATAGAGATATAGGTATAAGTATAGATATGGATGTGGAGACAGAAAGATCAAGATACACGAGCTCATCAGAGATGGTCATGCCACGTTCTCCAGGGGTGAGAAATCGTCTAGGGAATGAGGTTCGCCCACGAACACTGGAGCCACTTGTCCATCAGTCTGTCGTACTGTGGTGGCTTCCGTGTTGCTGTGATACCAGAAGCTATGTGAGCAGGGCCACCCGTGGTGCACAGGTTTGAGAGGAGCCTCCAGATGAAGAACAGACAGGAAGAAGGACTTGTTTGTCCACTTCTGCCCAACTGGCCCCTAACAACCCTCGACCAACAACGGAACGCTGCCTGATAAAGCGTTGAAAGATCAGACCCTCGGGTTGGAAGACACAAGATACCTCTGGCGTGGTGGAGAGAGGGTCAGAGGAACAGAGGAAGCCCCTCCAGGGCACAGGCTGATCAGGACTGCAACAATGGGCTCACACGTAACCAGGTCAGCGTGAGAACGGTCCAGGTCAGGGCAGCACTTCCTCCGGGGTACCCAGGGTCCTATGAATCGGAGGTGACCCCGCGGCACCTGACCACCCCACCATGGCAACAAGGGGGCAGACCCTGAACTTCTGGAGATCCGCCAGGCTTTCACTGACGATGGCGGCACGTGGGACCCTCGATGGGAGCCCCTTGGTCAGACTGGGGAGGCCTCACCGCTTCCTCCTCCTCCTTCTCGAGAGAACGTTAGTTTGGGATGTTCAGCTAGTCTTCAAAAACGGACCTGGATTTTTTTTGACTCTTACCTTTTGGAAGGTACCTGTGCAGAGGGGGAGGGGCGTTGCTGGGTTCCCGTGGTGGCTACTCCTCATTAGCCTACCCCCCTCACCCCCCACTCCCACCCCCACCCCCTGCAATGGGCATCACCGCCCAGACCAGCAAGTGAGAGTAACAGCACCGGGCAACGAGTCCAGTCCTGAGCCTAGGCCTTCCCAGGAGGGCACCCCTCCACTGGGGGGTCTGATTTCACCAGCTCCACACTCCCCTTTGACCCTCCTGCCACAGGGGCAAGGGAGCAGCGTCATGCCTGATGGTTGGAGGAGACAGCTTTTTCAACACATCAGCACGCACGCCAGATGAATTTGTTGAGAAACCCACTGTGTGGAACTGCGCCTGCCTCACCTGTGACTAGTCTCGCGCACGGCCCCATCTCAGAGCCCTGATGGGGTTAGTGGTTATGCGTGAGGTTGCTAACTAAAAGTCCGCAGTTTGAAACCACCCGCCGCCGCTCCTCGCAGAAAGACCAGGTTTCCTCCCCTTGTAAAGAGTTGGTTTTGGAAACCCACAGGGGTAGTTCTACCCTGCCCTATAGAGTCCCTAGGAGTCAGCATCAACTTCACAGCAGTGGGTTTTGTGAGTGAGTCCCCTCTGTTGACAGAGGACCTCGACCCTGTGCTGAGGAGGAGGGGGAAAGTCCAGGCCTTAGCGCCTCGGCTGGCATGACAAAGTACGGAGTTTCAAACACAGGAGCTGAATGTAGGGTGATTGACTAAAACAGACAAGCCCACAGTCAACAAAAACTCATGTTTCCGTTTTAAAAGGGCTGCATGTTTTCATTTCTTAAATATATATAATTTATATATAAATATATATATATATGCATGTGTGTGTATATA
Organism: Echinops telfairi; assembly: GCF_000313985.2. Lineage (NCBI taxonomy): Eukaryota > Metazoa > Chordata > Mammalia > Afrosoricida > Tenrecidae > Echinops > Echinops telfairi. The sequence continues at coordinate 17,834,195 of NW_022107431.1, forward strand.
TATATATGAATTCTTCTCTGGCTCTTCCTCGGGCACACTTAACAGCACCATCCACATGACCAGAATCTCCCTGGAGGGGAAACCAAATGGGAGAAGGAAGAAGGTGTCTTTGCCTCCGGATTCAAGAGGCAAAGAGGAAAAGTTAAATCTCCCCGGGGGGCTGGGGGGACTAAGCCTGGAAAATATTATTTAAAAAATAAAAAAGCAACGCTTTCTAACTTAGAGGGGTCGTCTGCTGTCCTCGAGTTGGCCCCTGACGCACTGGAGCCCGTGCACCAGAGAATTGGACTATCGAGACCCCTGGCCTCCCCCCCCACCCCTGGGCTGATTTTAGAAGTGGATTGCCAGGCCTTTCTCCCTAGCCCATGTCCGTCTGGAAGCTCCACTGAGACGGGCCCTGCAGCCCAGCAACATGCTGGGCTACCTCCACTGACAGGTGGCTGCCCTTGAGCTGAGCTGGGACCAGACCCAAGTCTCCCACGAGGAAAGCGAGGATTCCACCACAGAACCGCCGCAGCTCTTGCTTTAGAGTAAGCCCATGGAAATAAAACAGGAGCATGCATGCAGGCAGGTCCGAAGACGGTCTTAGACTTAGAAGACCAGTATTTTTTACTAGAAATACTGGATCATAACTTTTTTCAAAGGTTTCCATTTCACGCTGTGATATGTATTTTCACAACCAGAATTACGAGCAAAGAAACCTCACCTAATCAGACTAGATGTGTGTGTCCACCCTTGCTCTCAAACACGCGGACAGCCAACGCAGGTCCCTGATCTTTCAGGAACTTGTGTGCACTGTCTTCATGTCCCATCAACACTTCTGCCCGGGGAAGCGGGCCTGGGCCTTCCAGCCACTCGATTCTGTCTGAGCAGACAGGCAGGGCACTCAAGAAAACCAACCAGGTCGCCATTTCCAGAGACATTTTTAAGAGCGCAATTGTGGGGCAGAGGCAATACATAATTCAAACGGCCAAATGAATTGTTCAGCGGCTAACTGATCCAGCAGCAGAGAGGGCAGATAACATCAGCCGGAGGGAGGGGAATTTGAACTGAGTTTGAAAGGAGAGATAAGGCGGAGACAATAGTAGTACTAACTGGTGCTGCTGCAGCTGCCAGGGCCCCACTCAAGAGCCTGCCCAGTGGGGGGCGGGGGTACACTCTGGTGGGCATTGTACACACACGCTAAAGCACCCCCACCTCCACTGACTGGAGTTTAGTCCATGAATGCAAAGACGTGGATATTAAATCACCTGCCGAGGCCTCTTCGTTAGGAAGTGAGCTGTGGGCTCGTGTTGACCCCTAAGCCCACCCCGGTCCTCCAGGGACGGGCACAGAAAGTTCTGGGCAAGGGCAGAACTCCGACTTCTCCCAGATGCAGAAAAAAAATCTGATACGCTTGCAGGGCGAGGCGGTGCAAAATCACCGTGTTCTGGAGCGAGCTCACTCGGAGATGGAAAAAGCATGGTGGTGGCACGCAGACGCGATTGGGATGTGTCATTGGGATTTCAGAGCAGCCGCGTGACAGAACCCCCCGGGGCTCTGGGCAGATCCGGTGGGTGGGCAAGATGGACAGGAGGTCACACCCTCTAGTCAATGCTCCCCCCAAGACGACATACCCAAAGCAAATCACTCAGCCAGTGTTCTGCTAGGACCTAGTATACACTCGTCCTTCACTCATTTTCAAAGCACATCACCAGGCCTTTCTTCCTAGTCTGGTTGTTTTTTGTCTGGAATTTCTGCTAAAAAATCCACAAGGGGGAATCCTGCTGGCATTTTAAATACAAGGGGCATGGCTTCCAGCATCACAGTGACCACAATAGGAAAAAATGGGTGGGTTTCTACTTTCCGAGAAGGCAAGAATAGGCCACCGTCCAGTGACACCACTTCACAACTGGGACGCCCCACAGCCTCTGTGGGCCCCGCCATCCAGCTGTGAGCCTGGCTGCCCCATATCCACATTTCAAACCCAAGCACTTGCTACTGCGGTTTTCTTTAAATTACGGTGACCAGATTTTAACATTGGTAAAGCGGGACAAAAGCGGGACACCATTGATAAAACTCATATCCTGGCGAAATAGCCACATGGCAGCCAAAAACCACATACCCTAGCTTGTCGTGCCTTCTTTCCAAAAATCAGGACTTTAAAAAAACGGCGCAGGACACGGGACAAATTGTTAAAAATCAGGACTGTCCCGCCAAAAGCGGGACGCCTGGTCACCTTACTTTAAATGACTTGTTTAGAAATCGAAAGGATAGTTGTATATGTGAATTTCCAACATTTTAGGAAAGAAGACCCCCCCCCCTTTTTTTTTTTTTAAGAAAAAGAACATTAAAAGAGAACATGTAACCCGGACTTGAAACACAAAGCCGACACTAATACCCTCCTTGACTGTATGGGGGTCTTAGCACAGGTGCAGTCCTTCTCCAGTGTAGGCTCCTCAGAGCCTAGCAACCAATGTCCACAGATCACCTGGACAAGGGAGCAGGCACGGCCATTGCTGGGATCTGGGGCGACACAGAACCAAAGGGGGCGGGCGCAGAGGAGCTGGTGTCTCCCAGCAGGACGCCAGGCCTGGATTCCGGAAAGCCTTGATGGGCAGTTTTGTCCTCCTGATTCCTTACGCTGAGTGAACCTGGTTCAAAGCTTCTCCAAGTTTCTCGGCTGTACCAGTCACTGCCTGTTGCTCCAGACACTGGACTCATTATCCACAGCTGCGAAACATAGACCTGACGGCGCCATTGATCCTATTGGACTCTTTTGACATCTTATAAGACAGTCTTTTTGTCCCTACTGGAATGTTCCCCAAGCAAGACCCTGTCAGGCCCGTTCATGATGTACTCTCGGCTGCAGATGCTAAACCCTCAATCACGCTGCCCCACGATACAACTCACCAGGATCCGAGACTTTATCAGTCTGCCCCAGTCACCAGTTTCTTTGTATCTTGCACAGTGAGGGAGCATTGTAGAACCGCTGTGATCCCACACATGGCCTTGAAAGACACAGAGTTTTAGAAGAAGCTGATCCTGGAAACCCGCATTATTTTTCTCCCTTACAAAATGCAGTTAGCCTAAGGCACTTGACGGAAAGCAGTCTCTACAGAGTGCTTATCACTGGCTCCATTGCGCAAAAGCACATGGGTTGGATGGGGATGTCCCCTAGAAGGGACAGATAATGCTGAGCGTCTTCTCTTACTGGCCTGTGAGTGATTAGAAGCCAAGCCCTGCTACTTAGTTAGTCACCAGTGTATCCTGAGACTGCCGCAGACTCCAAGAACCTTCTTGTTGTTTGTTTGCTCCTGGTCAATAGTTGCTTCCTGTGGTTACCCTGAAACCTAAGTGGATGTAAAAAATCAGCACTCGACTCCCGAAGGGTAAATTCCACATCCAAAGGTATATATATTCTCTAGATATTATGATTCAATCAGGGCACCACACGACAGTCTGTCTCGTACTGCTGTGGTCTCCTAGCCGATACACCTTCTAACTAAAAACATCTCTTTCTTACTCTGCCTCCGAGTGGGTAGACCGGCTTCGAAGGCCCCGAGTAAGTTGGCAATGCCAACAAAAGAAAAAACAGAACTGCTAACACACGGATGCGACGACAATTCTGAAACAGCTCACTCAGAAAAGAACAGGTCCTCTAGAGAAAAAAGGATAGAAGTGATTTAAATGACACAGGGAATACATTTTATTAAACCACCTTGTACCCACCCCACGTAAGACGGGCAGAACATTCCCAAATCAACAGAAGTATGTGTGAGGGAGCCCTGTCCTTACCGCCGCACTACCTCCACTGGCCATTTCAGCGGCTGGTTTTGACTGTACCAGAGGCAACCTCACTGAAAGCTCATCTGTAGGCATGCGGGCCTTCCTCTGCTCGATGTACAAGCTTTCCCCGGGCAGACGCCCTGTCTTAAGCTCATAGCCCTCACAATCCGTAGCTCCCGCTTTCTACAAAGTAGGCGCCCGTGCACCCACAAAAGGACCACCCCAAACAGTCTTCTTTTTCCAGACGGTGGCCGTCGATCCCAGTGTATGCTGCATGGAGAGGTGCCAGAGCCTGGGTGGCGCAGTGGTTAAGGCACTCGATGCTAGTTCAAACCCACCGGGCGCTCATGGAAGAAAGGTGTAAAGCGTGGCAGTCCGCTGGCGTACAGATGACAGCCCTGGCCACCCTCTGGGACCTTTCCCTGCCCTGCAGGGTGGCTCTGAGGAGGCGCAGCCCCACCACCTGGAACCTTCTCTTTCCTGCTACTGTTGTGAGGGCCCATCGGGTCGTTCCAACACACAGCCGCGTCAAAGAGAACGCCAGGCTGCCCGTCCCACCACGCCCTTGCTTAGTCATCACGATCGAGCCCTTTCTTTGCCCATTCTTGGCCTTCCCTCTGCGTGCACCAACTCTGGCCCTCAGATTGACTCAGCAATGGGTTACACACTAAAAGGCAGGCACGGGGAAGGGGCGGAGATGGTATTCGGTGCTTATTAAGTCTGGGCATCCCTGCGTGTTCGAAAGGGACAGGTGGAAGGCTCTGCAGCAAGGGGAGAGGACTCGCTGTGCTTGCAGCTCAGACTCATTTGACCATGACGCCTCCTCCCCCCTCGTTGTTTTTGATCAAAACCAGTTCCCAGCATTCTACCAAGCTGAGGACTCGCTGTTCCAGGAACCCCTAATTCTCAGGGCCAGGAAGAGGACCTAGTTCCTCCTGCCCAAGGCCACCCTCTGCTGAGGAAGCAGCGTAGCGTGGTTGTCTTCCCCTTGGTTTTTACGCGGCATCCTTTGTCCCGCAGGCAAGGTTGGGGACGCCCTCCTGCCCTCCACCAGCTGCGGTGACGCGGTGGCCCGGCACCGCGTGTGTCCATGTGGCCGAAAGCTTTCACAGTCCAGGAACAGACTCACAGTGCCGCCGCCGCCTCCTGTGCCGTGTTCATGTCACCGCCGCCTCCACTCCTTACCACGCGTCTCACCGTTCATGAGGGAGCCCCTGTGGTGCAGTCGGCTACTAGTTGGGCTACTAACTACAAGGTCGGCAGTTTGAAACCACCAGTTGCTCTTCAGGAGACAGATGAGGCTTTCTGCTTCCGTAAAGAGTTAGTCTCAGAAACCCACAGGGGCAGGTCCAGCCTATCCCGTAGGGTTGCTACGAGTTGGAGCTGACTTGATGGCAGTGAGTTTTGTTGACTTGCTTGTTTTTTAACCTTGGATTAGACATGAGTCACTTTCACGGTCCTACCCGTCTGGAGGAAACTGGGGTCTTTGCCAGGGCAGGAGCTGGAGGAAGCACTCAGGCCGCTTTGAAAGCTCACCCCAGGCACCGTGTCCCTGTCCTCCGCAGCTCTGCCAAGGTCCCCGCCAGCACCTGTGCCATTAGCAACGTCTAACTCAATGCAGCGAGTTATGGATTCATCATGGGAATCGTTTGTGCTGCGGCCACGGGGCCCTCTTTATTAGCCGCCTTCTGCCCAGTCCACTGGCCCCAAGACACTCCCAGGGGTGCAGGGTCCACTCCCGTTGTGAGCACAGCTCTGGGTATGGTCTGCGAGTCTTGGGGTACTGCAATTCACTGCTCTACTTGCACGTTTAAGTTCTGAAGCAACGAATGGTAACACGGTCCTCGTTGCTCTCACTTTCTTCCTACACGTCTACTCCTGCCTGTCTAGTAAGTATTCGACATGCGACCGAGCACTGTTAGTTCAACCCTTCAGGCTTCGACCAAGAGTGTCCAGTGTGGCCCGGGTATGATGAATTCCTTAGGAAGGAAACAAAATCATTGCTGGGACCTAACCAAAAAGCACAGCCCTCCCTTCCTTTCCAATTTGTCACCCATTATGGTTTTTGCCAGGAGAACAAACACATTTGTCGTAGAAGAAGTACAGCCAGAATGTCCTCTGGAAGCAAGACGGAGACTCCGCATCAGGACCTGTACTCGGGACAAGTCTTAGGCGGGGCCTGTCCCTGGAGTGGGATAGTGCGCTTGGTAGCGGGTCAGCACAGAAGAGAAGACCTTCAGTGGTTACAACAGTGGCTGGAAACAGAGTCACCACTGTAAGGACGGCCCAGTACAGGGCAGGGTCCTATTGGTCACAGGGTCACTGGATGGACAGCACCCAGCAACAAACACAACAGCATGGTGGAATGTTTCTGGCCAAAGCCAGGCATCTTGAAGATTCAGCAGAAGGCTGGCTGATTCACACTAGGAGATCAACGTGACGAAAACGGATGCCACTTTCCCTCCCCTTGCACGTTTTTTTTAGAGAGATGCAGTATCTCACTTATTTGGCTCTTTGGTCATACTTGTTAGTCTGTCGTACAAAGGTTAAAAACAAGAATATTTTTTTGGGGGTACACAGTTTAAAGTCTTATTCTACACATCCTAAGCAAATCTACATTATGATTATGATTATGAATATATTTTTGTTTCACTTACGTTGCATGCTCAAGTGGAACAAAGAAACTCACCCTAGAGCGGAAAGAAGCCTTTCCAATGTCTTCACCTTCGGATGCCTGATGTCGCTTCACCTGAAGCACAAACACAAAACACAAATCTCCGTTTACTTAAATATTACTTCTCCGTGTATGTTATGTTAAGGAATTATAGTTAGGACACTGGGGTTTATTTGAACTGTAAAACAGGGAAACAGATATCAAAAGGCTGTAACTCCCCTCAGGAAAAGGCCCACTATATTCCAACCTCGCGGCCATCCAGTCAACGCTGACTCACAGTGGCCCCGATGGCTTTCTGAAACGATCACTGTGTAAGGGAGTAGGAAGCCCCGCCTTTCTCCCGAGAGCTGCTGGGGGTTGAACTACCAACCATGCAGATTGTAGCCTGATTTATTTTCGAGACACTACCAGGGCACCTGTAGCTGTATTACTGGTCTCAACTAGCGGAGCCCTTGGTAGTGTATTGGCATATGTGTTGGGCTGCTAACTACAGGTCAACAGTTGTAAAACAGGCTTTTTACTCTTATAAAGAGTTACAATTTTGGAATCTCAAAAGGGCACTTTTACCATAAGGGTTGCTATGAGTCAGAATTGATCACGAACTGGTTTGTTTTTTAAACCTGATAGCAATAATCATAAACATATCATTAAAAAATAATCGGCAGGATGTGAGACTAAAAAATGACTGATTTAATTATTATCCTGTCCTCGATGTTCCCTTGAAAACTTAGAACATTCAAAAGTGACTTGATAAATTGGCATTCTATGATGCTCACCTTCCCGACACAACCGCTGAAGACAAAACGGGTGAATAAGCAAATGTGGTGAAGAAAGCTGATGGTGCCCGGCTATCAAAAAGTATAGCGTCTGGGGTCTTAAAGGCTTGAAGGTAAACAAGCGGCCATCTAGCTCAGAAGCAACAAAGCCCACATGGAACAACATATCAACCTGTGTGACCACGGGGTGTCGAACGGATCACTGAAGACAAATGGGTGCATAAGCAAATGTGGTGAAGAAAGCTGATGGTGCCCGGCTATCAAAAAGTATAGCGTCTGGGGTCTTAAAGGCTTGAAGGTAATCAAGCGGCCATGTAGCTCAGAAGCAACAAAGCCCACATGGAAGAAGCACACCAGCCTATGCAACCACGAGTTGTCGAAGGGATCAGGTGTAAGGCAACATCAGAACAAAAAATCTTACCATAGTGAATGATGGGGGGAGTGCCGAGTGGAGATCCAAAGCCCATTAGTAGGCCACTGGAGATCCCCTTGCAGAGGGGTCTCGGGGAGGAGATGAGCCAGTCAGGGTGCGAGGTAACAATGATGAGAAATACAACCTTCCTCTAGTTCCTAAAGGTTTCCTCCCCGCTCCCACTACCATGACTCGAATTCTATCTTGCAGGACTGGCTAGACCAGAGGAGGTACACTGGTACAGATAGGAACTGAAAATACAGGGAATCCAGGACGGATGAGCCCTATAGGACCAGTGGTATGAGTGGCAAAACAGGGTGGGTAAAGGGAGAATGGGTGGGAAAGAGGGAACCGATTACATGGAACTGTGTGTGACCTCCTCCCTGGGGGACAGACAACCAGAGGGTGGATGAAGGGAGACGTCGGACAGGGCAAGATATGACAAAATAACCATTTATAAACTGTCAAGGGCTTATGCAGGAGAGGGGAGCGGGGAGGGAGGGGAAAAATGAGGACCTAATGTCGGGGGTTTAAATGGAGAGAAAATGTTTTGAGAAACGATGTACAAATGCGCTTTACACAATTGATGTGTGTATGGATTGGGATAACAGTTGTATGAGCCCCAAATAAAATGATTTTTTTTTTAAAGAAAAAACAAACAAACAAACAAACAAAAAAAACAAAAGTGACTTGAACTTTCAACGCTGCTACAAACTCAGGAGCTCACTGAATTGCCAGAAGCCAAGAAGCGCGTCTGCAGGCGAGCGGAAACCAGCACAGGACGCCAAGGAGATGAATGAGAACAATGACCCTGCCTAGTCCCTCAGCCTCATGATCTCAGCAGCACAGGGAGTTGCCTCACTGGAACGGAGGCAACTACAGGAAAGCAAAATGGCCACTGTGTCCCAGAACCCCTTTCCAGGGCCAAACCCAAACCAAACTCACAGCCGAGTCAATACTGACTCACAGCCATCCTCGAGGTCGGAGTCGAACTGCCCCTGTGGGTTTCCGAGACGGTAGCTCTTTACAGGAGCCGACAGTCTCATCTTTCCCTGCCTTTGCTGATGGTCTCCCATCATTCCTCTCAATGTCCATGTTTGCAAAGAAGGCAGTGGGTAGAAGTCCTGGTGCAATTTGGAGTCACCTCTTACTGGTGATGGTGTTTGAGAAAGAAGGAACCACAGACAGGTTCAGATCATTGAAGAAGAAACGTCACGCCTGACAACGTGGCAGGACGCCATTGTCTTTACGGCCAGTCAAGCTGAGGGGGAAAAGATTGCAATTGGTCACTTGTTCGGGAGAGGAATATCAGCCCCAGACCATTCTCTAAAAAGGATACTCACAGGAATCAAGTAAAGCCAGATGAGACCCCCCCACTCCAAGCCTCCACCCCCACCCACTCACAGTGACTCGCAGGCCCAAGTCCTCTCTCTAGTAAAAAGACCGTCAAAGACGTAGGACCTAGAAAAGGAGAATACGCATTCCAGGCATAAAGCAAACACAGTCTTCAAATCCAAAATAGCATTCGTACAATTAGAAGAATACACCACAGGCATGTAATTAAAGATCTGGACATCACGAGTGCTTTATGTAAACATCCTGATGAATGAATGTGAACCTCTCAATGGAAACAATTTCATAAGGTGATGTTTAGCGATAAAAACTGGATCCAAAACATCAAGAGTGGGAGAACCAATAAATATGGCTTACTCCAAGGATTAGATCATTCCTAAGCATCTTTTCCAGGATATAGAAAAGATAAGGCTTCCAGGTTGTTTATAGCAACAACAATAGCCAATCCTGATAGCCAATCCTGACAAGGTGCAAAGAGCGAAAGAGAGGGGGAGAATCCCAAAGAAAATGCAATCGCTAATTTTAATGGACATCAATCCCAACAGGGACCATTCTAGTCCACTCATCTTGAAAGTGTCAGATGCATTGTTTGTATCTTGTGATGCTGGAAGCTGTGCCATTGTTATTTCAAAACCAGCAGGGTCACCCACGGTGGGCCGATTGCAGGCAGTTTCCAGACAAAAGAGAGATGAGGAAGAAAGGCTTGGTGGTCTATCTGTAATGAGTTCATCAGATTTGCTAATGCAGACCCTCTGGGTCATAGCAGAATATGGTCACAACAGAACAGTGCTAGAAGATGAGATTCTAGGCTCAAGTGCTCAAACTACATCGTGGCCGCAAATGAATCTCAAGCCTGCCCACTATCACAAACATGGTGACAGGATGCAGCAAGCTTTTGTTCTAAGGTTCAGGGGGCCACTGTTAGGTGGCTAGCTTAGGGACAGGGGGTTGTCCCCCCCCCATGCCTGCAAAGGCCCCCATAGAGGAGGTTGGAAAGAAATCGGGCAACCATTAGACACCTATGAAGACCCCAAACTGAGCATGCTCATACCCAAGCTCCCGAGCCAGGTGGGAGATACACCTGGGTGGGCCAATGTAGGCCCAGGTGGGCCTAACTCAGTCAATGGGGCCAACCAATACCATCAACCACGGCTTTCCCCCAGTCAGGGGGTGCACTAGAATAAAGGCAGGGAGCAAGCTCTGGGATGCTATCTCTTACCCTGCTCCTGGTCAGAAGCAGGGGGAGGGGGAGAGCACATATGTGCCTGCTCTGGGTCTACTCTTGGCCCACATGCTCTCACCTCTAGGGTTCTTGGGCTTCTGGCCTCCCGGGATCCCCGCCCTCCCCAACATCCGCACGCATGGGTGTTCTTTTCCACGTGGTTGTTCATGCCCAGTTGTGAACCCCTTTGAGACTGTAAGACCTTAAACTTGTCCGGTCCTTCATAAAAAAGCCCACTTGGATTACAAAACGGGCTTCGTTGTGAATTCTTTCATTGTGCGAAGACAAGAACCGAGGAGCTATTACCGATCCAGAAACCCAACACCACCACAAGAGGCCGAGCCAACTTGACAGCAACTGACATTTTAAAAAATGCTACTACATGCCCGTCCCCTGAGAAGAATGTACCTCAAACGATGGCACTGAATCTGCAGCTTCGGGAGAAGGATATATCTGACCAGAGCACACAGGAACAGATGACGGGGGAGGAGGAGAGAC
>NW_022107431.1:17846701-17848121 GCF_000313985.2 Echinops telfairi
GGAGAGAAAATGTTTTGAGAAACGATGTACAAATGCGCTTTACACAATTGATGTGTGTATGGATTGGGATAACAATTGTATGAGCCCCTAATAAAATGTCAAAAAAAAACACACAAAAAAACAAAAAAACAAACAAATAAATAAATAAATAAAAATGGAAACAAAACAAAACAAAACAAAAAAAAACAACCAAAAAAAAAAATGCTACTACATAAGCAGATTTGCCTTATCAACGTGCCCTATAGCAACACATAGCAACAGGTCACCAGAGACCAACACACATTCTTCTTTTCAAAGATCCCAAGTGGCGTGTGATCGATCTGTGTCTGATCATCTCTCAGCAACCCAGGAGCAGGCTTCGTCACCCTGACCCTAAGAACGATGGAAAGCCTGCGGCAGCATCTCCGTTCAGAAGGTGGGGTGAAAGGAAGAGAAAGCAAGGGTAGGAACAGACCAGGTCCCCACTGTCAGCAGGTGACACGGCTGCAGACCTGGAAAACGCCGAGAAGATGCTCTTGAAAGAATGGGAGGCAACCCAGGTGCCGTACGACGTTTGAAACACACCAGGGCAGAGGTGGTGGTTTCTGCCCGGAGACAGTGTGACTGTAGCCCCAAAGACTAGGCTCAGAGCAACAACAACAACAACAAAACAACCCATCTAGGAGGCACTTAAGGCAGCAAAGGACAATGGCCTCCTCAGGAGAAACGAGGGAAAGGCCACACTGCGCTTTGTCAGGCAGGGGAAAGCGTGCCATCTCATCAGGACGGTCGCCGGCGGCGAGGTCAGCCGGCACATTTCTATTTTTAAGGCTGCAGGAGGGGCCGTGTCATGGCAGAAATGTGAGTGCGGCACGGGAAGCTTTTACCGTCGGTGGTGTGTATTTATAGGCGGATAATTGAGACCCTCGGAGGGCGTTCTATAAATTCTCAGAGGGTGTTCTATCAATTCAGATACAATTTTGAAAGGAAAAAAAATGCATTAGGGATATTTGATTAATCCGAGGCCTAAGTGCAAACGCCACTATGCTATCACACGCAGGGCATTAAGCACAGCTAGAAGGTTATGAGTCAATGCCAACCAAGCCACTTCAGGAAGCTTTTGAAGGTTGGGGGGACGCTGCAAATAGCCATCCAGGCTACGTAGATTTGTGAAAAAAAAGTGCTGAGACGGTGGCAGAAGAGGTGCCTGTAACTGCTTCGGGCTCAAGAAAAAATGCGACAGCTATAGGCTGGGGCTGTGCAAGGTGATGTTTAAAGTAAATTCTACAGAGCCAAAGACAATCAATGTGAGCTCCAGTATAAAAATACATAAAGTGGCCCCAACAGGCTAGACTGGAAAACACAAGTTTTTCTTGCTTGGTACATTTTAATTTGTTCTTCGTCAGTGGATTGATGTTGTTGCTGTTTTGTTGTACAGTGT
>NW_022107431.1:17849610-17861722 GCF_000313985.2 Echinops telfairi
TGTTTTGAGAAACGATGTACAAATGCGCTTTACACAATTGATGTGTGTATGGATTGGGATAACAGTTGTATGAGCCCCTAATAAAATGTTAAAAAATAAAAATAAAAAATAAATAAAAATACATAAAGTGCCAGGGCTGGGTTTTGCAACATGGAGATACCGGCATAGTACGGTATATCACCTTTTTAAGTACAGTGTCTAACATGAGCTCACCTTTCGTTTTAGACAATGGTCATGGTAAAAAGGGGGAGCTACCAGTTCCAAGCCTCTGACCATAACAAAGTGTTAAGTTTCAGTGATTCCAAATGGGGCGAGGACTACAATGATGCACGAGAGGACTCAGCTTGGCTCCTTTTATGTGGGGCAAGACAAATGCTCTAGGGGACAATCTCCAGTGTCCTTAGGGAAGGGAAGTTTTTTTATGGTCCTTGCCATCTGTGGGACTCGCGGTGGCGACACTCGGTACAGCAGGATGACATGAAGCCTGGATCCCTGTCCTCCTCACAAGCACGAGTGTGTTTCAGTCCACCTCCCGGGGTCGGGGGTCGGGGGGTGGGGGAGCCTCCTTTGCCCTCGCTGACCTTCCATTCACCACGCAGGATGCCCTCCTCGAGGGACTGAGCCCTCCTGTGCTCTGGTGTGTTCTGTACGGGGTTGATGGGTTCATATTTGTAAACATGAGTGCCAGGCCATTCTCCCTAGTCTCGGGCTCCACGGAAATCTTCCCTCTTTGAGTGGCCTGCTGGTGTCTGAAATTGTGGCGGCAGCGCTCCCAGGATCATCATGACAATACACACTAGTAGGATACATGGACAGATAGTGGTGGATGGCCGGTGGTCGGTGTGGTCTAGACAAGGAATAATTTAAAGACATTTCTGATCATCATAGAACTAATCCTGCTTACGTAATGACTGCACACAGACCCAAAGCAGGCATATTGGCCCTGAGATGTCGATGATTTCGTCTACAAGAGCCCGAAAGATAAGCAAAATATGCTTTCTCCTTATTTCTTGGGGAAAACTCAAGACCCTCACAAATGAAAATGAGGGAGAGTAGAGAATCAGGTCAAGGGCGATCTGAACCCCCAAGGACCGGTGTAGATGATAATCCAATCAACAAACAGACCGCCTCCATAGACACCTTTCCCACGGCGCGCGAAGCACCTGGAAAGTATTCCATGAAGCAGCACACCCTTGTTCAAGCACCAGGAGAGCTATTCCCGTCATACTGTCCCTCGCTTGTAGTGGCCCACTGGATGGGGCAGCACCCCCCCATGGGGTTTCTGAGCCCCCCTCCTTATGGACATGCATGGCCACAACTTTCCCCTGCTGAGTCGTTGGGGGAGTTGACCTTTGGCGAGCAGTTTGCGAGCTTCCCCACCAGGACACATCTGTTTGCGTTCTGGAGAGCCTATACAATCTGATCACCTCTGCTTAAAAAGAGCCTTTGGATGTGGCTCCTGCTTCTGCCCTATACCTGCCACCCCAGCATGACATTCCCCCGCGGCCCAGCCTTCTACTCATGTGACGGAAACACCTTGTCGCCCACCCGAGGTCTACTACAACCTAGGTGGCCCTTCCTCCATTCTGCACACAACCTGCTCTCTAAGCAACCTCAGGTCATTCAAAGGCCATTGCCACTGCATGGCAACAACTCAAATTCATGGCCACCGAGTCTATTCTGATGCATGGGGACCCTACGGGGCAGTCCAACCGCCCCTGTGGTCTTCCAACACTGTCTCTCTTCACAGTAGAAAGCCCAGTCTTTCTCCTGTGGAACAGCTGGTGGGTTCAAACTGCTGACCTTGAGATTAGCAGGGCGCTGTGTAACCACTGCGACACCGGCTCCACCCCATTGCAATGGTGACTGTGAAAAACACAAAGCTTCCTGAATTGGCTCCTGCACAGGGTGTAAGGCCACAGGTAGTTTAGAAGCCCCACCCATCCTTTAGAAGCCCAACTCCTCCCTTCTGGCAACCAAACCTGCATGTTCCTCTCCTTTCTCTACACCCTGCTCATGTTCTCCAGTGATCACTCCTCATTGTTTTTCATTTCTTTTTAGCTAAGCCACTCACCCTGCTGCACCCGGTGGTCCAGACCAGAGCCCTCATTTGGGACATTTAGTCGATGGCCCCACACAATGATCTTCTCTTCCCACCTCTCACTTTCACTGCAGCTAATAGATTTTATTTACCTTATTTAAGGTATTTCACATAAGGGAGACTGTACACTATTTATCCTTCGGTGCAAACCCTGGAGAAGGAGCACATATCTTCTGATAGCTAACTTTTATCTTCTGATTGATAGTTTTTATCGATGCCCTGACCAACAGCTCCAGTCATTTTACTCACAATCTTCATCTGTTACGTAGGGAACCTGCGCAGGTTGCCAGGTAGAGTGAAGAGAGCATGATGTGAGAGGCGTTATCCCACATGACCAAATGGATGTGTTCTTGGGAAAACTGCATGGGTAAATCGGTTTTAAATAAATCGGGTTGTTGTCACTGGCGTTCTTACAGATACATGAGGAAAATATTGGGTCAAAATAGCATCCAAACCCAGATGTTATAGATCAGAGCTGCGTGTCCCAGTAGGCGCTGTCCGCTGCATCTAACTGAAATGGGAGAAATGAGTTGAGCAGCTACGACAAGCTCCATTTCTGGTGTGTATGCCTTCCCAGGGTCAATGCGATCCCACACAGTAACTAAGTAGGACTGAGTCGGTTTCTCACTACATCGTTCGGTGGTGTGTCATGGGGAGGGGCTGCGAGCTTACACAGCCAGCGGTCCAGGGCTTTGTAACAGATCTGGATGGCCCCGAGCTTCAGTGCTGCAGCGCCCTGCGGTCTGGGAGATTGGTGGCTGACTTAATGAGTTGACCAAGTTCATGAATTCTTAGGTTTACTCAGAGTTTAACAGTTCCAGTCAATGCCTCTTTCCTGATCATCCCCTGAATGCCCTCCTTTTTTCTTTCCACCGAGAAAAGCTGGCCAAGTGGGCTGGTGAATTCCAACTTCATTTCCCGTCATTTTTCAATGTCAGAGGCGACAACAGGCAAAATGTGTAATCATGCATGCATGCAGCATGCACCACCTCCACCTGGATGGGCACTCCACCATCGGGCACTGACTGGGTCATGGGGTAATGCATAAACATTTTAAAAGCCCCATCACGATCTAGCACAATATAGCCCACCTTTTGCTTTACCATGAAGCCACCAGGTCGTCCCGGGAGCTGTCTTCATGGGCTGTGATGCCCTCCACACTTCACGCTCCCATCACCCGAGCAACCTGTGCTACTGGGGAAAGGCCTTGTTGGCACCTAGCCCTGGAGGACGAGCATGCGCCAGGCCTCAGTGCTGAGGAAGCAACAGGCGTGGGGCAGACACATTCCTGGTCCTCATGGAACCTCCAGCCAGTGAGATGGACCATGCACAGTTAGCTAGAGACACTGCCCAGAGAGGCAGCTGCAGGCATATATGTGCTTCCCCCACTAAAGAATAGCACCTATAACCTTTGTCATTCCACTCACTTCTACATACTTTACTCAGTGACATTTACAACATGCATCATACTGGCAAACACATAGCTTCTAAATTCTTCCACCATGATTAACCAGCATTCGGTACCTCTTAAGAAATATTTCCTCTTCCACTCACCCCTAGTAACCACTAATAAACCTTCATCTCTATGTATTCATCTACATATACTAGATATTTCATTTTATATAAAGGGGTGGAGATCATATGTTATTTGTCCTTCGCATCTGACTTATTTTACTCAGCGTAATGCTCTCAAGGTCCAGCCCTGGGGTAACATGTACTAGAACTTGTCTCTCCTTTTGGCCGGATAACACTTCACTGTGTATGCAGATGGGGAGAAAGGTGGGGCTTTCCACTTCCATGAAGAGTTCCAGTCTCAGAAACCCCCAGGGGAAGGTCTACCCTGCTGTGTAGGGTCACTAAGCGTTGGCATCAACCCCATGGCAGGGGCTGGTTGGCTGGCATGTACAGATAGACCAGACCATTTAGGGTATCATTTCCCCTGCTGAGGGATACTTGAGTTCTTCCCACTGCTGGGTTGTTCTGCATGATGCTGCAGTGAATGGTGACTTGTACGTTATCTATGTGAGTCCCTGCTTCAGGCCTTTGGGGCTACAGACACCCATGAGGCTTAAATGGCAATGTTGTGTTTAACTTGTCAAAAGTACCGCCACACCGCTTTCCAGAGGCTGTATCACTTAACAACAACCAGCAGGGGATGAGGATTCCCAAACGCACCACGCACCACGCACCACATTGTTGCCAATACTTAGTATTTTCTGATAACAGCCATCAACCTTGGAAACCCACAGAGGCCATTCAGCCCTGTCTGATAGGGTTGCTGGGAATCCGAGGCTGTGAGTTTGGTTTCAGGGTTGAAAGGCAGCCTCGGGGGCTAACTGAAAGGTTGAAGGTCAAGTCCATCCAGAGGCACTTCGGAAGGCAGGACTTATGATTGACAGCTCCAAATCTCTGCCGTCAAGAATCCCCAGGGAGCACAGTTCTCTCTGATATGTTTGGAGTCATAATTGCGGGGGTCCAGCTCCCACAACCGAACGGGTCCAAGGGGCGGTTATATAATTGGAGGGTAAATTAAAAGAACAACAGGCAAGGCATGCAAGGCCTCAGCTCTTCCATGGCGACCCGGAACCAGAGTGAGAGAGTAATGTATTCTCACAAGCTTGTATATTCTCGGGCATGCAAGCCATGCTAAGCACCTACAGAACAGGAAGGGGTTGTATTAGCGGCATACACGTAACATGAGGGGGATGAGCAATAGGAAGGGGAGGTACTAGGAGTACACATGTGACAGAAAGGTACATACGTAACAAGATGGGTGGGTTCTAGAGACAAGATGGCAGCCTAACCTTGGTCGTCCTTGAGCTGGCTTGACGTTAGGTGTCCCTGAGCGCTTCTCCAGGGGAACAATCTGTGATCCTTATCAGAAGGGAGTGGGCCTTGCTTAGGGTGGGACAGACAAGAGGGTCTCATTGCTCTCAATGGCAGATAACCTTCAGGCAAGTAGCCTTCAAGAGTATAATAAGAACTATGTGCTTGCAAGTAGCACCTTAAGATTGGCATTGTTATTGGGGCTGGGGGGTAGGGGAGGATATCATGGGGAATAACTTTCACTTAAGAGAATGTGACTGGGATTTATCTCCAACCCACAGGCATGAAGACCTCCCTCGCTGGAGCCTTGGCCTCCCAGACTCCTTTAACGTGTGAGCAAAGAGAATTTGACTGCACACACTCCCTTCTGCTTCTCAGTTCCCCACGCATGATAAGCCGACTGCTTAATGGCAACTGCTCCTGCTTTGCTGGTTCACTGGTAATGCCAATGCCACTGAGCATCTCTTCATGCGCTCACTAGCCATTCGAATAGCTCTAGAGCGACACCCACTCATGTCCTTTGTCCGTGTTCTGGTTGCTTTAAAAGCACAGACACAACACATCTAACATTAAACCCTAGGGCTCTGTTGCAAACAAGTGGAGGAGACTGCCCAGGTGCAGGCCTCAGATTATTGTACAGGAAGGTGGCAAGTGGACGTTAGTATGGTTTGGGGTGAACTTTAAATTGAATACAACGCATACTAAGTGGATAAAACTTCTAAGCAGGAAAAATGATAAGCAGCAGCTTTGATTAGGCCATTATAGTACTAGAGAGTCCAAGGGCTTTACAAGCTAATCAATGTTTTAAACAGTTCAAAGTGTGTTCACTCACTCAATGTCCTCCACTCAATGCTGACTCAGCAGTCTGACTGGACGGGGTAGAATGGCCCCTGTGGGTTCCTGAGACTGTAAATTCTTAAGGATGGAAAGCCTCCTCTTTCGCCTGAGGATCAGCCAGTGGTTTTGAACTGCTCAACCTGTGGTTAACCATCTAAGGTATAACCAACTATGCCACCAAGCCCAAACCAAACCAAACTCACTGCCAATGAGTCAATTCTGAGTCACAGCGACTCTCTAGGACAGGGCAGAGCTAACCCGGTGAGTTTCCAAGACTGTCAATCTTTGTGGAAGTAGAACACCTCGTCTTTCTCCCATGGAGCTGGCTGGTGGTTTCGAACTGCTAACCATTGTGCCACCAAGGCTTCTCAAAATGGGCTAGTAGACAGTAAAAATGAACTAGTTCCTGCCAGGAAGTTCCCTAAAATAAAAAGAAGCCAGATGCCCGTAGTTTTCAAAACTGAAGTGTTTATCACGCTGGTTATTTAGTAAAAGGATTAATATTTGGGGAGATAGACATCTTTAGCAATTCGGGTTTGCGGTCGCTATTTACCGAATGGCGACACACGTATTTAAAAGAAAAAAAATTATTTTATTTTAAACCAGTCTTTCTAATAGCTACTATTCAGGCAACATATGGGAAAAAATGTGAAATCATTTTGAGTATGTTATTTTTAGGAAGGTAATTTCCTTTCACAGAAGGCCTTTTTCACCTTCCCCCATCAGTCAAGAAAAACGGCTTTGACACACCGGTTAAAAAAGCAAAGCAAAACAAAACAAAAGAAACCACATAACTTACTGAGTCGATCACAGTTGTGCTTAGCATCCACCGTGAGGGGACTGTAGTGAGCTTTCAGGGTTGGTGGGAAACAAAAAGGGAAGGCAGAGAGCTAGGACTGTGGAGGGCTGACTTCCAATGAAACACTTACTACCCCGTGTGATTTATGCCCTCGGTAGTATATTAACCGTGTGTTCTGGAAGTCTCTCCTGCTGCTAAAGGAGAGGGAAAGCTAAGCCTCAGTTATGTAGCCCAGGAGAAAAATCGTAGGGCAAGAATTGGCCGAGACAAAGACACGTTGTCATTTTCAAGAGACGGTCAAGAAAGTGAGTTTTCTTCTTTTTCTTTTTCTAATCAACCTTGCATAACCATAACTGTGTGGTCAACTCACTAGTTTGCTCCTCTTAAAAGGCTCCTTGGCTGATTTCGGAAGGATGGCTGCCACGTCCGTACTATTCCAGAAGCCTGGATCGAACAGACGAGCTTGGCGCCAGGTTCCTGGCTTCCATTACAGAAAACCATCCGGGTTGTCTTCCACGAGATCTCGCAACTTCCGACTCCAGTCACCGTGGCCGAGTTCCGAAGAAATCTGATTGAAATGCGTTTGAGAGCAGCCTCTGTGGTCTCTCGGTTTTAACTTCATAACCACATGGTTCTTGCTCAGAATCCCGAGCATGCTCGGGTTTAGTGAAGGGTGGGGGAAAGTAAAGGTGAATACGGTTTTAGGTCAACTTTAAATGTAGTAAAAAGGAGCAAGTCAAACGAAGTTGATAAACCTGGCTAAGCATGGGAAAAAAATGTATATATAAGCAACAGCTTTTATGGGTCATAGTACTGTGGAATCCAAGAGCTTCACAACCTTTATCAATATTTTCAACAATTCAAATGTGTTCACTCTTGAAAACACAAAGGCTGCTGTTGTTATTAGCTGCCACTGAGCCGGCAGTTATGTCCCTTTCTGTCTAGCAGCTCTTCCCCACATTGGGCCACGTGAGATTCTGTGGATCCTAGCACGCCCGGGACCCAGCACAGCACGCAGAGCTGCCCACAGTGAACTGTTCAATGAACAATCGAGGGCAATGTGCTCAGTGAACAGACCAGAAATGCAGACTGGGACAGGAATCTCTATGGTTGTGTCTTCTGTCGACTTTTCAATATGCCGCTGGGACCTCACCACAGATGTGACGTGTACCCCACTTCTGACCTGACATCTACAAGGCAGGTGAGGCCGTACAGGGCAGCCTCGGTGCAATTCTCCCAAAGGTTGCAGTCACGGTTGCTGGGAGCCAGAATCGACTCCAGGGCAGTGAGTTTGGGTTTTATGGATGAGCCAGAAATCCCTTCATCACCCCCTCTTGCTGACGTCCAGGAATTCTAGCTGCACGACAGGTTTGCAAAAGAAAAAGAAATGGGGCTGTCTCTCTTCATGCGGAAATAGAATAAAGGTTCATCTAACCCTACACATACCTTTTGCCCAAGGAAATGATGTCTGGATTGCTATTTGCCAAGTCCAGTTAAAGACAAAGGCCAGGTCACCTTCCCGCTGAAGACAAAGCGGGTGCATGGGCAAGTGTGGTGAAGATAGCTGATGGTGCCCAGCTGTCTAAAGGTATAACGTCTGGGGTCTTAAAGGCTTGAAGGTAAACAAGCAGTCATCTAGCTCAGAAGCAACAAAGCCCTCATGGTAGAAGCACACCACCCTCTGTGATCACGAAGTGTCTATGGGATCAGGTATCAAAGAACAAAAAATCAAATCATTGTGAATGAGGGGGAGTGTGGAGTGGGGACCCAAAGCCCATCTGTAGGCAACTGCGCATCCCCTTACATAAGGGTGTCCGGGAGGACACCAGCCAGTCAGGGTATAGCACTGATGAAACATACAACTTTCCTCTAGTTCCTAAATGCTTCCTCCCCCTGACTCTCATGACCCCAATTTTACCTTAAAAATCCGGCTACACCGGAGGATGTACACTGGTACAGATAGGAACCGGAAACACAGGGAATCCAGGACAGATGACTCCTTCAGGACCTGTGCTGAGAGTGGCGATATTGGGAGGGTAGAGGGAAGGTGGGGTAAAAAGGGGGAACCGATCACAAGGATCTACATATAACCTCCTCCCTAGGGGACGGACAACAAAAAAGTGGGTGAAGGGAGACATCGGACAGTGTAAGACATGACAAAATAATAATTTATAAATTATCAAGGCTTCATGAGGGTGGGGGGGATGGGGAGGGAGACAAAAAATGAGGAGCTGATACTGAGGGCTCAAGTAGAAAGCAAATGGTTTGAGAATAATGAGGGCAACAAATGTACAAAGGTGCTTGACCCAATGGATGCATGTTTGGATTGTGATGAGAGTTGTACGAGCCCCCAATAAAATGATTAAAAATGTATAGAGAGAGGCCCGGCAGCTGCCTGCAGTCACAGCGAGGAGCTGGCGGCTGAGTTGGATAAGAGCTAAGTGACTCTCATTTCACTTTCCAAGGTGAGTCCAATAAAGGTCAGGTCTCCTCGGCAGAAACTAGCTCTCGAGAGGAAGTGCGGGAAGAGCATAAATAGCCTTGCCGCGCTCGTTAGCGGAATGGCTTCCAATGACGTCTACACATGTGGCGCTCTCTCTTTAAACTCCAGTCTAAATGCGTTTTAAAGGCTGTAAGTAAAGCCATAATTTACGGAAGCCGAACCGCCAAGAAATGCGGTCAGCTTACAAAAATTCTCTTCCCACCTATAGAAAAGAGAATTTGAATAGCTTCTATTTTGGTCATTTATTGACTGATGCTTATTTAGAAGAACTTTGGAACCTACAGTCATCTGAACTATTACGTGCCAGTCCAATGGCATTTCTGGGATGGAGGGAGAGATGTTAACCAGGCGGTGAGCTAGACAAGAGAGGCCTGGCCCGAGCCCCCACATGCCCGCCCTCTCCCTGCCAGCCCTGAGCATGTTCTTGTCCCCCTGTCCCCCTGACCCCTTGCTCTGCCTTCATTTCAGGAGCCTTTTGACCTTCAGCAAGCACAAGGAGGGATCAAGGTGAAGGCCCAGAGTGGGGTTCTTCTTCTTTTTTAACACAGTGGGGTTCTGAGACAGAGAGACTGCTTCCGAGGTCCGGGGCTCCCAGGCATTGTGCATGGGTCAGAATCATGGATAAGAAAGGGTTAGGAGATGGGTGGAAGGACAATCAAACATAGTGAGAGAACATAAGAAGGTAGAACCCTACGATAGCTCACTTACTAGGTGCTAAAGTTTGGGTGGAAGAGAGTAAGGCACCACCTACAAAGATGTGCTTGATGCTGGAAGAGAAAAAATGGTACCCAATCTAAGCACTTCATCTGTCAATCACAATAGCTCCTTAAAAGCCACAAGGATACCCATCTATAGCACCACCCTCTTATAGGGAGACCAGGCATGGAACATTCTTAGATATTAAACAAGGAACAACCCACACGAAACATGCAACAGACACTTGACAGTAGCATTGCTGTGGCAAAGGAGATGGCCGGCGCTCTGGAAAGGTAGGTCCAGAAACACTCCAGACCACACAGAGCAAAAACAAAGGAAAGTGACAGATAGAGGCCATCAAGCGTACACTCTGGGAGATCTGGAAGCACGAATAGAGTTCTCGGGAAAGTCCAGGGTCACCGAGCCAACGCCGAGGTCTAGGGAAAGAAGGAAGGAGTCGTGGTGGGAGACCACATCCCGACCTAGATCAGACTGAAGCTCATGAAGGCCAACGAATGAATGGGGTGAGGTGGGGAGAAACCATGGGTTAAATTAATGATAAAGCAAAAAGTAATAATAATAATAATAATAAACCAAATGCTGAAAAGCTTCAGAGATGTCCAGAGAAACACAAACACAGAGAGATGATGGGCTAAGTTCTAAGATCCCGTCCAGCAAGACTGAGGGGGCTGCACCGGATTGTAAGGATGAAAAGAACACGGCCCACAAAGGAAGGCCAAAGACAAGGAATGGGGAAGAATGGAGAGGAACATCTGCTCTGAACCACGCTGCTGGCGGAAGACACCGCGAGGTCCGTGTGCTGCCAGAAGAACAAACAAATCTTGCGGGAAATACAGACAGAATGCTCCTTGGAAGCAAGACTGGCGAGGCTCCTCACCAACTCTGGACATGTTTCCAGGCAGGATCCGTCTGCAGAAGAAGCTTGGTCACGCAGTCAGCAAAACGAGGAAGACCCTCAAGGAGTGAATGGACACACAGTGGCTGTGACCTGGGCCCCCAAACGCAGCAGCGCCTGTGAGGCGGACGTAGGTGGGCAGCGCTTTGCTCTGTTGTAGACAGGGGTGCTAGGAGCCACGGCTGACTCGTAATGCCCACCATCACCTACTGCACCGATTCTGATCCGAGAGTAAGGTGATCCATTGGGTCTGATGGTAAAATCAGACGTTTTCAAGCATGCGCTATCAGAGCTTACCATCCACGGTCTCCTATATAATAAAGAGTACTCGCAGGGACAGTCTATCCCATAGACAAGACATCCGAGGAAGAGGACGAGATGGGACACAAAATCCAACCGAAACCGAGGCTCACCCAAAGCAGAGGCAGCCAGGAAGGAAGAGCTAGTGGACAAACCACCTTCAAGCAGCAGCACTCCGTGATAGATGTGGGCGAGTCTTTGTCTGCACCTCAGGCTGGCTTCTCACTGAAGAACACTTGCGCACGGGCCTGCAATTTTTCGAAACAACACACAGACCCAAACCAAAAATGCACTTAGCTACACTGCAACCACGGCAACAATGAAAGTGTTATGCCGTGACACTGTAAACATTACACGCGATCCAAATGTGAGGATGGACACAGCGGGACTCAACAACCCTCCAGGGACGGAGGGCATTCCAGGCAGGTGGGATTTCCAGGCTGAAGCAGGCTAAGTCCTGGTTAAACTGGAGCTCCTGCTTTGCTCCTGCTCAGGTGTGCGCCAGGAGAAGTCAAAGAGACGCTGACTGCATCCGTTTCAGAGGCCGGGCTCAATGGATTCTTTGACACCTGTGTGGTGATGACCGACACCACCGAGCTGTGCACCGTGTCGGCACCTGGGCAGCGGGGCTTTCGTAGTTTATTTCATTCTTTTCCCAGTGACTTAGACCATGAGAAAGAATTCATGCATCTATTGTAGGGCGGGGCGGCGTGATGGTGGTGTGCTTCTTCAAAAGTAGGGAAACCTAGAACCCCAAGAACGTGAAGCTGGCTCCAAGGAATTTCTACCTACACACTGACTTGAAAGCAAGGTGGGAAACACAGCCAAGCGCAAGAAGACCTGCCCCCCAGCCCCGGGACAGTAGCTGCGCTCTCATACGGAGGTGGTGGGGGGTGAAGGGAGCTAGGGGTGTGTGGGGGTGTGTTGGTGTCATGCCGGGAAAGAACAGGGAGAAGGGAAGCTCAAGGCATCCACTTCATTGCGGTTAAAAAAGCCACTGGAGGTGTCCGTGTTGCCCGGGGCTCTGGTGTGCCCACTCATGGTGTTAGCTGCTAGGAGTTGGTTCTGACTTGCACTCAGCACTCACCATTGCTGTTCCTTTGAGTCTGACGCTGCAGCCACTGGGTCGGTCTG
>NW_022107431.1:17861881-17910228 GCF_000313985.2 Echinops telfairi
TGTCTCATCTATGAAGTGCTTTCTCTCCTGCCTTCCTGCCTTCTTGTCTGGCTACAACACTTTATTTCACCGTGTATAAAGAACTCAACCCCCCCAAATGCCCAGCGCGAACAGCACAAATCCACTTTTAGAGTACAAATAAAATCATCTTGTTTCTGATGACTGGGGAATTTCACTCTTACCTTCTGCCATGGTAATTGCTACACAATTATCTTGTGCTGAGGATGCCCTTGGTTGGGTTAATTGTCACATTCCTAACGGGTACATCCCAGGGAGCCGTACATATCTAATGTCATCCCCCCTGCCCCCCGTGCCCCCCGCTGACACCATGGGGACTCTCCGGGGTGTGGGTACTCTCCTGGACCGCTTCTCTATCGTTTTTGCGGTCTCTATGCTCTGATAGGATGTAATAGCTTTCCTTTTGTCCACCTTTATAATAGGTCCACCGCCCCCTTGACAGGTAATTGCTCCTCGTCCCGCTGGCTGCGAATCACTTTTGTACATGAGCCCATGATGCAGGATAAAGCATTCAGGGTCTGCTCCTACAGGCCCCTTGGACCATTCTAGCCCCCAGCTCCCGGGGGAGGTAAGACTGTCCACTTTGGGAAGCGCTGCCCTATGTTATGAGTTTTAGAGATTAGCACTAAGTTCTTAAAAGAGTCATGCATGACTTACGATGACTTACCAGTTCTGTTACCAAGAATAAGGAAACAACCTCTCAACTCTGGGTTCTTTCCATGACCATTAACACCTAGACGCTTCTCTAAAGACCCTGAGTGGGATTTAGAGGCACAGGCGATGTTTTTAATGTCTTTAAAGAGACCCCAAACCTCGTCACCGCTGACTCTACAATGACTTGCCCAAGAAGCCATCAACTCATCTACAAGTGATAACTCAGTCATAAAGATAGTAAGCACACTTTGGTTCCTTTCAGCGTAAGAGCCCCCTCAGGTAGATAACACCACAAGATAGGCCTCGGCTTTTAAATGTGAAACAGAAAAAGCCCAGTGCTGCCTTCTCGAAGCCACTAACCACCCAGCACAGTCGCAGACCTTTGTGAGCACAGGACCCGCTGGATGGTCTATCAGAGCCCCTTCCCCTCAGGTGCACTTGACATTTCCCAAACACCTGAAGTCAGTGAGGATGTGACCCATCATTAACGTGGGCATTTCATGTGGCTGAGTTCATAGATGCTCCCTGCCAAGCTGGGGAATCCAGGGCGCGTCTTAAAAATCCCGAGGCCAGAAACAGTCAACGCATAAACACCTCATTAGAAACAGGTATTACGATGCTACCACAGTTCATTAAACTCATGAAAAGGATTAAAAAAAAAAAATCTGTGGCTCCAGACAAACTCAGATGTTGGTCCTGCAAGTGCAGCTGGCTGAGCCCAGAAGCACGGGGAAAGGCCAGCATTTGAGCCGACTGGGCACTTACTTCCCTGTTCTTTTCCAGGACAGAGGCTAGAGTCCACCCACAAATCCACGATGCAAACAAACACACCAGGAGCCCCATAAGATGGCCTTTATCGACAGATACATTTAACTTCACGACCAGCAGAATTCTCCGTGGTTTCAGGGTATGAAGAACATTTATTAAAAGGGAAATTTGCAGGGCATTAAGTCTCCACAACTCCTAAGCACAAAATTAATGAACAAAACACTGAAAGCTACAATTTTTTTGCTCTCCAGGAAACTAATTGGGATGCACTGGGAATAAACTTCATGAAGTCATGCAAAACACTCCGGCAATATTGGAAGTCTGCTCTTAGGAGCCCTTGCTGGGCAGGAGCCGTCTCCACCCACGTGTTCATTTCCTTTGCTCCCATAACAGCTCCACTCCATGCTCAAGTGAAAGAGGATTGATTGACAGCTGACAGATTTTCCAGGACAAAAGACACTAGGCTTTACAACCCGGATTGTTTTAAATGTCTCCACCCTCCTCTGAAACTCTCCTGACTCTCCTTGAAGGATAAAACCATAGAAATTCCTACGTGCCCCATCCTGGTAGGCCGTTACACGCTTGCAGCTTTCATGCAGAGATGTGGAGGGCGGCCGGGAGACAGCAGCACAGAGAACGGCACAACCCAGCACTCATTGCTCTCAGCCATGTCATTGCCTGATCATTTCTGCACTTCATCACTCAAAGGTGGCGGGGGATGGGGGGTGGGGGGGTGGGGTGTTTCTCCTAGAATTAGATGTAAGGGTCTAAAATGGAAAGTTAACATTTTTCCACATTGACTCTGGTGATGGGAAATTTTTTTTTTCCTGTTAAAATAGCCTAGAGGTGGATTTGGATTCACTTTATCAAAAATAAAAAAACTCATTGCCCTTGAGCTAACGTTGACTCATACAGACCCTATAGAACAGGGTAGAACTGCCCCTGTGGGTTTGAGCCTGGAACTCTCTCTCTTTTTTTTATCGTTTTATTAGGGGCTCATACAACTCTTATCACAATCCATACAAATATCAATTGTGCAAAGCACATTTGTACATTCATTGTCCTCATCATTCTCAAAATATTTGCTCTCCACTTAAGCCCTTGGCATCAGGTCCTCATTTTTTCTCCTCCCTCCCCCCTCCCCCTCCCACATGAGCCCTTGATAATCTATCAATTATTATTTTGTCATATCTTGCCCTGTCCGACGTCTCCCTTCACCCACTTTTCTGTTGTCCGCCCCCCAGGGAGGAGGTCACATGTAGATCCTTGTAATCGGTTCCTCCTTTCCAACCCACTCTCCCTCTACACTCCCAGTATCGCCACTCATACCACTGGTCCTGTAGGGATCATCCACCCTGGATTCCCTGTATTTCCACTTCCTGTATGTACCAGAGTACATCCTCTAGTCTAGCCAGACTTGCAGGGTAGATAGAATTGGGATCATGATAGTGGGGGGCGGGGGGGAGGGGAGGGGCTGGGAGGAAGCATTTAGGAACTAGAGGAAAGTTGTATTTTTCATCGTTGCTACATCGCACCTTGACTGAGCCTGGAACTCTTTATAGGAGTGGAAAACCCCTGGGTTTCTCCGAGGAGCAGCTGCTGGTTTCAAACAGCTGACCTTCCAGTGAGCAGCCCAATGCATAACCACTACACCACCAGGGCTACCCGAGCTAAGTTTCAGGCCTATGTGCATTTTTCAAGACAGCCTCAGATGCGGTCCGATGACAGACATGAACATGGTGATGGAAAATGTAGTGGGGGCAGACACAAGCACAAGGGGAAGCCGTGTGAACACCCACTGCTTCTTCTCTCCCACTGTTGCCTAAGACGTCAGGACTCCATAGCACTCTCCTAGACTCTTCTCGGCTACCCATCTTCCTACACCACAAAATCAAGCCCGTCTCTGCCACTATGAAGCCACTGGATTGTGCACTCATGGCTAGTTGGCCTTTATCCTAAGCCAAGGCTGGTCAGTCACTGGCTTCCAGTCCCCCCCCCCCACCCATTACACACAGCACTCTATATACAGCAGCGTGACAAGCACACAGTGGGGGCCCCACGTGGCTTGGCAACAATGAGCACATGCTGTAATGATCTGAATTTCCAACCCAGGGCTAGTGGAATGAGCCCACCAGCTCGTCCACGGGAGAATGTGGAGGCAGTCTGCTCCTATCAAGATCACAAGCTTAGAATCCCTGGGAGGCAGATCCAGTCTGTCCTATGAGGTGGCAGTGGGCATTATGGGCGAGCAATCAAGAGTCACAGTCCCCAGGTCTGTTACAGAGAGAGTAACTGGATTAATAGCTTCTTAGGGTGATGGCAGGGGAGGCTGGGGGAAATCGGGAAGTTCATGAGGGCAAGGAAGAGGGAAATTGATGGTGGCACAACTCTTTTTAATATGTTTAAATTAGCCGTCCTTCAGCGGCTAATGCCATGTTCTTCCACTCTTGTTCTTGGCAATTTCTCAGAAAAGCAAAACAAAACCAAAAAACCCCAAAACACAACACTGGATTATTTGCCAACTTTCTATGTTGACTTAGACATCTCAGTGGCTGAAAATGGATGAAAATCCCCACATGTCAAGCGAGACCACTAAGAACTACAGTTGGCTTCCTGGCATTCAACACACTTCAGCATCATTCATTTATTGGATGTGAACCCAATGCTGCTCAGGGGCCAGAGCCAGCACTGGGCCACACCTGTCATCCCTGCCTCTCTCCCCACTCAGCTCCTGCCGGAGCTCCACACTGCAGCTGCTTGACCCCCTTTGAGGCCCTTCAGAGCTCCTCAACCACCCCAGCCCCAGTCTCCGAAGCCATCCCCTCCTCTTTTCAGGAAAAGAAGGCCATCAACGGGACCTCTCTCAACCTGCCGAGTCTTCTGCTCACAAACCCGGCTCTGACCTCGCTTTCCCCGTCTCACCCCTGGAGAGAGTGGTCAGAACTGAGGTGGGATGACCACTTTACCAGCCCCTGGACTCACCCATACATCCTCCCCCCTGTATCGCATCGCATCCCATCTCTCTCTCTCCATTGGCTATGTTTCCCCTGTGGATTGATGGAGCCTGTACAAATGGTAGGAGCCCTGGTGGCATAGTGGTTACACGTTGGGCTCACTTCAAGGTCAGCAGTTTGAAACCACCAGGTGCTCCTTAGGAGAAAGATGGGACTTTCCACTCCTTTAAAGACAATGGAAACCCCCAGGAAGACTCTCAGAAACCCACCAGAGCACGTTGACCCTGCCCTGCAGGGTCGCTATACATCAACACTGACTCGATGGCAGTGAGCTTGGTGTTTGGTTGGATACCAATGGTGGTACCTCCATCAACCTAAACAATCCCCCTCTGGACCTTGCATCCCTTGCTCCACTCCCAGGCTATATTGGTTTCCTTGCCCATAACCTGTGTCACTTCCAGGACAGAGGGGTTTGAAGGCTGCAGTCTCTATGGAAGAAGATTGGGCTGGGTTCGAACTACTGACCTTTCAGATAGCAGGCCAGTATTTAAGCACTGGATCGACCAGGGTTCCTGTGTCCACTTTTAAAAAGTATTAACTATTTAAGATCACCTACTTCCTCTCTTCTCATGGACTCCGCTCATGCTTCTACTTCCCTGTTCGTCCACTGAGATTCCGGGACAGTGTGCGTCTTCAAAGGCTCCGGGGCCTTTTATTGACCACTTCAGCCAGAGCCTTCAGGTTTGTCTCTCAACTGCTTGCAGCACATCTCAGGGCAGCCTCTTGGCTCATTATACACCTGGGTAGAGCCCCACATCCTGCCGGACATATTCATGGCTTCCCAGAATGGAAATCACCGAGAAAACTGCCCAATGATGATGGCTGACGAGGACACATGGAGTTCACTACACAGCTTTACCCCAAGAACTGCTCGACTCAGTCATGAAGTACGGACTATGGAAGGCAGGCTGTACACCAGCATGCAGAGGAAGAGCCCACATTTTGCAAAAACGAATGGACATGCCTGTGGCCTCATCTCCAACGCCTGTAAGCCTCTCGTGGAACACAATGGCAACCCAGAACCGCTTCCCACCCTCTCGGCTGGGGCTTTCTTTCCTGGCTCCCTGCACTCAGTCCTGCTCTTGCCTCTGCCGGGCTGGACCTCCCCACTCTCCTGCACCTGACTGGTTCTCCCTCTTTCTGACTCCACTTCAACACTGACCTTCAGGAAGTCATCCCTGAAAGGTGCACATGCACATTCCACATTGCTCTGCCTCTCTGATCACAATGGTGATCTCCCCAAGGACAGAAGCCACATCTCAGCCCTGTAGTCTCGGCTCTGCACTCACTGGAGATGTTACACTGAAGCTTGAGTTTTCAAAGGAGCGGAATTCAAGCGATTTGTTTATTCCCCGATATAAGGGGTGTTTTCCAGTTTAGGACAAATGAGCCAGAGACTTAAAGGGAGGAAGGCAGCTAGCAGCAGGTGGAGCATCGAAGATCCAAGCAGGGCTACTAACTGCAAGGTTGGCAGTTCAAACCCGGTAGCCACTCCTCGGAGGTAAGATAAAGCTGTGCACTCCTGGAAAGTCATCCAGTCTTGGATACCCCAAGGAGCAGTTCAATTTGTCCTACAGGGCCACCGTGAGTCAGGATAGACACAACAGAAGTGGGTTTGGGCTTTTAGCTGCTTTTGAAACAATTCCGTGCGGTACAGTAGTGGTGGCTATGTGACGTTGTGCATCCGTCAAAGCTCATAGGGTGTACAACACAGAGTGGCCCCTCCATGAGAATGGTGACAAGGCCAGCACGCCCCGGGAGATGTCAGCCGCAGGAGAAACTGCCTGAATGGTGGGGAAAAGACACCTTGAGCTGTCTATACGGTCTCCTGCCTTTCTGAAACAATAAGCCTGCTGAGGGAATTAAACCAAGCGTTAAAAACAGAGCATCGAATATGGCATTTCCCCAGTCTGTTTCAAAGCGTAAGGAAATACATCCTTAGCAAATTGCCGACTGATGAGTTGTTCGGCACCCTGGAGTCAGTTCTAACTCATAGCTGGGGCCCCCTCTCTTCACCGCCCCTCCACTTTTACCAAGCTTGAAGTCCTTCTCCAGGGATTGGCCTCTCCTGACAACACGCCTAATGCATGTGAGACGACATCCACCCATCCTTGAGTCTAGGGAGCACTCTGGCCGTACTCCAGTCTGGCCTTCTCTCTCCGCCCCTCCTGTGGCCTCTCACCAGGTGCACACCCCCGATGCAGGTGCACTCCCATCTGCACCCCCTGCTGGACTTGGAGCTTACCACCTGCAGAGATGGCATCCTGCCGGACACCTGTCCATCGTCTGATGCCATCAAGCCAACTCCGAGTGATAGCCACCTGGCACAACAGACTGTGACCCCCCTGACTCTGAACCATGCTCAGAATCTTTGGTCTGCTCCAGCCCTTTGCTGTGCCCACTGGGTGCTTGGAATGCCTTCCAACCCAGAGGCTCATCTTCCTGCACAGTACCAGACAAGCAGGATTTTCATTGGCTGATTTTTCAGAAGCAGACTGTCAGGCCTTTCTTCCTAGTTTGTGTTAATCCAAAAGCCTCATTGAAACCTGTCCACCATGGGTGAAGCTGCTGCAATCTCAATTACTAGCGACGGGGCTTCCTCGATCAGAGTAATACGTACGCCACCACAAGGTAACAAACGGACAGGTGGTTGGAGACATGGCACAGGACGTTTAATAAGCACCATCTACCTGAAGTCCCCAAGAGGATGGTCGGTGGCTAGTGGCTATGCATTGGGCTGTGATCTGATCTGCAAGGTCTGAAGTTTGCAACCACCAGCCGCTCTGCGGGAGAAAGGCAGGCTTTCCACTCTCCCAAACAGTTGTTGACGTTGAATAAGGAAGACCGCAGAAGATTTGATGAATTTGAATTGTGTGCTGGAGAAGAATATTAAAAGTTCCAGGGACTGCTAAAAGGACAAACTGATCTGTCTTGGAAGAAGTAAGGCCAGATGTTCCCTAGAAGCAAGGATGGCAAGACTTCGTCTTCCATGCTTTGAACAAATTGTCAGGAGAGGCCAGTCCCTGGAGAAGGACATCATGTTTGGTCGAGTGGAGGGCAGGTGAACAAGAGGAAGGTCTTTGCCGAGATGGATGGACACAGTGGCTGCATCTATGGGCTCAGGTGAAGGAACAATGGAGAGGGTGCTGCAGGACGGGGCAGGTGTGCTCTGATCAGTTGGGTTGTGTTTGTTCAGTTGTGCACAGGGTCGCTATGGGTCAGGGCCAACTCGATGGCACCCAATTAACAACAAACAGTCTCGGAAACTGACAGGGGCAGCTCTACCCTGTCCTTTGGGTCACTGTGAGTCAGCATTGACTTGGTTGCAGACTTTGAGTTTTGACCTGAACTGCCCACCTGGCACAAAGGACCTGGATCCATCAGGGGCACAGTGGGGAGGCTGCCCATCCATGAGAGGCCTGCCAGGTGACAGACCATCCAGCAGTCCGGCCCCCAGAGCTGAGGAGAGCCTACAGTCTCATTAGACTGAGATGGTCCGGGAGGCTCTCAGGAAGGGTGCACAGGAGTTGGGTCTTGAAGGGCCAACAGAGGTTCGAGATGGAAAGCAGCAGGGAGGTGTCCTACCTGGGAGCATGCTGGGAGCAGTCAGAGCCAGAAATGAAACGACAAGGTGTGTTTCAGACACGTAACTTATACACTCATTATGCCGCGGCTGCGAACTGCTGTGGGCCGCCCCCATCCCATAGCGACTTCACGTACAACATGCATCCTGGGACACAACACAGGCCACTCCTGTGTCGTCCCAGGCTCAGTCCCTGAGGGTCTACAGGAGCTTCTCATTGGCTGGCTTTGGGAAGTCCATCACCTTTCTTCTGTAAGTGCATCACATTTCTTTCTAAGATGCCCACCACCCTCCCCATGTTCTTCCAGTGCATACATTATCCCCACCTCAATGCCTCTTCCTGGGCAGCAGGGGTGGGCCGTTCCCCTTCTGAGCAGACTTCTCTGCTTGGAATGTAACTAATCCTGAGGAGCCCTATGAAGCTGCTCTTTTCACTGGGCTTTATTTCTGGAGGCCCCTAAAGAGACTAAGAAGGGGGTAATTCCAGAGCGAACCTGTCTGCAGCTACCCACTGATCAGAGTACATGTGGAACCAGCCCAGGCCCGCGTGAAACAGAATCCTAGACACGAGACTCGGACTTCTGCTCACGCGAAGAGCAAGTTTATCGTGTGTGTGAAACCCCCAGAGGTCTGCCCGGGTGCCATCAATCTGAAGCAACACATGGAGGCAAACCATCAATACACACTAGATTTTAAAACAGAGGCCCCCAACACAGGAACTGGGAAGAAGGCCCTGGCTTCTGAGCACAGCCCTGCTGGGCAGCTGCAGCGCACGTGGGCCACCAGCTCCAGGGCAGAGGAGGCCCGCGGAGTCAGCCCCTCTGCCTCCCTATTTCATGCCACACACAACTAGAGGCTGCTTGGGCTTGTACCCTTCAGTGCAGTGTTAGGAAAAAGCGATGAGGAGAACAGATACTCGAGGTTTTTGCTTGTTTCTTTAAAGATTACAAGGTGCAACGTTACAGACGATCACACGACCCTTCCCAGGGGCGGCTTGCTTATGCCAACGTGCACCTCTGTCGTCCTGAGAGGCTCTTAAAGAGGGCCTGTCTTTATCAGAGCCCTGGCACATGCGCGCCACATCCAGGCCTGCGCTCCGAAAGAAGGCATGGAGATTTCTAAACATCAGCGCACCCGGTCTATTCATTGCCCATTTTGTGTTTTCAGGGCCCCCACACACATCGATTGGAAATGACCGTCTCAGTGTCGAGGTTCTGTGACTTGCCGACACTGATTGATAGATATCGTGGCTTGTCTCCCTCACCGCGTCTGAAAACAAACGGCAGTGTGGTCGCTCTGAAGACTGGGATATTTTAACAGCCGGTAGTTTTCCAGTTTGTAGCAATTTCTCCCGAGTGCTGAACAAGCTCTTTATGCTTGAAACGAATTCTCCCAGAGCAAAAATAGTACTCTTTGTCCAAATCGCAGGGAGGTGACTGGGAGGCGAACCTCACCGTGTGACTTGTCATCCAACAAGGACCATGAAGCTGGTAATAAGGGCTCAAGTACAAAGATCATGTTTTGACAATAACGATGGCAACACACGTACAAGTTTGCTTGATACCACTGATTTATGGATTGTTCTAATATCTGCTAAGAGCCCCCAATAAAATGATGTTTTTTTAAAAAGAGAGAGAAAAAATTAAAATACAGGATCATGACTTAGAACAACAAAGACCATGAACATGGAGTCCGACAGCCATGGAATCAGATCAAAGCACGCTCTGATGCCGTCCCGGGTCCCCAAAGGAGGGCTCTTATGGAGGGAGTGTCTCCCACGTCCCCACCTGCAGGCCGCCAGCTGTTCTGGCTCACGTGATGGAAGCTCTGCCCAGCATGTGGAACACCAGCAGGTCACCGGCATGGACAGGTTTCAGGGACGTTTCCAAGGCCTGGCTCGTTAGGAGAGAGCCTGCAGAGAGCCGGCCGGTGGAATCACACTGTCCCCGACGGCGCCAGAATATGAGCCCCGAGGCTGGCCACAGTGCACTGCCCCACAATGGACTGGAGCACCCCGACTGTGGAGGTGGCATCGGATGGCACAAGGCTTTGTCTGTCTTACACGGGGTCCTCAGGAGTCGGGGCCAACTCAACGGCAGGGAACAGCAACAGTCGATTTTCAGCTGTGCCTGCTTTCTTCACCCTGTCGCACCCAGCACCCGAGGGAATGGCTGCAGAGCCTTGACCTCGCCACTGCAGGCCCGAGCTCGGCATGCAGAGGTCCCAGGCGAGACAGGGGCACGCGGTATCTATGGCCAGAGGGCTGGCGATAGCACCCAAGTCAGGCACCCTGGAGACAGGGTCTCTGGAGGCCCCAGGCTCAGGAAGAACCCCGGCCAGGGATCTATCAAGTCAGCTTTGAGCTGAAAGGCTGACAACTTTTAGGAAGTCAGGCAAGGTGGAGGTGCAGCAGGTGTCTGGGAGGTGATGCAAACTCACAGAATTGAAGGAGTAGAGGATGCCCCCCACTAAAGCTTTGAATTTCTTGCTGTACACAGACACACACATACACACACACACACGCACACATGCACACACACTCACCCCTTCTCAGCTGAGATTCTAGGCACAGGATTGTGGCAGGGGACAGGGGGGCTGTGACCACATGACAAGCAGTGGAGGTGTCTGCAGGGGAGAGCTGGCACCCTAGCCAGCAGAAGACTGCGGTGTTGAATGCCCCTGCGCTCTGCAGCCCTGCGCACCTCCTTCTCTTCCCTTCTGTGGCCCGCCAGAATGGGCTCAGCCTCACTTAGAGAAGGCAGAGCCAGGCATGCTGTGCCTCGCTCCCCCCCCCCCCACACCCACACCCCCCCCCCCCCCCCCCCATGCTCACCAGTCCTCTGGGCTTCACCTCCTTTCTCTTCCTTGCAGTGCCTGGGAACCCTCCTGCCGACTCCCATAGCCACTCATTGTTAAGGTCAAACTCTGAAGGCGCCAGTTTCCCGCTCCCCGGACTCCTCATGCAGATTCATTCATGTTCAAGATTCACTGGGCAGGTGACGGTGGCCAGCGGAGGGGCTGCCCCAGGGAGTGTCATGATGCCACTTGCTATGATGGTGTGGAGTTCCGGGCAGGGAGGTGGGTTAGGAGGAGAGGTAGGAAGGGATGGGGGCAGGGTCCGGCTGGGAGCTCAGGCAGGGGTGAGCCAGGGATGAGTGCCTGGGAGGTGGGGCCAGTGGGATTGCCGGTGGCTTCGTTGTGGGACATCATGGTGAAGAGGGAAGAGTGAGGGCAGGGGCGTGGGGTCTTCGCCCGAGCATC
Source organism: Echinops telfairi (assembly GCF_000313985.2). Lineage (NCBI taxonomy): Eukaryota > Metazoa > Chordata > Mammalia > Afrosoricida > Tenrecidae > Echinops > Echinops telfairi. The sequence continues at coordinate 17,873,180 of NW_022107431.1, forward strand.
GAGTGTGCTGCCCTGTTTGTGGAAGAGGGAACACGGGCTCGCAGGGCTGGGAAACTGCGAGTCTGGGGTATGTCGTCTTGATCAAAACAGGCGTCTTATCTGTCAGTGGGGACGTCAGGCTGCCAGTTGGATTCAGGACTCTAGTTTTCATGAGGAGGTCTGCAGCAGGGGGATAGGCACCCAGAAACGATCAAATCAAGGGTGGCGTTTACAGCCCAGCCATCACCACCTCACTCTCTTGGCCAGTGTAGACGGAGAAGAAGCCAGATGGCTGCTCGGGGCCACGCCTGCACGCCAGGCTCAGGACGAGGAGGAAGACCCAGCCAGGACTGGGAAGGAGCAGCCAGTGTGTGGGGAAAGCCAGGAATCTCTGGTCTCCTGGCAGTCTTTTGTGTTCGGCTGGGTTGTCTAGAGAAACAAATCCAGGGACACTCATCTGTATGTAAGACAGAGCTTTACAGGAAGGAGCAATTGTATATCAAGAAGGATCTCAGCCCGGGCCCAGAATGGTTCTTCCCCGGCCGCCCTGCTAAACAAAACAGAGCGAGCCTGCTTGGAAGAGAGGGTGCTGTACATGCAGTGTTGATGTTGGCTGCCCTTGAATTGGCCCCCAACTCATGGTGACCCCATGAAGAAGATCAGATTCTTTGTCTCACAGGGCTTTCATTTTCGGGCTAGCTTTCTGGAAGTAGATTGTCAGGCCTGCCTTGGCCTGGATGCTCTGCTGAAATCTCTTAGCAACACGCTTGCCTCCACTGGCTGTGTTTCATGCACTGGTTGGGAATGGGACCTGGGTGTCCCGCATGGAAGGTAAGGATTCTCTCACAGAGCCACCACTGGATCCATCCATCCATCCATCATCCATCCACCCATCATCCATCCATCCATCCATCCATCCATCCATCCATCCATCCATCATCCATCCATCATCCATCCATCCATCCATCCATCCATCATCCATCCATCATCCATCCATCCATCATCCATCCATCCATCCATCCATCCATCCATCCATCCATCCATCCAACCAGCCAACCAATCAACCAACCTACTGCCCTCAAGCCTATTTCAACCCATAGGAACCCTATGTAGACTTTCCAAGCCTGTAAGTCTTTACGAGAACAGAGAGCCTCATCTTTCTCTCACTGAGGGGCAGGTGGGTTCAAACCACCGACCAAGTCTAATAGTTGGCTAAGAGCAGGATCATAAGGGAGCTCTCCTGAAACAACCTACCTCCTCAACTACGCTCACTAGGAAAAGGGTTCTCAGATAAGGCTCTTTAATTTTCACTTCCACAACAAGAAGTATGTTTTTTTCAGCTCTCGCTGATTGTGAAGATAAAACGCAATCATGGTGGGAATCTTGAAAAAACACACCGCCTGGAAAATACAGAGACGTCTACATCCAATCAAAATGGAGAGGTCAAAGTTGAAATATAACTATACATCATTTTCAATATCCTGGTGAGTTTCCTGCCATTTCTTTTAATGTACTGTTGTTGTTATTTCCCTTTTAATGGACTAAGCTGATGTTACCCTGCCTCCTCTAGGATGTGCTAAAGCAGGGGTGTCAGACTGGAAGCCCGCGAAGCATGTGGCCCCCGAGGCAATTTTTTGTGGCCCTGGATGCTCTGAAATAAAATGAAAATAGAAACAAATGCTATGAAGAAAATAGCGCTTAGGGGAGATCGAGGCAAGACCGTACATGCAATTCCCTCGTTAACCCTTTAACTACTGAAGACGAGTATACACGTGGCCCAGTGCCTATCCTGGGGGCCTGTGGACGTGCAGAAACGCATTCACTCAGTTCCGGCGACATTTGGAAGTGATCTGTCTGCCACTCTCGGTGTCACATAATGTAAACAGATCCTAATAGTGAAAAGGTTAAAAAGAGCATTCTGGGTTGTGCTGTTATGAATCATACCGAGCGGCCGCACTAGTTAACATTTTTAGAGGGAAACCATTATGATTGTACATCACGTTTGTCAGCTGTCCAACATCTTGTGTTTTTATTGGTTACTTTGTTATATTTTCCGGTCACAACATAAGAGGTAAGTGAAAACTAGTAGGAGGAAAGCGCAGGCAAGTTTTGGGTAAAAAAGAATAATTTTAGTTTATAAATACATTAAACAAAATAAACGTTTAAATAAAAGCAATTGTACAGTGTTTTAATTATCCTGTCCATATTCCTGAATCCTCACTTCAAAATATAAATTTAACAAAATTTGTAAATGTGATGTGGCCCCCGTGAATATTGTCTGTTGCACCAAATGGCCCGCGTTTTAATTGAGTTTGACACCCCTGTGCTAAAGCATTTTGATTGCTGAAGTTTCTAGAGCAATCCTAACTGCACCAAACAGACCCTCATATGAGTCTCCTATAACTTAAGCCATCCTCTCTTGCTAAAAATTCAGGTTGATTCAACATCATAGTCATGTGACAGCTTATACAGCAGTGGTTCCCAACCTTCCTCATGCCGCGACCCTTCCATACAGTTCCTCAAGTGGTGGTGACCCCCCAACCATAAAATTATTTTTGTTGCTACTTCCTCACTGTCATTTTGCTACTGCCATGAATCGGCGACCCCTGTGAAAGGGTCGTTCGACCCCCAAAGGGTTGCAACCCACAGGTTGAGAACCGCTGTTATATATCATCAGGTTATGGGGGAGGGGGAGGTTTATTTGTAAAGATGACAGAAGAGCGGATGCACGTGAACCGTGGTGTCGGCGAAGACGGCTAAAGATGGTTTAGACAACCAGCTGACCCAACAGATCCATCTTAGGAGAAGTAAACCTGGAAGGCTCCCTGGAAGGCTCCTTTGGGACACCTCATTAGGAAAGAAACAGAATAGGAAAGCCATGTTGGCAAAGCAGGGGGTCAGCAAAAATGGAGAAATGCTCAACAAGGGGGGCTGACATCAACCCCACAACCAGCGGCTCGGACAAGGACGTGTGGGACTGGGCCATGCTTCATTCTGTTATATAAAGATGCCATGAGCTGGAGCCAACCTCATGGCAGCCAGCCCCACATAACAACAACATGATCCTAAGAATGCACCACGGGTATGGGCATCAGAGGTCTTGATGCATAATGTCAACTGGCTGGCAGACAGATAAACCTCCTGCATCGGTGTGATGCTGTGCGCAGTGTTTTAGCCCAAACTGTCAAGAGTCCTCCCTTCCTGGAGGTAGTGAAGTTATCTCCTGCCTAAGCTTGGGTGGGGAATCCTTGGGCTCTCACATCCAAACTGGCTCCCTCTACAGTTCTTCACTGTGGTCAGCCCACCTCATGGACCAGAATGGCTAGCTTATCTTCTATCGGTTTCTTATCAGGTCCTGCACCCCCACACTGATACATCCCCATGCAAGTGGGTGCACACAGCTCCACATACACCCACACGCATGCACTTCCTCTTGGGCACTTTCTTCACACCTAGTAGATGACAGCTCTGCCTTCATACTGATCACCTGGAGTGGAGCTTCTCCAACGTCCACGAGCCCGTGACTCACCTGGGGATGTGGTTACAAAGCAGATCCTTCTTCCACAGACTCACCCGAGGAAGTGTGCGCCCACCTCAGCCTCTGACTGATCAGCAGGGCATCCGTCACATCTCAACAAGCTCTCAGGAACCGAATGAACCCCGTCCTGAGTCTTCCAGCCTGGGTCTAGTTAGTCGACCATCCAGACGGAACAAACAGCACCAGACCCCACGCCCCCAGGTTACCTCTCCCTCATGGTGGTCTTCTGTGTTCCAATGCTGAACTCCTCCAAGCACTTTCTTGGCTCTGATCTTACTGGAAGCAGACCACCAAGCCAAGCTCTTGGGGCACCACTAGGCTGGATCGAACCACCCACCTTACAGTCGAGGGTGGAGTGAAAACCATTCGCACCACCCTCTCAAAAAACCAAACAAAACCAAACTCACTGCCATCAAGTCGAATCCAATTCCCAGTAAGCCCACAGGGCAGGGTAGAACAGGGCTGGGAGCAGGAAGCCTGGTAGTTTCGAACAGCTGACTTTGCTGTTGGCAACTCAAAGCATGACCACTGCACCACCCAGGGCACCCAGGGACCTTACAACACAGCGGGTCTGGGAAAGCAAGGGCCAGCGTGGGTGTTTTCCTACCTCCACCCCGTCCCCAGACAAATGGGCCCCACTAAGGGCACTTTGAAAGTGGATCTCCAAGGGCTCTAAAGAGAAGCCGGGATTAAACGGCTACTTCATGCTACTCTTGCAGACACGGATTTTCTGCTGGGTCAACATCCTTCTGGAGTTCATATCAGGAAACTACACTCATATCAGAGCGCAGTGGCAATTTACAGTAAATCAGAAAACGCGTTCAGGGAAGTAAAGCAGCAGAAACAATATGTTTCAAGGGCGTTCGGATGCCGAGAGCAGTGGCGTTCCCTCCCCCGGGCACTTCAATCTTAGCAAACCTTTCAAGCATTTACTCCGGGTTCAATCTGCTGCCCACATGTCAGACACAGACCAGTTAAAGATGCCGCGCCTTTTCTGTGCGAGAACAGGCTGGGGGAGGGGTGGTGGCTCTATTTCAGAACCCCATTACTGTGTGGGTACCAGGCCATCATTAAAAATCAATCTTAATGCAGGCCGGTGTCTGCTCCTCAAATAGAGCGAAGCCGAGTCCCACAGAGGCTGCTTGTCACACAGCAAGATGCTCAGGAAGAAGCAAGCACAGGCCTTTGTCATGAGCTCTGTGTCCCGGGATGGAACTTTCTAGCGAGCACAGAGGGCAATAAGGTCTTCCAAGGGCCCACAGGGCAAGCGGGCAATGCAGACCGTGCCTCATTGGGGCGGGCTCCGGCTGACCTAGATCTGTGCTCAGTTCAGCCAGGCAGGCCAGGCAGACACCCAATTTCCTGCACCCAGTAATCCGAATCAACAAAATGGGTGGGACAATGCTGGATTTCTCAGGCACAGAGTCACGCTTTCAGAGGAAACCAGATGTTTGGTTTTCTTCTCCTAAATGTTGTTGATGCTGCTTTTATTTTTCAAGAAAACAGGCCACTGTTGTTTGTAAGCTCAGGGTTCACGTCCCTTCACCCCTGAGCTTTGCGCCCTAATCAATGTGTGGATCTCCACTCTGCTTATCTCGAGAAACCAGGGGAACCTGATTTCTGCACAAAGAAAAAACATCAACTGGGAAGCAGCGGAGGACAGCCACCAGTGGAGGTCAGGTGCAGGGCGATGGCCTTGGAGTCTCCCGCTGTGTCTCTGGAAGTTACTTTGGAGCAGAGTTTGTAACTTTTTTTTTAATAGATATCAAAGTTTACTAGGGTCAGTACAGAGAAAGTGGGCGTGGAGGGGAGGGGTGATGGAAAACCTACATGTATCATGGAATGTTAGCTTGCAAACAGATTCTTGTAATTATTGTCAATAAGGCTTAAACCTGTGAATAACTGAACAGGCAAAAGTTGTGTAATAGATATACAAGGGGGTTTCAAAAAGTTTGTGGGAAACTTCCATTATTTTCTAATTTCTTTGCTGTCACCGCTGGGGCTATTTCTTGCTGCTGGTTTCTTTACTGGCGTGCTCTTCCACCTGCAGGACCAGCATCAGGGCCTTCCTGAACCCTTGTAGGACTGAGACATTATTTGGGAAGCTTGGCTAGGGTGGGTTCTGCTTTGTTCTCAATCTTCTCCACGTTGTAGTCTGGCTGCTTGGTCATCTCGGGAGAGCTTAAGTCAGGTTGGCCCTTGTTTTGAGCTGAAAAGGTGCGAGGAGTCTCGGGGAGAAGGCACCACCGGGTGCACCGACAACATACTGCGCAGGCTGCGGGCGCTTCTCTGGGTGCACAGTGTGTAGGGCCTGCGCCAGAGTTTGTAACTTTTAAGTGGAACGTCTCAAAACCTTAATGGCCACTGCATCAGTTCCGACTCACAGTGACCTTCTAGGACTGGGGAGAACTGGCTGGTGGGTTTCTGAGACTGTGGCTCCCGGGGGAACAGAAAGCCTCCTTTTTCTCGTCCTTGGAGTGGTTGGTGGTTGCAAACAGCTGGCCTTGAAGTTAGCAGCCCAATACATAACCCACAGGGAAACGTGGCTTGCAGGCAACACACCAGGATGCCTTGTTAATGTTTTCTGACCGGAGAATGCTGGGAGTGAGGTCAGTAAGGCACAGGCCATTGAGCAGTGACCCCTGATGTTACCTGTGAGCAGTTACCCCTGATGTTGTTATTAGAGACCAAGTCAGTTCTGACTCACAGCAACCCCATGTACTCCTGAATGAAACACTGCCCGGTCCTGCACCTTTCTCACCATTATTCTTACATTTGAGCTCCGTGGTGCAGCCCAGGCGGCAGCGATTCTCTAGAAGTCAGTTAAAGAGTTGAAAAACGACTTGAAAAAACGGTGATCACCACAGAAATGCAGCACATGTTTACCCTATGATTCAGCAATTTCATACACACACCCACGAAAAATGCAGACATCAAGCCAAGGTTACTGATCGCACTGCTGGGGCATCATGGTTCGAAGTTGAGAAGAGTTCAAAGGCTCACCATATAAATCAATCATGCTTCAATCCATGAAACAAACACTCCATACACAACCAGGGGAATGATTCAACTGTTGTGATACGCAAAGCATGGGTGAGTCTCACTGACACAATACTAACATAAGTCAACCTTGACAATAGTCAATGTCAAGTTCAATCACAACCAAACCCACCTGTGGTCCGAGAAGTCAGGATATTAGCGACATTTGCTGGGTAGAATCCGAGGGCTGGAAGGGAGTTTGTGGGGCAATAACACTGGCCCACGTCTTGATCCCTGAGAGTGGGAAGATTCACTCTGGGATTCCAAAGGACGCAGCTATGAACTGTGTACTCTCTGTCAGCTGGTCATGTGTCGATAAAAGGCACAAGGCTTTTCAAAGGGAAGAAACGTGGTTATTTTCTATGAGCTCGGTGCATGAAGGTCCTTCTCACCAGTCTAGTCAGAGTGCAGCAGGCACTAAAGAGTTACCGTGATACCTCGGTTGTCGAACTCGATTTGTTCCAAATTCATGTTGCAACACAGAAAAGTTCGAGCACCGAACATATTTCTCCCAGAGGAAATCATGGAAAAATCAATGATTGGTTCTAACCCTCCAAAATTACACTTAGAAATTAATTTTCCTAGGACTTTAAATCACTGTGGAGGCTGTTAGCCTCCGCGCACCTCACTATCTCAGATAGGCTATCACCATAGCCTTGTATCTGACTGAGCCAAGTTACCAGTAACTCTCCAACCCAATGGTCCGGGCTCTGTGTTTCCTGGTTAACAATTTCGCTACATCAGCCACTTTCATAACACTTCTCCCCGCTAAAATATCGATAATGTCCACTCGGCCATGTTGTCTTCAGGCGATGAATCGGACAAACGGGGACGTCAGTCAAAGCTTGCAATGATTTCTCTCTCTAACCCTATCATAGGTCACACAGTTTTCCTCTTAGCTGTACTGCTGTGTGGCAGTTACATGATCTCCTGTCAACTTGCAAAGGGGTGGAGCTTAGCTCCCAATGACATAGCCAAAGTCACAGCTTGTCGTTGGGCAACTGGTTCCTTGCTCAAATTGGACTCTCGGTGGTAACTGGCTTGTACCACAAGATCAGGGCTCTGAGGTAAAGGGACTCAAAATCAAACTCACTGCCCCTAGGAGGGTCCTAATTCCCGGTGACCCTACAGGGCAGGGAAGAACTGCCCCTGGTGGTTTCTGAAACTATAATTCTTTGTGAGCATAGAAAGCCCCCTCTTTCTCCTAAGGAGTGGCTGGTGATTTCGAACTCTTGACTTTGTGGTTAGCAGCCCAACAGGAAACCACTATGCCTGCAAGGCTCCTCATCATCCTGGAAGTGGGGAACATGTTCACCAGCACCATGACACAACAGAACGAACCCCCAAGTGGCCCCGCACCACCCTCATCCGTTATGTGGGATTATTGCTGTAGGGACTGTGTCAATCCATCTCCCTGAGAGGCCTCTTCTCCTCCTCTACCAAGCGCCCATGTCCTTCTCTAGGGACGGTCCCTCCTGATAACTGGTCCAATGTACATGAGACAAAGTCTTGCCATCCTTGCTTCTAAGGAGCAGGCTTCCTGCAAGACAGATTTGCTTGTTCTGTCAGTCCATGCTCATTGACTATCCCCGGCCAACGCCACAACCCCAACGTTTCAGCTCCCACATGCATACGAGGCAATTAAAGATATTATGACTTGGGTCAGGCACACGTTAGTCCTCAAGGGGACACCTTTGTTCTTGAACTTCGTGAAGGAGGTCCCGTGCAGCAGATTTGCCCAAAGGGATACGCTGTTGGATTTCTTGACAAATGCCAGCCACTCCCAACTATCCATCCTTAGAATAAATGACAGCGCTGAGAGCGGCGGGCTTCATGTTTGCCAGGCACTGCTCTAAGCACATGACAAGCATTTGTGCCCATTCCCTTTTGCAACAACATCAGGTGTTTGTTCCCACGATTAAAGCGACTTTAAAGAGTAGGAGCAAACCCAGGAGCTGTGAAGGGGAAGTTGGGAAGCACCCAGCTCCAAAGCAGGGAGCAGAAACCATGAATCGGTTCCATGTGCCGCCACTCAGCACATCAGCGACCAAGATTTACTTGGGTAACAGGGTTACAGGTGTCCTGGTGGTGCTGCGCTTAAGCATTCAGCCGCTAACTGAGAGGTCAAACCCACCAGCTGCTCCCTGAGAGTAAGATGAAGCAATTTGCTTCCTCTTTTATTTTTAATTCCCCGCCAATTCTGACTCATAGTGACCCTATAGAATAGGATGGAACTACCCCTGTGGGTTTTTGAGATTGCAACTGTTTATGGGAGTAGAAAGCCCCATCTTTCTCCCTTACAGCCATGGGGCAACCCTACCTGGTCCTCCAGGGTGGTTCTGGGTTGGATGTGTGTTCCACGGTAATAAAAAGAGCCCTCCATCCTCAATCCAAGTTCATTCTCCATCCCATGACTCCATGACCCTCTGCCTCAAGGCATGTGGTCATCGCTGTGCGGCTCACATTTTATACCTGCCTATTGACCTCCATCCCCAGAGGAGAACGTGGACGGTCAGAGCACACGGTACAATAAGTGAGTGACACTTCACCAATGGCACTGCAGGTACTTTTACCCAATGAACACATGTGTGCCAACACCTCTCGTCGTATCCGAAGACCAAACAACATTTTTTTTTCAATAGGTGAGTCAAGTCTAAAGGACCAGGCGACTGCACAGACAACAAAGCAGAGCACACAGCCAGCTCTGGTCAGCGCCTGTGCTTGGATTAACTGGGGAGGGGGTGAGAAGAGGAGCGGCAAGCCCTCCTAACAGGAGGGGGGTGGTGTGTGTACACAGCCCTTCTCACTTTCACAAATACCGAATGGGCCTGGGGGACAAAGGAAAAGTCCAGGCAGCCAAAGCAATCTCCTGCTCCCCCAGGAACCCCTGGACCTGACCTGGGTGTGACAGGGGTCAGGACAGAATGGAGAGCCTTAAGGCTTGGCTCTCTCTGCAGGGAGAAGGGGGTCGACAGGTCCAGGTCCACAGCTTCCTGTCTATGTGTGGTATGTTAGTCTGGGCTGACTAGAGAAACAAATTCATAGACACTCATGTGCTTTCAAGAGCTTTCCATAAAGAGTAATTGTCTATTAAGAAAACATTCCAGTCCAGTCCAGATCAAGTACATAAGTCCGATATTACCCCATATGTCCAATACCATTTGAGAAATTCCTCTTCAGACTCATGCAACACATGCAATGACGCCGAATGCAGGAAGATCACAAGCCAGTGGGTGGAAAGTCTTGTGGATCCAGTGGCAGTGGAAACATCTCAGTGCTGGTGTGGGTCTCCATGTGGCTCTTCCAGCTCCAGGGCTCTGGCTCCATCAGCATAGCTCCATGTGGCTTGTCAACAGGAATGTCTCCAGGGAGAGTGTGTCCGCCTCCAGGGAGGAAGACTGGAGTTCCCAGAATCCTCAGGAGAAGGCCATGCCTACACAGAGGCACCATTGGCTATGACTTGATTGACTGGCTAGACTCCACCTCTTTGCAAGTTGACAGTTGCAAGTTGCGATTATGTAACTGCCACCTGGGGTTCAATGCCTTTGAGGTCAGGTTTAGAATGCTTTTTAGTAAGAAAACCTTAATGCTTTTCTCTCCCTTTGCATACGCATGCACACACGCACAACACCCTAGTACAGGGGTCCTCAAGCCCGTGGGCCACATGTGGCCTGCCAAGGATATTTATCCAGCCCGCCGGGTGTTTTTGCTACTGCTGCCTGTCCTGCTTAGCAGTCGACTTGTCCAGGGTGCATAGGAATTTGTTCATAGTTTTTTTTGTTTTAAACTATAGTCCAGCCCTCCAATGGTGTGAGGGACAATGAACTGGCCCCCTGTTTAAAAAGTTTGAGGACCCCTGCCCTTGAATGAAAAACATTGAAATAAAAATCAACATCATATTGTTTGAAAGCACATGATTGTCACCGATTTGAAAAAAAAAGACACTTGTCAAGAAAATGCAGGGGCATCCATTAGGGTGTTGGCCAAAAAAAGGTTAACCGTACCAAAGGATCCTCAGGAAGACTCCATAGAAGAATGACCACAACCGTCTTAGAGCAGGAGAGCCAGAGTGCCCCCTTCCGACGTGTCCTAGGATGGCCCAGGGCCTGTCGCAGGACACCGTGCCAGTCAAGCAGAAGGCCAGTGGCAAAGAGGAAGGTGTTCTGTGCAGTGGACGGGCCCAGTCTCATACCCTGGACTCAAACAGGATTGTCAGTGAGGACGGCACAGGGCTGGGTGGTGCTGCGTTCTGTTGGGTAGGGTCATCCCTTTAACAGCGTCCAACCACACCGGCACAGGTATGGTTGGGAAAGATCGCAAACCACTTAGAAGCAAAACCCAAACTAGGAGTGGAGAAAACCCCTGTGTGCCGGACACTATCAGCAGTGCAGGCAGCTGTCTTTTCAAAGGTCAGTGGTCTCAGCTGGACCACAGAACTCATCTGTGCCACTGGCTCCCACGGAGCGCGGGGTCGGGCCCACACGATTCCTGGCTTACTGGAGTCGTGGGCAATGGGAAATGAGCAGGAGGGAAAAACAAACAGCTCTTGTGATTCCAGGTCTGACCACAGAGAGTGTCTTTATTTTCTGTCTCTCTCTCTCTGTTCCCTCTCCCTCCTGCCCCACACCGACTGGGAGGTCCCCAGAGGCTGCCTGCTCCCAGACTGCTTCCCTTCCCCTGGATCTGCTCCCTGAGATGGAAGGTCTCAGTGGGGATTAAACAGCTGGTATCCCCACGTTCATTCAAATGAAGATGTGTTGGGCAAACCTCCCTGTCTGGCTGTCAGCATCTTCTACTGCCCACTCAGGGGGCGTTCAGTTCTGAGGACCTTCTGCTTGCTGAGCGGGGTCATGATGTGAGTGAGAGGCAGATGGAGAAATACCAGGATGGAGAAGGACATCATGCTATTAGAAGCCCTCGTGGCTCAGTGGTTAAAGCACTCGACTGCCCACCAAGCTAACCCAAACGCTTGCAGTTCAGCTGCACTGCAGGAGCCAGACAAGGCCAGCTTCTCCTTCAAAGATGGAAACCCACATGAGGCAATTCTATCCTGCCCTACAGAGGAGCTCTCAGTGGGAACTGGCTCAGTGACCATGGGTTTGGTTTGAATTCCGAGGTTATTTAAAAGCTGAGTCTGTATGGTCTAATAAATATTATATACTAGACCCCTGGTACCACAGTGGTTATACATTGGGCTGTTCACCCCAAGGGCAGCAGTTCGAAACCATCAGCCTCTCACAGGGAGAAAAATGAGACCGTTGACTCCTATAAATGACAGTCTTGGAAACGGAACCGTTCTACCCTGTCCTGCAGGGTTCACTGGAAGTTGGAATCCACTCTCCAGCAGCGAGTTTGGGTATTTTGGGAGCAGTAAATAGCCAGGATAGTCCTTAGAAGTGAGGGTGGCAGGATTTTGTCTCACGTACTTCCGACATGTTGTCAGGAGAGACCAGTCCCTAGACAAGGACATCATACTTGCTAAAGTAGAAGGGCAACATAAAAGAGAAAGACCCTCCACTAGATGGACTGGTTATGCCCCAGGCTGCTAATTGAAAGGTCGGTGGTTCAAACCCACTAGCTCCTCCACAGGACAAAGATGTGGCAGTCCGCTTCCACCAAGATGACAGGTTTATTAGGAGACCATCCAGAGGCAAAGTTTTGGCGGAGGACTTCCAAAACCTCTGTGATTGAAACCCCATGCGGCCTGTTTACTCTGACAGGCCTGGGGCCAACAGGAGTCAGCCTCAGTGGTGGTGGTTGGTTGGAGATACGAAAGCAGCATGATGTTGGTAATGTGGTCACACAACCAAAACAAGTCTTTTGGGTCTGTAGTCATCACACTTTAGAAGCCTCTTCCAGGGATCAAACAGGACCATCCAACTCATCACCAGCGGAGTCGCTCATAGCTCTTTATATCTATCGTCACGGTTTCATTGTTGCCTTTCACATTCAATATACAAGAGAACGCCACACATGGTGCAAGTAGTTGAATACAACATGCAAGAGGGACAGCGAAATATACGCTAGGCAAATAGCAACGAAAATAGTCTGTGCGGATACATTAGAAGATTTCAGGAACTCCAGGCTTTGTTTTATATTTATATATAAAACAGTTCAATTTATAATAGACCCATTGCTCTCAGTGCTTCAGAGTTCTGCTGCACAGGGTCACTGTCAGTTGGGACCGACTTGGTGGCTCCTAACAACAGTGACATATACACAAGTATATTTATATGCATGTGCCTGTTGTCAGTGAGCACCTCCGAGCCTTACAGACCTCTAGCAGAGTGAAATCTGCCTGGGACCGTCGCAGACGCACAGCGACCCTACAGGAGAGAGGAGACCCACTCCGTGGGGTTCTGAGACTAGAAATCTTCACAGGAGCATTTCTGCTTCATCTTTCTCCCATGGAGTGGATGGTGGTTTCAAACTGCTGGCCTTGCGGTTAGCAGCCTGACACGTAGCCAGGGCCCCTCCCCATGGAAGGAAGGTGGTCTCTGGTTTGTGCTATTTATCTAGGTGACCATCGGTGTGCCTGAGGCCAGTGGTGTGGACACGGTGCAAGTCCATCTCAGGGAGGGCGCCCCCCTCATTTCCTCCTATTTCACTTGACCTACGTTCACAAACACGATGTCCTTTCCTAGGGAATATTTCCTCGCAGCATGTCCAAGGGAAGTGAGCCAGGGGTTCATCCACAGTAAGTGAGCCTAGGTGTTGCCATCTTTGCTTCTAGAGAACCTTCCGGTCAGATCCCTATAGAAATACACACACAGCCCCATCCCCTCCTCTGGCGGGCTCTCCACCCTCAGCCTATAGATATATTCTCTTCCCCTGGGACTAGTTCCCACACCCCAGGCCCTAAGCTAAACAATGCTTGTTGATAGGCCCGTCAAGAAGCTGCCCTAGGTTGGTCTGAAGCCTGGGAGAATTGAAGGAAATCCTTTGCATTTATAAGCCCGGTGAAAGCGCAGCTGCCCGGCCTCACAAGCTCTCGTCCACCAGCTGGCAGCTTAAGTCACTGCCCACTGTTCTGAACTTTCCTGGGCAGTCTGGCAAGAGATAAGTACCTTTGAATTAGACCCAAAGCCTCAGGGCCTTCCACAGGACACCCTGCTGGGGTGTTCAAGCTCCCCTCTCCCAAAGCCCTTCAGACACTGACAGGCAGCCTTCTCCCAGAAGCACCGGCCCCTGCGGGGAGTTACAGACTTGCAAAAAGCCTGCAGGCATCCCCTGTGCCCCACTCTTCAGTAACCGGTCACGTTGAGCTTGCCATGCTTCCACAGCAAACTGCAGTCACCCGGCCTTCTGGTTTGTTTACATTCCAAGAGCAGCCGATTCCTTTGACTCAACTGGAGGATAAAGGCGCTGTCTCAGCAAAACCAACAAACACAAAAACTTGTTTCAAGAGGAAGTCTCTTCATTCTTCCCTGGGCTGCCATGAAAACAAGCAGAAGGGAGGGCGTCTATAAGCACCGCCAAGCAGCCTCCAGCCACATGAGAGGGGGCAGGGGATGTTCTTTCTCTTTTCTAAGCTTAACAACCCTTCAAACTCAGGATACCCTATTACAAAGGATTTCCTGTCATTCTCTGGAAACACATGAGAAAGGAAAACTGAAGAGAATTTCAATGTCTGGAAAGAGACAATTCAACTCGCTGGCACAGCTTCCACTGGTGAAATGTGGGCAAAACCTTGGTTTTCAAAGCTCTTTACTTTCTTTCTAAGCCTCTTAAAATTACTCAAAGCATCTGTCCGCCAGTTCTGGTTGACAAGGGAGGGCTGCAGTATTTACCAATGGTTCTTACCCCAGTGCCCTGGGACTAGTGCGCCACCTCCATCACTTCTGGGCTGGGCGGGGTCCATCCTGCAAGCTAGTGGCTCCTGAGTCCACATCTTCGTCACCTAAGCAAGTTCTTCTGAGAATAGGCTAAATGGGGCAAGTATGTCACCCTCTCCAGGTGTTTCCCGATGTCACTGGGTGAGCATTTTTCTGAATTTGAACGGAAACAGCCACCGATAAACAAAAGGGTTGACTCTGCCCAGCTGTTCATGAAACACTGGCATCTGATACTGACGCACGCTCACCAGGTGTTAAAATGTTTTAGATTAACTTTTGTTAAAAAAAATATGGCTTTCCTGTGTCCTGGGTGAAAGTTGACACATAGAAGGGGGTTCCCCCAGGGGCAATTTTTCTACACATTGTTCTGTGCCATGGTGTGTGTGTGGGGGGTTCCCCCTTGTTTTCCAGTCTGGCCCTTCTGATGGAGCCTCCCTTCCCTCCTTTGCTTTGCCTTCTGTTCCCATACAGGTGATTGTGTAGGGCGCACATTCCTCAGGGATGATAACTGTTTACTCAATGAGTCAGCCTGTTATCTTAGCTGAGAAGCAACGTGCAGCTAGAGCTTCCAGTCTAAACTCCAAGGGTAATTTACAACAATCGACTCTCTTCATTCCCTCTGCCCCACATTAGGAGACCAACCGTCATGTCCTCAGACGGCTGCTGCAAAGGTTTGTTTTTTTTTCCTCCCCCACCCCCACTCCTCCTAAGTGCTCACTAGCCCTGGCGTTACTCACCAAATCAGACTGCAGCACATTCTCTATGGGGATGACGCTATGCCCATTGACTAAATTGTCCTTTGAGACTCAATCCCAAACCTCCCTTTATCCCTCTCCATGAGAATGATGCTGCCTGATTTTTTTTTTTTTTTTATCCATGGCCTTCATGATGTGGAGGAATTCCCCTCCTATTTCTGTGTTGCTGAGTTTTTATCAGGAAAGGGTGTTGGACGTGATCCATTTCCTCTTTGCGCGATGGAGGAGATCACGGGGTTCTCTCCCTCCCTGGGTAGATGGCAATGACTGGTTTTCGGATGCCAAACCGAACTTCCATCCCTGGTATGAGCCAGGTCACGTTGTCCTGTTTCTCCATAGGCTGTGGATTCTACTACACAGGGTGGGGCTGAGCATTCTTGCACCTCTGTGCACGAGGGACGCGGGTTTGCAATGGTCTGCTTTTCCTGGCTTTGAGAACAAGGTTCAGCTGGCATCACCCAATGAATCGGGGAGGATTTCTTCTTTTTCTGATGTTTTAGAAGAGGGTTTGAGCGGAACCAGTGGCAGATCTTCTCTGAAGGCTTGATAGCATTCTCTAGGGAACGCGTCTGGGCCGGGCTTGTCTCTGTGGGGAGTTGCCTTTTGTTTGGCTTTGTGTTTCACGTCTTCAATGGTTTCTTTGGCTAGGGAGCCACTCAATGTCCCCTCTACTCATCTTAGCTCAGTAGGTAGTCTATGTCTAGGTACTTGTCCGTTTCTTCAAAGTGCTCAAATCTGTTCAGGTGCCATTTTTCATAAAAGGGTTAAGATCATTTTAACCTCAGGTTCTGGGGTCATGTCCCCCATCTCAGCTCTTATTTTGGTAATTTGCATCTTCTCCTCTTTGCCTAATGGCTTCCCAATGTGACGGACCCTCTCAAGAACCACCGTCTAGCCTCGTTGGCTTCCTTTTTGTTCCCGAGCATTTATTTCCTTCCTGCTGGGGACCAGGGACTTACTTGCTGCTCCTTTTTTATTTGTTTCTGTCCTAGGTTAAGCTGTTCATTCGGGTCTCTCTCCATGTGCGTTTATTACTATAAATTCTCCTGTGAGTACCGCTTTGGTATGTTGTGTTTTCATTCTCGTGCGATTCTAAACATTTTTAACCTTTCATTTTCATTTAGTCTTGAACTAGTTCTCAGGTGTTTCCTGAGCGTCGGGTGATCCACCAGTCACGCTGCAGGATAAGGATCAGGAGATCTGTTCCTGCAGAGGTTCACAGCTTCAGGGCTCCACAGGGCTTTGGAAAGGACTGGATAGCAGTAGGTGGTTTTTGTGATTTCCCAGGAGTTTCGAGTCAGGTAACAACAAAAACCAAACTCACTGCCACTAAGTCAAGGCCGACTCGTAGTGACCCTGTAGGACAGGGTAGAACCGCCCCTGGAGTTTCCAAGACTGTACCTGTTGACAGGAATAGAAAGTCCCATCTTTCTCCCTCAGAGCATGAGGTAGTTTATTGTGCCAACCTGGCTAATAAACACATGTGAGGTTAATTGAAGGGCGGAGGGATAAATGGCTCAGTGAGCCTCGCCTTTCTAGTTCTCGGGTCTCTTGCTTTCTGATGGTCGGACCAGGGTGCAGCTGCCTTAGCCAGTTCCCTGCTTTAGCTGGCAAGGCTCACTTCCTGCAAGACATCCCTGAGGAGAAGCCACATGGACCTACCCGGATATAGCCCTGGGTGCTGGAGCAGCTGTGTGGAGACCCCTGCCAGCACTGAGATGTTTACACATTCACTGACTCGGCTTTCCTCCTGCAGTTGGCGTCATTGCGTCTGTTTTGTGAGATGGAGGAGGACTTTGTGGACTGGTGCTGGACATATGGCTTAATGGATTAATGTTGGACTTGTGGGCTTGGGCAGCACTAGGTTGGGATGTTTTCTTGATGTGCACTTACCCTTTCTATAAAACTCTCTCTTACACACGAGTTTCTGTGGATTTGTTTCTCTGAAGGACCCAGACGAACTCAGAGTAGCTGCTTGCTTTGAACTGGTGGGCTTGCAGGTAGTAGCCCACCGGGCAACCACTGAGCCACTGGGATGCGTCTTCCATGAAGGTGTGTGGTGCAAATCCCTCGGAGGAGTGAGAAGGGCCAGATTCGTTGACTGTGACACACGGTGTGATTCAGTTCCCACACATTTAATTCTGCTGCCTTGTTCTGTTATCGATCGCTGGTTGACAGTGTGGTCTTCAGGGAAGCCGCTTTGGGTCAGTTCCACGTTTTTCTCATCCCTCGAGGCTTTCTTCCGTGAGTGGAATGGGCACGCCACTTGGTCTCCATTTGCAGTCTCACAGTGTGGGCGTGTGCCCCTGGGTCACTGGGCAGGCATGGGCATAGACAAGAGACACATGGCCCTGGAGTCAGAGGTCTGAAGATACAGGCGTTAGCACTGATGGTATAGTGGTTACAAGGTTAGCGGTTCAAAACCACCAGTCTCCTCCATGGGAGAAAGCGGCGGAGCTTTCTATTCTCGGCAAGATTTATAGTCTTGGAAACCCAGAGGGGCAGTTCTACCCCGTCCTATAAGGTCACTCTAGTAGGTATTGACTCGATGGCGGTGAGTTTGGTTATTTTTGGTTGGCAGGGGAATGCGGCACACTACAGGTCCATGGTGAGAAGTGAATCTCATCCCCACTGGGACTGCAGGCCTACTGACGATGCGCATGGGCTCTGGAGTCCATTTGTTGGGTGCCAATCCCAATACTGCCCTTGCCTGGCCCTCTCTCTTGGGAGAAGTGACACAGCCTTGGTCGGATACTTCAGACCTACGTGAGCGTTTGTCCATCAGGACATGCAGACCACAGGAAGGGTGCCTGGGGCGGGCCGTGCTCAACCCTTAGGTTCCAGAAAGCCTGCCCCCACCACAGTGGCCCATCCACACGCGTCTGTTCCTGGGGTCATAGCAGCACAAGGCAGAGGCCACGGTGGCCTGAAGGAAAAGCTTTCTCCCATCACTCCTCCCCTGTCCCTGCCTCCTGGCCTCTCTGCGCCCCATGGCTTCTCCTTCATCCTCATTTAGAATCCCCTCCTCCTCTTGGCTCCAGGCTGCAACCCCTCCCCCATCTGTTCTTCTCACACACAAAAATTCTAGTGGAGGTGAATCTACATCTGTGCTATCCCCCACCCTCCACTGTGAAAATTTAAGTAAATGTGCATGGTAATATTTCTATTGGAGCTGTAGAAAGAAGCCAAAAAGGGGGGGGGGGGGTTGATACCACAGTTGGGAAAGGTACCAAAGGCCCAGGGGAAGTCCCTGGAGAACCCCAGACCTTTGGGGTTTGTTTGAGTGGTGGGTGTGGGTGGGGGGTAGTCCAGACCAGCAATGAGGGCCAGGTAGGAAGGTGGGAGTTGTCAGGGCTGAATGCGATGCTGGGCCTCGGGCCTGTGGAAGGGTGGGAGAGGGGTGGAGTTGGGTGGGGAGGGGGCAATCTCTGAAATCACTTCAAATAGCCCCCTAACCAGCCGTAGAGGTCAAGGTGTGGCCTTGGAAAAAGGGAGGAATGACTTCAAATCTTGAACTCAGAAAGGCAGTTCCCACCCTTTAATAAAGGAATGGGTGAGAGAGATAAACAGAGCAGACTTCCCAGTGCGCTGCTGATAAGAGTTTAAGTGGTGACCTCAAACCGCATTAACAAGTCCAACAGGCCTGATGATAATCTCCCAGCAGACCGGCTGTAAAACCTCATTCTTTCAGTCAGGGACTGTTTAGGGACACTGCTCTAATTTTGACCGGTGGCCACAATCATGTGAACTCGCAGAACAGTAACCAGTCTGATTTTCATAGGACAAGAAGCCCGGATGGCATTGTGGATATCTGTTGGACTTCAGACAGCAAGGTCAGCGGTTCAAACCCATGAGCCGCTCAGTGGGAGAAGGATGAGGCGGTCTGCTTCCACGAAAATTTCGGCCTTGGATGCCCCTGGGGCAGTTCTCTGTCCTCTCAGGTCACTGTGAGTTGAAACAGATTCTAAGGAAGTGGGGTTTGACCTTTTTTGTGGTGGGGGGGTTAGTCAGGGGTCTCTTTTCAGTGTCTGAAGGTTCGACACTCACACCACACTGCCTGCCTTTATAGATAAGTAGCATTCGAATAAGTGAAGGGTAAAAACAGACGTAAGTAAAGCAGCTCTTTGATATTTTCTGAGTATCTACCAAACCTCACAGTAAGAACCACCAGAGGGTGGCACAGGGCAGGATGGTGTTTTGTTCTCTTGTACACAGGGGTGCTGTGAGTCTGAACCTAACAACCACACACGAGGTGCTGTTCAGTTTGGGGGGCGGGGGGAGGAATAAACTGGAGCACCGTGAGTTTGGTTAAGTTCTAACTAGTAAAATGTGAACTAGAGTTTCACCCCAAGCCCACATACACACGTTGGCTACCTCACTGACTGCCACTGAGTCAATGCTGACTCATCGTGGCCCTCTAAGACAGAGTAGCACTGCCCCTGTGGCTTTCTGCGACTGTCACGATTTTGGGGGAGTGGAACGCTTCATTTTGCTCCCTTGGAGCAGGGGGTGGTTTTGAACTGCTGACTTGCAGTTCGCAGCCCAACACATAACCACTATGCCACCAGCCAGGAAGACTCCACTTTACGGTAGAAAAACAGAACCAGATCCAAATCCAAGGCACACCGCCGACTGAAGTCCATAGGGGGCCCTCCCCTGGGAACACGGAAAGGAGGGTGGTGTCCCCTACACACCCAGGAGCTGCAAATCAACCCAAAGTTCAGAGATGACCTCCCTACCCACACACAGGAAGTCACCTTGCTCTGCTTGCAATAGGGTCAGATCCGGGATGGAAGTGTGTGCTGGTCCCTCCGCTGGCTGGCAGCATTACGGAGACCTCTGATCATTGCCATTTCTCTGCTAGTTGTTTCTCTTGCAGAATGAACACTATCCCCACCCCGCTCTGAGTGTCCTGGAACCCAGTGCAAGGCAGGAGACGTACATCCAACGTCACAGAATTCCACGTTGACCACAGACTCAAAACGCTTTTAGCCCAATAGCCTCATCCTCGCCCCAATCCAAACCCCCACCCAAACTACGTCAGTAACAACGTTGTCCTAAAGACAGCTTTATGAAGTGTCAATTTAGGTGTGGATAGCTAGTATCCATCAGCGGAGGGGAAACTCTTGTTTAAGCACTTGCTCTTGAAGAGCTGGTCCAGTGAGGGGAGGTCTAGCTGCCCCCCCCCCCACCATGTCCTTCTCTCACTCCATTTCCCACTTACTGCACAGCAAGGTGGGGGTCAGACTATGACATGGTTACGTGTAAGAAGAGAGGCGATGGAGATGTTGATGAGCGTGAGGAAGGGGGCTTGGCTCTGGGGACTGTGTAGCGAGGTGAGCTCGTCCACACTCACAGCCGTGTATGGCTTGGGGGGGGCCAACAAAAAGGCAATGACAATTAAACAGGATCTACGGAAGCCAGGAGGGCCAAGCAAGGGGTAGTGACCACGCTGCTCCAACACCCAAACCCAGCCCACTGGCATGGGGCCTACACTGAAACACAGTGAACTTCTCCCATGGGCTTCCTTCCCAGGGCTGTAATCTTGACAGAAGCTGGCTGCCACCAGCTTTCTACCCAGGAGTGGCTCGCGGGTCTGAACCCCCTGCCTTTCTATTTGTAGCTGAACACTAAACGACTGTGTACACTGCCTCTCCATAAATCCCTTCTTGAACTGCATGGCGGGCTTTCCAGTTTGGAATCAGTCTACTTTTCGCCCCCTCCTCTGCTCCCATCCTCCCTCTCTGGACCACTGTGATAGCTTCCAAACAGCCTCCCTGCTTCCAGACCTTTCTGCCACAAACCTCTCTCTGTACAACAGCCAGGGTGTTAACAGGACATTAATCAGATGATGTTATCCCCTGCATCAAACCCTCCAGTGACTGCACATCACCCTCGGGAGCTGCGGTAAGGCTCTGAGCTATTTTAAAGACCTGCACAATCTAGCCCCTGCCTGCTTCTCCAGCCCCATCTTCTGCTTCCTGGCCCTCCCACTTTGTTCACACCGCCCACCTGCCTTCTTCTTCTAGAAACCACCGATAACCACTCAGCGAGGCCTCCACACTTGCTTCCCCCTCTGACTAGAGAGCGTTTCCCTCAGAGCTTCACAGGCTCAGTGCTTCCACCTTGGTCCCTGTGTTCGTTTCGTCCAGCAGCCTTCTGACATCCAGGAGCAATGGCTGCCAGGGAAGGGCACGTGCACGCTCGAGGTCTACGCTGGCACTCCACAGCTCGAGGGCAGATGAGTCTCGCCTGGGTCCTCTGGGTGTCCAGTGGAGAGGCAGGTCTTGCTGGCTCAAGTGTCTTCCTCTAGCCATCCTGAGGAAGTGCCCAAAGGCAAACCACCGTGCTGACATCGGAGGAGAAACGAACCCCATCTGGACTTCCAGTTGCTGGAGGCAACGTTTCAGAGCAACAGGGACATCTCGTCCGTTCCACGTGCAGCCAAATTGCTCCCTTCGCCTGACTTCCTTCTCAGAGGGCGGAAGGGTCCCGATGATCATACGGGTTCTCAGAGTGTAACACTCGGTGGTTAGAGGAGGAGAACCCAAGCAGGGGTCTTGCACAGACAATGAAGAGAAAAGGAGGCAAGGACTCCCAATATTACACCATGTCTGCCTCTGTCTGTGTGTCTCTCTGGCTCTGGCTCTCTCTCCCACACACAATGTCCCAAAGCTTCCAATCACTTACTCCACAAAGCATGTTCCGGAAAGAGCTTCTCCAACGTACACCATGCCCCCATTTCCCACCTTCCCCCCACCCCACCCCCAGACACCCCCACCCCCGTCATCTCCTGCCCTCTCAGGCGCATCTATGAGCTTCCGTGTCATCAAGTATCCTCAGGATCGGCTATCACAATCTCACTGCCAGCGGGTCGAGGCTGACCCGCAGGGGCCTCAGAAGAACCACCGGAGGGTTTCTCAGGCTGGAGTCTTTAAGGAAGGAGGAAGCTTCCATTGTCTCCCGAGGGTCAGTCGGTGGGTTCCAACTGCCGACCTTTCGGTTAGCCGCCCAGTGTGCAGCCCCCATGCCATCAGGGCCGCCCCCTGGAACATCCCATTAGTTTTCCATCCCTTTTTCCCACAAACTTTTTCAAAGGTCCTCCTCGGACGGGAAAGGCACGATGGGTAGATGGGAAGGTGTTCTTTTAAATCTGACTTTGAAAGGCCGCATCTCTTTGCATGCCTTGCCACCCACTTGAGCAGCCCTGTGGGGCAGCCGGGAAGCACGTGACTGCCACCCAAGGACACCCACAGGTCGGTGGTTTGAATCCACCTGCCTCTCGGTGGAAGGACGTAAAGATGAAAGCCCTACAGGGCAGTTTGACTCTGCCCCATAAGGGTGCTGTGGGTGGCAACTGCCTCAAGGACAGAGGGTTGTTGGGTTTTATGGGCCACCCACTCCGAACTGGTTCCCCCGCCTCCTGCTACAGCCCCTATCCTGCCTACCCCTTCTCCGACTGTAGCGGCTCCTGTAAAACAAGCAGCAGCAGCGAAGACTCAATTCCTACTCATACGGGAAAGCACTCTGAGCATTCCCGGATCCAAAAAGTAACCTAAGAAAGCACACTGGGAACACATAGCATCTGAAATACACTGTAAACGCGGCCATCAAAGGTGAGGGGAGAAAGGGGGAACTGATCACAAGGATCTGCCTATAACTGCCTCCCTCGGGGACGGACAACAGAAAAGTGGGTGAAAGGAGCAACCCATCAGTATAAGACATGAAAAAATAATAAATTATCAAGGGTTTGTGAGGGAGGAGGAAGGGAACGTGGGAGAGAAAGGGTGAAAAAGGAGCTGATACCAAGGTCTCAAGTAGAAAGAAAATGTTTTGAGAATGATAGTGGCAACAAATGTACACATGTGCTTGACACAGTGGATAGATGGATAGTGGTTTGAGCTGTATGAGCCCCCAATAAAATGATTTTAAAAAAAACAAACCCCCAAAAAACGGCCTTCCACAAAGCCTACAGATAATGCATGTCACTTACCAGAATCGGGAAGAGACAGGGAGTATACTAGAAGGCTGGGAGTGGCTAGAAGGCTGGGAGTGGCTGGGCGGTGACGGTAGCTGCAGGCAATGGCAAAGGGATGGGTGCACGGGGTCAGAGTTCGAATCCTGCAAGAGGGCGGGATTTGCCTGAACGGCCGCTGGAGCAGCGCAGAGGGAGGAAGGCGGCCTCCAGTAAGGGGAAAGCTCATGAGACCTGGGGAAGTGCCAGCAGCAGACACCTACTGCCCCGGGGCTGGGCGCGGCATGGTTCGGTGGGGCCTGGCTGGAGGAGATTGGTCCTCCAGCTGGGACCCGCAAAGAGACTTGGCAGAAGGGACGTGGCCTAAGGCCAGGGGCCTGCAGCATGAACCTATGCAGTGCAGGCACACATGGAATCTGAAATCCACGATGGGGACCCTCGGGCGGCTTTAGTGGACCCTCGTCATCTCTCCCCTCCAAGCCCCCATGGCACTGAGGCCACTGCTGGACTTGGCACCTTGGCAGCTGCTGGACTCGCTGAGCACAGCTGCTTAAGTGGATCATCGGCTGGCTTTGCCGAGGGAAGGAAGGAAGGAAGCGTGGGCCTTCCGGGGGTGCGCCGAACTGATAGCTCTGCGTCCTCCACCTGGACATGCCAGAAGCTCGGCTGTAAGTGTGTGGGGCCCGTCTAATCGAAGACCCCAGAAGCCGAACCCTCCAGGACCTACCCATTTCTAGAACCCACTGGGGTCTCTCTGATCCCTTCTCCGCCGGCAGGCTCTCCAGGTCAGACACAGCCTTGAATGGTCAGCCTGCTGAGGGCTGGGTTATGATGCACCTGGAGGCCCACAGAGGGCTTCTTTGCCTCCATCTGTTCCTAGAGGGGCACGTTTTGGCCAGAGCTGGGGCCTGCTCCGAACTGGGAAAACCAAGGCATCCTCATGTCCCTGTTGAGTTGCGTGCCCCCCACTCTACCCTCCCCGCCCCCCCCCCCCCCAAGGATACAGAACTGTGCTCAGTGGGGTCTTCCTGGCTGTGAGCTCTACTACGGAGCAGTGCCCAGGGCTGCTAGGTGAGTTGGTTTTGAGCGAGGACCTGAGAGGAAGTGTTATCCCACCCAGGGACCTTGTCTACAAGGGCAGTTCCTTTAATCTGAGGTTCGGAGCAGGATGGGAAGAGGCGGTCTGCTCAGCCTGGTGGGTAGAAGCCTGGGCGCCTCTGTGTAGAGGGGGAAGGACGGGCAGGGCTTTGCCAGGCCTCCAGGATGCAGGGTTGGGAGAGGGTGGGAAGGAGTGAGGAGGGCCCAAGGGACAGACAGAAGGGCAGCGTCAGCATGGTGCCTGAGACCAGGGGCCTGAAATGGAAATCACATCACCGAAGATACTCTTTATGACAGCTCTCAAATCACCAAGTATCGTCAAAGCCCCACCAGGCCACCCAGGAGAGGGGAGGTTAAAGGAATCGTGCAAAGAAGGGGGTCCATATTAGAAGGGCAGGCTTCTGGCTCCATGTGTAGTGGGGAGGGGGGCGTACTTCATTTCCTACATAGTCATTAACGGTCCCTTTAAATGTGGGCTCTGTGCCAGCCCGGCCAAGAGACAGACAAACAAACACAAAACCTTCACTACAAGTCAGAGTTTAGCGGTTCTCAACCTGTGGGTTGCGACCCCTTTGGGAGTCGAACGACCCTTTCACAGGGGTCACCTGATTCATAACAGTAGCAAAATGACAGTGATGAAATAGCAATGAAAATTATTTTATGGTTGGGGATCACCACCACATGAGGAACTGTATGAAAGCGGCACGTGGAGGTTGTCAAAGAAGCAAAGGCTTACACGGTATTTGTTTCGCTCTGAACAGGGAGGCGGGTGGGGAAAAGTTGCTCCCAGTGTGACAACCTGGAGGGGCTTGCCAGAGGCAAAAGAAAGTTCTACATGAATCCCTTCCTTCTCCACCCCCACCCCCACGCCCCCATTGAAGACTCGCTGGGTCAGGGGCACGGCAGGCTCCTTGGTTGAGGACAGAGGGGTATTTATGTTCAGTGAAGTAGAAAACTGAAAGTAGGCAGCACCAAGCTGATGTCTTCATAGTCTGTAGCCATGGCTGTTGGGTCAATCCCGACTCCTAGTGACACTGTAGGATAGAGCAGAATTACCCCATAGGATTCAAACCGTCAACCTTTCCCTTAGCAACCAAGGAAGCAACCACCAGGACTTTCATTGCCCGAAGCAGGGCACTTCTGGGCACTATGAGTCACACTCTCTGCAGACCTCTGCCAAGGAAGTACCTGCTGAAGGGATTAGCTACTGCCAGAAACACCGCTCCCTCCCACTCAAGTAAGAGGCAACTCAATCTCACTAAAGCCGGCTTCACTGATCCTCTTTAGTTACTTCAGAGACCAAAGGGAATCATTTATTTTGAAAAGAAATAGAAAAATCACAGATCTTTGAAAATACGTTTATTTACTCTCTAGTAGTTTTCTTCTGCAGGGCCCATGATTCTAAAGGGAGGCAACAAGCAGACCTTCTGTTACAATGTAACAGAATGCAAGCAAGCCTTGTATCTAACCACAGAGCAGGACTCATGCATTCCCAGGAATTGATGGAGCACTAATATTAACCCCCTTTGCCCTTCCTGGACTCCAAGATGCACACACTTCACAATTTAGGGATGCATCTTACAGGACAGGGTGTCAATTTTAGGAACATTTCTTGTCTCAACCAGCCACTTGCCACTCCATCAATCCAACTCATGGTGACCACGTGTTCTGGAGTGGAACTGACCTCCATAGGGTTTGTACAATGTGAACCCCATTTAAAGGCTGACTTTTCGGAAGTAGATCACCAGGCACCGAGGGGCGTGGACCCCCAACCTTTAGGTTAGCAGACAAGTGTGGCACATGTGTGCGCCACCAAGAGGCTCTCTTCTTTCTCCGTGGTGCATTTTCAAAAGGTGGATTTAAAAGAGAGCTTAGATTGATGGAGCTGCAACTCACCAATATCCTTAAAGGCATGGTTCAAAGGTTGCCCCATCCAAGCAGTTTCCTGGACCCCCCACCCCTACCCCATCCCAGGTAGCGACCACCGGAATCTCCCATCTGAGTAAGCATATCCTCCTGAAGTCTCTCTTCTGTGTTCACCACTCTGCGGAGAACTGGGTCAGGCATCGTTCTAAGCACAGCAGGCTCTGGAATGCATAGCCGCTACCACGTATTGAACAGTTACTCAATGCCAGACCCCAAATGAATGCTAATATCAGAGAGGTCCTTCTCAGTCAACCCACTTTAAAGATGGGGTAAGGCAGACCAGGCGCATGGAGGCCTCAGGACTAGGTTTTGACTCGGCCCGGCTTCACAGCCCCACCACATGCTCAGTCAGCACCGCGCTGGGCTGCATTTCAGATGCATGCCCTGGGAACACGTCTGTAATGGATCTGAGTCCGTGACTGGCCCAAGGATGAAAGACAGAGTCCCTGACTCTACAAAGAGGAATTAAACTGCTTGCCTGAGGGTAACACTTGCCTATGGAGGTCAGCTCAGCAGTGGTGTCATGAGTTACACATTGCGCTACCAACCACAAGGTCAGCAGATCAAATGCACTAGCCCCTCCAAGTGAGAAAGATGAGGCTCTCTGCTCCCATAAAGAATTACAGCCTTGCAAACCCAAAGGGGCAGTTCTACTGTGTCCCTATAGGGTTATTACCAGTTGGAATGGATTCCCTGGCAGTGGGTGGGTGGGGGCACCCCTGTCCTCCTGAGCGCTACATGTAGGCCTTGAGCAAGCGTCCGGGTGATGGTGCTTCCTGCCATGGCCATCTTGTGTGTGACAGAAGAGGACATTGCCTGGTCCTGCAGTGTCGTCATGGACCGTGATATGTGTGCACCCACGGTTGAGGCTGTTCTCTGGTACATCTCATTGAGGGGCTACCCTGGTCTTCTCCAACCCCCCACTTCTCCCAACATGATGCCCCTCTGGCAACTGGTCTTTCCTGATGAAGTGTCCACAGAACGAGGAACATAGCATTCTCTTTGCGTTTCTTCTAAGATGACACTGAACTGAAGGAGCTCAGCTCTCTGCCCACGAGGAGAAGGAAAGGCTCCCGGAGCAGGTGGCTGGACTCCATGGATGGTCAGAGAAAGCCCAGGCCTCCCAGGGCCCTGGAAGCTGGTCTGCTAGGCTGAACCCTGGGCCACAGTCTCCTCAAAGGGAAGAGCAGTAGGACAAGGACCTGGGGTGACTTCTTATATAGTCCAAGTGATTATCTTGACACAAGGACTTTATTTCAACCTAGCCAAGCGTCCCTCCCTGCTCAGGACCTAACTCCAAGCTGCCACTGTTGATCTTTGCCACGGAGTCATCTCCGTGTCCGATGGAAATGAGCGCTACACAGTCCTGCGAAGTCTTTGGGCCCATTGTTGGAGCCTCTGTGCCTCCTACATGCCGCCCAATCTCAGGGTTCACCGTCTAGTACCATGTCAGCAGTACTCAGTGCTGGTCCAGAAGGTCTTTCCTGGGAGGGTTGCACACAGAGACCGCCAGGCCTTTCTTCCTACTCTGGCTGACTCTGGAAGCTCTGCTGAACCCTCTTCACCATAGGTGAGTCCACGGGTACTTAAAGTGTGAGGGGCAGAGCATTCAGAACCACAGCAATGCCCAAGCCTTCACCTCTGGTGTGCTGGCAGAAGTGTGGAACTCAAGGCAGAGGCTAAAATTTGACAGAGCCTTTCCTGTGTAAACTGGTGGCCACATCAAATCAAGACTTCTAATCCTAGTATGCGAGCAAACTCAGGACCCAGTGACTGACAAGAGGAGAGACAAAGGGGAGCTTAATTATTAGCCAGGAACCCCGTGGCATGGTGTTTACATGCTGGGCTACTAACTGCAAGGTCAGCAGTTCGAAACCACCAGCCATTCCTTGGGAAGTACATGGGCATTCTACTTCCGTAAAGAGTTACAGCCTCGGAAACCCTCAGGGCCAGTTCTACCCTGTCCTATCAGGTCCCTACGAGTCAGCATCGACTCAATGACAGTAAGCGAATGAATGAATTATAAGCCAGGATATTTTGAGTCTAATTTGATCAAAGTATGAAATTGGTCATTTTGAGTCTCCATGAATACGGACAGGAAGTGAAAACGTACACTGTTTCATTGAACACCAAGTAGGCAATTCATGGCCACCAGCCAAACCCAGACCACAGCCTACTGTTCTATGGTGTGTTAGTCTAGGTCCACTAGAGAAACAAATCCAGAGACACTCATATGTACAAGAAAGAGTTTGCTATAAAAAAGCAATTGTACATTAAGGAAACGTCCCAGCCCAGTCCAGATGAAGTCCATAAGTCTGCTATTAGCCCGTATGTCCAATACTAGTCTATAAATTCGTCTTTAGACTCACACAGCACATGCAATGATGCAGAATGCAGGAAGATCACAGGCCAGTAGGTGGAAAGTCTTGTGGGTCCAGTGGTGGTGGAAGCATCTTAGCGCTGGTGTGGGTCTCCATGTGGCAGCTCCTTCAGCTCTGGCTGCCATCAGCATAGCTCCATGTGGCTTGTCAGCAGAAATGTGAAGCAGAGAGAGAGAGTGTCTCCCACTTTCAGGGAGGAAGATAGAAATTCCCAGAATCCTCAGGAAAAGGCCATGTCCACACAAAGGCCTCACTGGCTATGACCTGATAGACAGGCCAGACTCCACCCCTTTGCAACTTGACAGGAGATGATGTCACTGCCATATGTGGCCTGTGAGCAAATCTGTTTTATTCCTTTTTTAAAGGGTTGCCAACAAGCAAACATAAATCCCCTCAAAATGAGACATGTGACTGAGACGGGCACATGGGAACTGCAACACGCACAGCACAGAACCTGCTAGCTAAGGATCGTTCTAGAACTCTTCACGCCCTAGCCTGTCCCAGGCATCTAAGCAGGTATTTACCTGGGTAGATACATAGAGAACCAAATCTATTAGCTACCTCACAAGCCAAAGCCAAACTCACTGTCATTGAGTTGATGCCGACTCATCGTGACTCTATAGGACAGAGTGAGTTTTTGAGACTGTAACTGTTTACGGGAGCAGAAAGCCCTGTCTTTCTCCCATGGAGCAGCTGATGGTTTTGAACTCACAGCCTTGTAGGTCACAGCCCAACACACGACCACTATGCTACCAGGTCTCTTCCACAAGTTAGAGCTAATAGTATGGTGAGGCGCCCTGGCAGTATAATGGGTTACACATTGGGCTGCTAACCCCAAGGTCAGCTCTTCAAAACCACCAGCCACTCTGCAGTAACAAGTTACAGTCTCAGAAATCCACAGGAGCAGTTCTGCTCTCCCCTGTGGAGTCCCTATTAGTTGGATCCGCCTCAATGCCACTGGGCAGTGAGTTTATTTGATGATGGATGGATTGACTAATTACTCTTCTGAGAATCCTAATGCTTCAGCTAGGATAAATTAGGATCACACTCATTTTAACTTTGCCTAGATGTTCTCTAGCACTGGCCTCCTTACTCGGAAGGGCTGGCCAGCTTTTAGCAAAAGCCATAGCAGTTTGCCAATCCCAGGGTCAGACCTCAGTGACTTGTATAGGTCCCTCCCACTGCCCCTCACAGGGACCTTCCAGGACAGGGCAGAACACCCCCTGTAGGTTTCCAAGGCCGTCACTCTTTATAGGAGTAGAAGGCCCGTCTTTCTCGCCCAGAGCTGCTGGTGGGGTCATACTGCTGACCTTGCAGCGAGCTGCGAAACGCTAACCGACCATCGCAACAGGGTTCCTACAGCACCCGGTCATTAAAGTTCATCAAAACAACTTTCTTAATTAAAGACCCAGAGAAGACTCTGCCTCCCCTCCAACCAGGTTAGTACACCCAGCGAACGCTGCTGCAAGTTTAAGCTTAGCCTAACATTAACACTCTTCCAACTGGGGGGCAGCGGTGATGGCTTGGCAGATTCATGAATCCAGCCTACTTAACTTTCCATGAAACAGTAATTCAATATTTACCAAAGGAAGATGTTCAGGTTTGAAATGTTTTGCTTGGCTTGTATCTCACTGGGGAGGGTGGGGGGCGGTAAAGAGCAGTCACCTCACGCTTACAGATTGAGGGGATGCTCAGGCCCACAGTGAAAGTTGATTTTAGATACACTCAAAACAAAAACTCACTGCCATTCTAACTCGTCATGTCTCTATTGCCCTGAGCACCTGATGGTTTCAAAGTGCTGAGCTGTGGACACAGTCAAGAGGTGATCACTGGGATGGGCATCACCCAGGCATGCCACGGAGCTGTTGGGCGGCACCCAGATGCATGGTAGTTGTTGAGTGGCTGCCCCGTTGGCTCTGACCCTTGGGCATCTAGGTACAACAGGACGAAGCACCGCCTGGACCCGGTCCATCTTCCCCACCAGGTTCCAGTCCAGGTTGCAGCCCCTGGGTTTGCTGAGGGGCTTGCCATGCCAACACTGTCTTCAGACTGCCAGGAGCCACCAGACTTTCACTGGGCCACTTTCAGAAGTCTACTGCCAGGTTTCCTAGTCTGTGAGCTCCGTTGAAACCTGCCCGCCGGGGTCTCTGAAATGGTGGCAGCATACCCTTCTGCCATCACGCCAACATTCAAGCCATGGCAGTGTAACAAATGGGACAGGCAGGTGGCAGCTAAATGCCCCGTAGCCCAGTTATAGGACAATAAGCAGACTCCCTTGCCAAGGAGATGAGCCAAATGTCCTTCTCATCATGGCTAAGGCATCTGTTGCTTTTCATTAGCCCAGGCAATAGAAAGTCACCTTTTAATGACATGGGGCTGGCACCTCAGCCAGGAGATTTCCCTCGGCACAGACGCCCACGGCTCTGAATCCACGACTGGTTTGGACCAGCTTTTCCCTTTCTAAAGTCAGACCGATGTGCGGAGGATGACGTGCTCAGACTGTGGAGGCCTGCTACACACAAGCCTTTGGTTGCTTAGGCAGTCTGCCGGGCAAAGACCTCCACTCCCGTCTGGGCTTCAACACACCACACACGGCTTGCCCAGCAAGCCGTGTTTTGTTCCCCCACGTCAAAAGTGCTGAGGCCAAGCGATTTCTTTTCCTTGAAGCGTGTACCTTCGTATGTAATTAAAAGTGCACCCCCAGGCAACTATCATCTCGAGGGAGGTCGAGCAGTTCAGGGGAAGGAAAAAGAGGAACTGTACGTCACAGCCGCAGCTCCGCCAGTTGCGGGAAGGAGCCTCAGGCAAGATCACTCCCTCCCCGACTCCGTTAATCAACGACCACCGTCTTGAAAGCTCAGGTTATGGGCAAGCACTTCATTCGGATTATGTCATGTTATCCTCAGCACAACTCCAGGGAGGTAAAGAATATGAGCCTAAATTAACAGAGGAAGAAATTAGGAAAGTGGAGATAATCCAGAGAGAGTGATTTACGATGATTGTTCAATTTTCCTAATTATAGAATAATCCCCATCAAAATCATTTCCTTCGGGAGACCAAGCTCACTGTTGTGTCTGCTGCAGAGGCGTGGTTCCCACGCAAACACGCGATCTCCAAGTCCACAAACTCCAAGCATATTCTCTTAGCCCTGGGCACGTCCCTAAATCTTTCATATGTGGGGTCTGGACTAGATTATCCAAGATCCGCGCTAGCTTTAACATCCGTGGATCTCATCATGCAAGGATTAAGAAAGGACAAAACCTGTAGCTACTGAACACCGGAGAGACCAATTCTAACCAATGAAAAGGTGCCAAACCTGCCCAGCATGTTTGAGGTCATGAGTGTCAGAGGACGGATGTGCAGGAATTACATCGGGCCACGCACACATTTCCCCACCTGCAAGGGTCAAACCATTCGATCCTAGACGCTTCAAAAGCATATCCACAAAGGAGGAGGACGGTACAGTACTGGTTGGACACAGTGTTCCAATATGTGCCTGTGAAACGCACGATAAAGAAGGACTGGGCCATTGATTCCTGAGAAGATGTCCGGCAAACGTCTTATGAAAAGCAGGACATCGTCTACTATCAAGCCAGGAGACCCGCAAAATGCAACTGAGGAGGAGCTGCCTCCGCAAAGTAGAATCAAGTTTAATGATGTAGATAAAGTTTTCAGGACCGTCACTGGCTGACGGGGCGTGATACAAAATGACAAGAAACAGCTGCCAACATCCAGTAATAGACTGCCTGTGGAATGCCCAGAGTATGAACCCAGGAAAATCGGGAACCATCAACAGTGAACTAGATCACAGAAAGATTGCAATCCTCAGCCGCCGTCAGCTGAAATACACTGGCATCGGTCACAGTGAAACATTCCAGCTCTATCCCGAAGTACAATACTGTCAGATATCGGATAATACCCCCGTCACTACAAGAAGACCGGTTAGTATGACTATGAATCCAATTTGCACACCAACCACGAGAGCCAATGATGAAGAAATGGAAGATTTTTAACAACCTCTGCAGCTTGAAACGCAGCAAACATGCAGTCGAGATGCATTGGTAATTCCCAGTTGGAATGTTAAAGTTGGGGCCAAACGAGATGGGTAGCTGGAAAATATGTCCTTGGTGCTAGAAATGATGCTGGAGGTTGCATTATGGAATTATGCTAGATGCAAAACCTATTCATTGCAACTACCTTTTTTTGTTCCTTCCAACAACATAAACAGCAATTATACATGTGGACCACATTAGATGGAATACGCAGGACCCAAATTGACTACATCTGTGGAAAGAGACCACGGAGAAGCTCATTATCATCAGTCAGAACGAGGCCAGGGGCTGACTGTGGAACAGACCACCCTGCTCATATGCAAATCTAAACCGAAGCGGAAGACGATTACACTAGTCCATGAGAGCCAAAGTACATCCTATATCTCACCTGAATGTAGAGATCCTCTCAAGAATAGCCTTGGCACCTAGAACACTTTTGACTAAAGACCTGACAAGCTATGGATGGCATCAAGAACACCCTCTATGAGCAAAGCAAAAGGTCATTAAACAGACAGAGGGGAAAAGACCAAAGTAGATGTCAGAAGAGATTCTGTAACTTTTCTTGAACATAGAGTAGCTAAAAGCAAATGGAAGAAATGATAATGTTAAAACACAGGAAATTTCAAAGGGCATCCCGAGAAGACAGAGTGAAATATTATCATGACACGTGCAAAGATCTAAAGTTAGAAACCCAAATGGGAAGAAACGCATTCAGCAAATCTCAAGAGGAAAGAACTAGAGAAAAATATCAAGTATTGAGTGGCAATACTGACGGATTCTATGGCCAAATAAGGCTAAATAAAGGGATACACAGTCATTGTACCCAAAATAACTGGTCCATGTTCAGGAGGTGGCAGGGAATCAGGAACTGAGGTGCTGAACGAAGAAGTCCAAGCTGCACTGCAAGTGTCCGTGAAACAAGGCTCCAGGAATGGACGGAATACCCACTGCGGGGTTTCAGTACATGGGTACCACACTGGGGTGCTGCTCACTCGATTGTGCCACGGAAGTTGGAAGGCAGCAGACTGGAAGAGACCCAAATATAGGTCACCGTTCCCAAGAAACGTGGAAATCACCAAACGACTTCACAAATAACACAGGCAAGTAAAATTCTGCCAAAGATAATTCAAGAAATGGTTACCGCAGTACAACAGGGAACTTCCTGAGACTCAAGCCAGGTATCAAAAGGGGAAACGGAACCAGCAAAGAACACTATAAAGATGATTACTTGCATTTTATTGACTCTGCAAAGACATCCCATTGTTTAAATCTTAGCAAAGTGGGGATCACATTGTGAATGAGAACCTCAGAACATTTCATCCTGCTCATGAGGAACTGGAAACAGACGACCAAGAGGAGTCTTGCTTGAACAGAGCAAGAGTAGACGGACTGTGTGGTTTAGACCCAGGAAAGGTGTCAGAAAATCACGAAAGAAGTGGCATTACATGAAGAAGAACTCAGCGTCAGGATTGGAGGAAGATTCATTAACAACCTGCGAATT
The DNA here is from genome assembly GCF_000313985.2 of Echinops telfairi. Taxonomy (NCBI): domain Eukaryota; kingdom Metazoa; phylum Chordata; class Mammalia; order Afrosoricida; family Tenrecidae; genus Echinops; species Echinops telfairi. The sequence goes on from NW_022107431.1 coordinate 17,907,259, forward strand.
ACGGATGGCACCACCTTGCTGCTGAAAGGGAACACAGAGGAAGAACAAAGGCAGCAGCTTTCCTTATGGATTACAACCCAAAGGGAACAGAATCTTCCCAACTGGACCCATCAGCAACATCGTGACGAAAGGAGGAAAGAGTGCTGTAGTCAACGATGGATCCATCATCAATTCCGAAGTCAAACAATGTATCGCATTGGGCAAAAATGCTGCAAAAACCTCTCGAAAGCGTTCTGATCAAAGAGGTCCCTTTGAAGACAAAGGTGCACCTGACCCAGATGAGGGTATTTTCTATCACCTCGTACGCATGGAAAAACTGGACAATGAATAAGGAAGACCAGAGAAGAATCGAAGTCTTTGAATGATAGTGTTGGCAAAGAATATTGAAAGTACCGTGGACTGACAGAAGAATAAAGAAATCTGCTAAAGGAGTGTGGTAGTTACATAATCTGATGTCAATTTGAGGATTAAGAGTATAGGGGTGGAGTCTAGCCTGTCAATCAGTATATAGCCAGTGAGGTCTCTGTGTGGGCATGGCCTTCCTCCTGAGGATTCTGGGAACTGCATTTCCTCGTTGGAGGTGGGAGACATTCTCTCTAAGTTGACTCCCTGAGAGATGCTCTTCTGACAAAACACATGGAACTATGCTAGAGCCTCACAGCCGGAGAAGCCACGTGGAGACACCTGCCAGCGCTGAGATGCTTACAAACTCCACTGGGTCCACAAGACTTCCCACCCACTGGCCTGTGATCTCCCTGCATTCGGCTTCATTGCAGGTGTTTCGTGAGTCTGAAGAGGACTTTTATAGATTGGTATCGGACATATGGGCTAATAATGGACTTACGGACTTGACATGGACTGGGCTGGGACATTTTCTCAATATTCAATTACTCTTGTATATACAGCTCTTTCTTATACACATGAGTGTCTATGGATTTCTCTAGTCCATCCAAGACTAACACAAGGAGTCACACTGTTCATTAGAAGCAAGGATGGTGAGAACTCATCTCATGGACATTGGGCATGTGCTCAGTAAAATAGAGGGTCACTGCAAAAAGGGAAACCCTCCAATGAGTTAGATTGACCCAGTGGCTGCCACGCTGGGCTCACACATAACCAGGGTAAGGGTGGCACAGGATCAGGCAGTGTTTCCTTCGGTGGTACACGGGCTTGCTGTGAGTTAGAACTGACTTAGCAGCAGCTAACAACAACACATACATGGTTTTGAAAACTCATGTTGCCACTTCTGGCTGCTCTGTTAGAAAAATGACGATTTAATCTCTTTGAACTACCGCGAGCAACACCCCTGGAAATATTTAAGAGTTCATTGGTAACAGGCATGAGCACTAAAGGCAGGGAAGGAAGTTGGTGCCCGGAAGGAAGACGCCAAACAGGAAAATACAATCAAGGATTGCAGTGAGTACCAGGCTCCAGGGCTCTTTTCTGCCCTGCAGTGGAGAGTTCAGGCGCTACACCAGGGAAAGGAAGGTCACAGGACAAAGCCAGGGAGGTGGAAGGGCTCCGGGACAATTTGTCCTCCCCGTGGTTCAATAGCTTAGGCACAGAGGCTCGGTCAGGACCAAAAGTTAAGTCAGCAAAGGGGAAGGCAGGCTCCGAGATGTTCAAGGGTCCAACTTGCAAACGGCACTGCTGTATCTAAGTCTTGATAACTGTAAGCCAAATGAACACCACTGGGTGGGGGAGAGGGGAGCTGAGAGGCAGCTTAGGAAATGAACGATGCGGTCCGTATACTTGGTTTGACTGAAGAAACGAAGCCCCCACCCCCAGAGATGGGTGGAGGGGAGTGCCCAATCCTTGCACTCCCTCCTGCAGAGTCAAAGTTGGTGTGGAGTTCTGAGCAACTGTTATGTTTTTATAGCACTTTAATCAAAGTCCAACATATGTACGTAATTTTTTTAAAAAGATGCCAACTACCGAATAGAGAGATCAGAACATACAGGTGTAACGCTTGGACTTAGGCACTTTCAACACTGGAGAGCCTTAGCGCTTAGAGCTTGGGACGCCTCCAACCCAGAACGAACTTGCTAGCCTCCGCGCGGTTACAACAGGAAGCACAAGCAGCTAGTCCTGTAGCCAATCTGTAGGAGAACCTTCCAACCATCTCTCCCTTCCAGACGGCCCTTGGCTGGCGCAATGACCACCTTCCAGGGGACCCTCACTCAAAGAGGTCAAAACTCTGCGGGGCAGCGCGGGCGCTACCAAGGGCGGCCAGCCCCAGAACTTCACGCAGTACGGGTTTCCCCAGCACCTGGGATCGCGTCATCCACCTCATTGTTTCCAGGGAGCGGAATGAAACTTAACCACCTCCCGGCTTTCCGAAGGAGTGCGTCCCGAAGCCTTTGGCTCCCGAACAAGACGCGACAGGGCACACAAAGGGGGGGGGGGGGGCATCTTCCACGGGCCTACCCCGGGACCAGGACGGACCGCAACGTCGGCGCGGGCCAAGGGTTCCAGTTTACCCCGGACCTGCCGGCCACTGGCTGCGACTTTCCGCGTACCCCCCACCCCCGCCCCGCAAACTCCCGCGACAGCACTTGTGCAGCGCCGGCCCGTCCGCGGTTTCCACCGCGTCCCCGTTCCAGGCGCGGGCGCCCGGATGGGTCTAGGCTGCTCTGGCTGGGTTGGGGGGACTGCGTTTTGTAACGGCCCGGGGTGCACGGAACCCCCGGCTCTGAGAGGCCAGCGTTGCAGCACTGAGGCCGCGGAGCAGGAGGCAGGAGCGGGACCCGGGCTGGGAGGGGGCGCTGCGTGTGCAGGACCAGAGTCTGGGTCTGGTACCTAGGGTCCAGGGACTGGGGACATCTGGATCTGGGCTCCCGGGACTAAGTCTGAAGTCTGCTATCGGAGGTGCCAGAGCCGGGGGGTGGGCTGCGGTGGCGCCAGGGGCGGGGGGTCGGAATCCTAGGTCCCCAGCCGAGGGGCTCGGAGCCCGGTCGAGGCGGCGCCGGC
>NW_022107431.1:17911894-17923518 GCF_000313985.2 Echinops telfairi
ATCTGTCCTGGATTCCCTGTGTTTCCAGTTCCTATCTGTACCAATGTACATCCTCTAGTCTATCCAGATTTGTAAAGTAGAATTGGGATCATGATAGTGGGGGGAGGAAGCATTTAAGAAGTAGAGGAAAGTTGTATGGTTCTTCGTTGCTACCCTGCAACCTGACTGGCTCGTGTCCTCCCTGTGACCGTAAGGGGGTGTCCAGTTGCCTACAGATGGGCTTTGGGTCTCCACACTGCACTCACCCTCATTTACAATGATATGGTTTTTTGTTCTTTGATGCCTGATGCCCAATCCCTTTGACACCTCGTGGTCACACAGGCTGGAGTGCTTCTTCCATGTGGGCTTTGTTGCTTCTGAGCTAGATGGCCGGTTGTTTATCTTCAAGCATTTAAGACCCCAGACATTATATCTTTTGATAGCCAGGCACCATCAGCTTTCTTCATCACATTTGCTTATGCACACATTTGTCTTCAGTGATCATATCAGGATGGTGGGCACCCACTGATGATTTTTTGTTCTTTGATGTCTGATACCTGGTCCCTTCTACACCTCATGGTCACACAGGCTGGTGTGCTTCTTTCATGTGGAAACCCTGCCTCTTATTAGTGGTTTCGCCTTGGACAATACACACCTCATTGGAGATCGCATGGTAGAATTTTCAGAGACCAGCGACCTGTTGGCAACAGCATAAATGACTGACTACTGACTTTCCCCTCAATAGATGGAATACACAGGAAGCAAACTAAGAATACGTCTGTGGAAAGAGATGGCTAAGACATTGAGTACAAAGTTCAAAACCAAAGCCAGGGGGCTGGCTAAAACAGATCACATACAAGCTCAGGTTGACGCTGAAGACCATGAAAACAAGACCATGAGAAGCCAAAATACGACCTTCAGTTTATTCCCCCTCAATTTAAAGACACGTCCCCAGAGAACAGATCTGATTCAACCCTGCCACTACCATGGCGTCAATTCTGACTCACTCAGGGGACAGAGTAGCTACAGAGCCCTTCTCAATGTGGCTCATTGGACACTCAGAACCAAAGAGTTATGGGACGACATCAAGAATCTCATCGGAAAGATAGGAAAGGAAGAAAAGACCAAAGCAGGTGCAGAAAAGACTGTGAAGCTCACCCTTGAGGGTAGAGTAGCTGCAGTGAATGAAGACATCGTTGGGCTGAACAGAAGAGTCCCAAGAGTGCTGGAGAAGACAGAAGAAAGCCTTCTATCAAAACCCACAAAGACCTCGAGGTAGAAAGCCAACAAGGAAACACACACTCCATTATTTCTCAAGCTCAAAGACCCGGAGAACAAACCCAAGCCTTAAGTTGCAACGTTTAAGGATTCTATGGGCAAACCATGGAAGGACCTGTTGTCAGGGGCTGCTGAGTGGGTTCCCACTCATAGTGACCCAGTGTCCAACGTCACAAATACTGCCCTGTCCTGTGCTATCCTCGGTTTTTGGGGGTTTTTTTGTACAATTATGATGGTTGAGCCCACTGTTGCAGCCACTGTGTCGGTCCATCTCCTTGAGAGTAATTTTCCTCACCCACTACTTGACCAAGCATGATGTCCTTCCTTCTTCAGGGACTGGTCTCTCCTGAAAACACATCCAAAGTACGCAAGACTAAGTCTTACCATCTTTACTTCTGAAGCACAGCAAACGAAGATGTTAAGAACACGCACAGTCACTATATTGAAAAGAATTGGTGGATATTCAACCATTTCAAGAGGTAGAATATGATCCAGAGCCAAGGATGTTGAAGGAAGAAGTCCAAGCTGCACTAAAGGCATCGGTGAAGACCAAGTCCCCAGGATTGGAATACTAATTGAGATGTTTCAACAAATGGCTGAAAAGATGGAATTGCTCACTCGACTATGCCAAGACATTTAGAAAGCTGTACCAACCCATTGGAAGAGATCCATATGTGTGCCCATTCCAGCACAATGTGGAAACGAATAGTATCATTAATATTATGTGTAAGAAGGATTTTGCAGAAGGTAATTTTAAAATGACTCAGGTAAGTGCATCAATGGGGAACTGCCAGAAATTCAAGCTGGCTTCAGAAGAGGGTGTGGAATGAGGGATAGCATTGCTGACATTAGATGGATCTTAGCTGAAAGCAGGGAGTACCAGAAAGAGGTTTACTTGTATTTTATTTTGAATATGCAAAGACATCCATCTGTGTGAATCATAATAAAAAACAGGAAATCAAAAACACTTATTTGTGCTCATGTGGAACCTGTACATAGGCCAAGAGGCAATCATTTGGATAAAATAAGGGAATGTTGAGTGATTTCAAATCAGAAAAGTATACACCGGGATTGTATTCTTACACCACACATATTCCATCTGCATGCTGAGCAAATCATTTGAGATGTTGAACTACGTGAAGACAAACGTGGCATCGTGCTTGGAGGAAGACTCATTCCCAACGTATCGAGTGCGCAAACAGCTCGTCTGGTGTGCTGAAGGAGAGCGGGGCTTGGAGGCCTTCACTGATGAAGGTCAAGGATGACAGCAGTCAGTCTGGGTTGCAACTCAGTGTAAAGAAAACAAAGATCCTCACCACTGCTCAGTAGGCAATGCCATGACAGTAGAGAAGAGATTGAAATGGTTGAGGATGTCATTTTACTTGGCTCCACAATCTACATGGATGGAAGCAGCAGCCAAGAGATTACATGAGGTGGTGCATAGGGCAACTGACAGTAATTCGGGTCTAGTGAACCCATGGGGCTATAATCTTGACAGGGGCAGATTGCCATGTCCTTGCTCCTGCAGAGCCCCTGCCTGAGTGGGCTCACACCACTGACCTTTCAGTTAGCAGCTGAGCAAGCAATTATTATGCCACCCAAGGTCCTTGTGAGGTAGGCACTCCTAATCCATGCTTTACACTTCAAGGTCCTGAGTGGGAGTGCCTCTTCTCTGAGCTAAAAGGTCGCTGTGAGTAATACTCAACTCGATGGTAATTGGAAAATTAGGGAGTGTCTTCCAACATGAAGGGCTCATTTTCTGGCACGCTATCAGAAATGGTCATGTCAACTTGATAAGTACAGTGAAGGGGTGGAATCTAGCCTGTCAATCCAGTCACTACCTGATGGTACCTCCTTATGGGCATGGTCTTCTCATAAAGGAGGATCCTGGGAACTTCCCTCTGCCTCTCTCTGCTTCACCTTCCTGTTGATGAGCTACTTTGAGCCACACTGATGGCAGCCAGAACCCTTTGAAGTGGCTACCGCCATTGGATCCACATGACTTTGCACCCACCAGCTTGTGATCTCCCTGCATTCTGCATCATTGCATGTGGCCGTGTAAGTTGGAAGACGGATTTATGGACTAGTATTGGACTTATGGAATAATATTAGCTTTATGGACTGGGCTAGGGTGTTTGCTTGATATACAATTACTTCCTGATATAAAGCTCTCTCTTACACATATATGAGTGCCCCTGGATTTGTTTCACTAGTCAACCTAGTCTAACACATGGTCTGCTACTGTTCATGAGGTTTACTTGAGAGTGTCCAGATAAGGTAGAGTATGCCTGTTCATGTGTGGGAAAGCACCTGAGTGCACATCAGGGCACACACACCACCCATCCCTTGGCCGTGTCTGTCTGAGTGTCTGTGTTTGTAATGGGGTCTAAGTAGGGTGGAAGATGGGCAGGACAAAGCAGAATGTGACTCTCATGTGTTAAGACTGTGTGCCAAGCTCAGTACTAGACACCTAACCTGTGGTCTCATTCCTGAGTCCCAAATAAATCCACACTGAGGGTTAGCAGGTGAGCCCTTAAAAATCACCCGATCTGATTCAGGTTGCATTTAGCTTATCTCTGCTTGCCCAGGACTTAGCTCAACTCCTGGCACTTAATATATAAAAAATGTCCAATAGGTGGATGGATCGGTGATAGATGGACAGACAATGCAAGAGTTGTGACACTACCATGATATAGCATTCCAGTAAGCAATATGCTACTCCCTGCCTTTAAGGAAAATAAATCCAATGGAATGCTTTTCTTATGGTATATTTAGTATCTTGTGGTGCAAGGTCTTCCTAATAGTCCTGCATTTAGTCCAGGTCAAAATCAGAGAGTAGAAACCATGGTGAGCATTTATGAAGAGAGGGCTTCCCTTCAGGGAATTCGCTCTTTGACGACAGAACTAAGAATTCCAAAGGAGATGGCGAGGCAACCCAGAGACCAACGAGAGCAGAAAGCCAGCACCGTTGCCCTTAGACAGATGGGTCAGGGGGAGGAGCTGTGTGACAGATGGACCTTGGTGGTGGTTGCTGGAGAAAGAGCTACTGCCCTACCCACTGGTAGAGAAGACAAACAATATCCCATCTCTCCTTTCCTTCATCCTCCAATTGACGCCGTCCATAGGTGCCACCCAGCTGGCAGGAGCACTGGGAACACAGCTGACAGGAACAGACCTGGGTAACAGGCCCAGGCCCAGAGAATTCCTTAAATGATAGCTGGAGAAAAATGCCCTTTCTCTTCTCAAATAAGAGTGGGTCTATGAATTAGATTACTATAGAAGAAATGACTTTGCCTTTGAAGGTTACTGAGCATCTCCCATAGCATCTCATTTACTTCCCATACAGACCTAGTAAGGTAGACATCACTGCTCCAAGTCACAGTCCTGAAGACCCACGGAGCATAGCTCTACTCAGAAACACACGGGCCCCTCAAATCGGCACCGACTCGATGGCAAACGGTCTGTGTGTATTTTACTTCAGTTTCAGCAAGAACACAGGTTCAGGGAAGGCTCAATGACTTGTTCAAGGGCATTCAGCTGGGAGGTGGGGGGGGGGGGAGGACGAGTCATTCAAGCAGAGATTCACATTCCACTTCTCACGTGCTTTCCGGTAACTCACCTAGTTCCACTGAAAGGTCTGTCAATTGTGCCCGTTGAATAAAAACACAATCTTGCATAGGGACACATTTCAGGATTCCCAGCCTAAGCACATGGGGGAGTTAACGTTTGCACAGCTCCCAAGTGTGAAAGGCTGTATCACCCTTTGCTCTCATTTTATGATGTATGGCGATAACTTTTATGATACTAGTGATGGCTGTATGGAACGTATGATGACAAAAGATCAGAAATAGGTCCCCTGGCAGATTGGAGCCCAGCAGGAAAGAACTGGTGGCACCTAGCCAGTATTATTTTTGTTTTCTTGGTTTATTTTGGTGTTTGGAAGAGTGCTGTGCATTTCAAATTTGATTTTGTGAAGGTGTTTTCAATATCTAGATTTTGGGGGCCAGTGTTCGAGTAATTAGAGTCTTGCTTGGATCCCCAATCAGTACTCATGGAAGCAGCAGTCAAGTGATCCAAAAAGAGGTTGCCTGGGGTGAATGACGTAGCTGCTCAAGACCTCTTGAGAGTGTTGAAAAGCAAGGACGTGGCAAGGGTGATATTTCCCATCGCCTCACATGCATGAAAGGTGAACACCGGATACGGAAGGCTGAAGAAGAAGGGATGCATTTGAATGGTGGTGCTGGGGAAGAATATTGAAAGTACTGTGGACTGCTAAAAAACATCTGTGCTGGAAGAAGTACGGCCAGAGTTCTCCTTAGAGGCAAGGACGGCATGAATTTGTCTTACATCCTTTGGATATATTGCCAGGAGGGAGCAGTCCCTAGAGACGGACATCCAGCTTGGAGGGGCAGTGGAGGGGCAGTGAACAAAGAGGAAGACCCTCAAGGGGGTGGGTTGGCGCAGTAGCTGCAACCATGGGCTCAGGCAGAGGAACCATTGTGGAGATGGTGCCGGGCCACACAGTCTTTCGTTCTGTTGTGCATAAAGTCATTATGGATCAGGACCGAGTCGATGGCGCCTAACAACAACAGAGTGATTGTAGTAAGGAGAAATGATTTAGGGTAGCATTTCTTGTAGGTTTATAGTCCGTTCCCTGTCATTTGAAGACACGCAGCGCAGGACAGAACGTTTGAGTCACCAAAGAGGCATATTCCCAGGTGATGTCAGACTACATCCATCCCATAAGCAAGTGTCACTTCTGAGGTCTACTGAGCACCATGTGTTTCCCAAGTTTCTGGTTTCCCCGATGATTTCGCTGTGTGAGATGGCACCCTCCCCTGATGCTGAAGTCCTCGTACTCAGTGCTGCTAAGCACAAGAAGACTGCGATGTTCCACATGGAGCGAGGTGCTAGAAAACGTTGTGCAAGCATGAAATGTAGGGCTGTTGACCATGCATCAAGCACAATGGGCCGACAATACTTTAAGTATGTATCTGTGAACAGGAGCACACACAAAACAAGGTTATATATTAATTAGTTGATAAAATATTGTGACCAGAGGCTTGCAGGAACCTAAATACTCCCTTTCCCTTAGAAGTCATGGTTCAAGATGCACTAATTCAGTGTTTGCTGTGACTACGATGGATCGTGAGAATTGACTCAAGGTATATGTGTGGTGAACAGAGCCTGGGTGGGTGCTGTCACTCCTTTTATCAGCCCTTTGGTTACTGAAAGCATGTAAATATTTAGAAGCTGTGCTGACCTTAAAGAGGGATAAATAAACTAGGAGCATCCACAATCATTACTATTGTTATCAGTGGAATGTTGTCCCCTAAAAGATATGTTGAAATCCTCATCTTCAATAACCTGTGAATATGACTTTATTTGCAAGAAGGGTCTTTGCAGAGATAACCAGTTAAATGAACATGATGTCATAACGGAGCAGGGCGGGGCCCCAAGCCTGTGGGAGTGGTATCCTTATCCAGTAGAGGACGAGACAGCAATGAACACGCAGAGGGAAGACTGCCGTGTGACTATGGAAGCAGAGACTGGCCGATGCTACACCTGCAAGCCATCGAACACTTAGGTCAACCCAGCCCTGAAGGAGACATGGAAGCATTGGGGGTGGGGGTGAGGGTGGATGCCCACATTCTTGCAAGGTTCTTGTACAATCTTATACGGTCTATGGCATATGCACTGTACGTAAACAAAACAACCAAAAGGCAATTGCTGATGAGTTGATTTCTATTGCCTTTCTAAAAAATGTCCTCCTTTAAAAAAACAATTCTTAAAACTGTAGTTAGAGGTTGTAGTTAGAGCCTGAGGTCAGAAAGCACCTGCGTTATAGGGAACAGACATTCTTAAAAAGACGTTTTGGGAAGTGCAAGAAGCATGATGCCTTTGAGCTGGCTCCTTCAGATTAGTGAGAGTTTTAATGGTTGTTCAAACTTCATTCTTAAAAAAAACCCAAAACTTCATTCTTTTTGTGTTTCAATGGACACACCAAATAATGCTTGGGATTGGCCACTGTAAGAATACATATTTATACTGAACTAAAACAAAACAAAATTAAAAAAACAAAAAACAAACCTCACTGCCACCTTATTGATGCCTACGCATGAGGATCCTATAAGACAGGGCAGAACTGCCCTGCTGGGTTTCTTAATCCATAACTCTGTACAGGAGTAGAAAGCCTTGTCTTTCTCCCACAGAGCAGCTGGTGGTTTGGAACCGCTGACCTTGCAGTTAGTAGTCCAAATGCATAATGGCTATGCCACCAGGTGTCTGTATTCACACCAGTGTAATGAATAAATGCTCCAAATCAATGCTTCCTCCGCACCCCCTACCCTTCAGAGTTGATTGTTAAAGCGTGTACCAGCACACCAATAGAAAATCTGAGCCAGGAGAAGGGGAAACGCCATGCTGTGTAAATGCCCCATTCTTCCCTTCCCCATAGGTTGGAAGGGCAGAATCCCCAGCTGACTGGTGCCAAGGAAGGGTCTTGAGTGGAGGAAGAGAAAATAATGATTCTGTTACACTGGCAAGCAGACCACTTCTGAGAACCCATTTTCATGTCTTTTTTTTAAAGAATAATTTTTAAAGGGCTAGAACAAATTTCTTTGGTTTTATTGGGGGGAGGGCTGTATTTTGACTTATCGAAGCTGGTGTAAATTTGACATATATATTTTTTTCTTCACCCATGAAAGTAACTCTGTGACATTGCCTTGGGATATCCATCAAAGTCCTCTCCTGAGAATCTGGTGCTACAAAAAATTATTGCTGCTATGATGGGAAAAATCTTGATTTTTTAACACTTGTTGTATGACCAGGATACAATTTTTATACCCCCATATTCTTCCCTTTTTAAAAAAGGAAAACATTAAAAATAGTAAGAGTAAGATTTTACCATGCAAAGATAGTTTAACCAATAGCTCTCTGGAGACCCCCCCTCCCCCCACACTCCCTGTGGCAGTTAGATAATTCTCCTGTCATCTTGTGAAGGCGTGGAGTCTACCCTGTCACTCAGGTCGCAGCTTGATGACCTCATTTAGAGGCGCAATGGAGATAAATAGTTGACTGGAGGCTAGATACACTCTCTGCTTGTCTCCCTGTGAGGCATTCCTGTTGACAAGCCACAAAGAGCTACACTGATGGAGCTAGAGCTCAGGAGCTGGAGAAGCCATGTAGACACCCACACCAATGTTGAGATGTTTCCACCGCTCTAGATCCATGAGGCTTTCCACCCACTGGTCTGTGATCTTCCTGCATTTGGTGTCATTGCATGTGTTGCTTGAATCTGAAGTGCAATTTATAGACTGGTGTCGGACATATGGGCTAATATTGGACTTACGGACTTGATCTGGACTGAGCTGGGATGTTTTCTTAATGTACAATTGCCCTTTTATATAAAACTTTTTCTTATATGTATATGAGTGTCTATGAATTTGTTTTTCTAGTCTATACAAACTAACACCTCCCCCTCCCTGCTTTTTTTCAGTAGTTGATTCTAATTTGTGGAAACCCGATGTGTCCTTAGAGTAGAGCTGTGATCCATAGCGTTCTTAATGGCCACCTTTACAGAAGAAGAGCTCCAGGAGTTTATTCAAACACATCTCTGGGAAGACTTGAACATCCAACCTTTCCATTAACTGCTACGCTCTTAAGCATTTGCGCCACCCGGGTACTCATTATACAAGTCAAAGGACTCTAGAACATAGCACAGAGGAACCAGTGAATGGTGCCACCTTGGGTGATGGCAGTGCTGGAGAGGGCTCTCATCACTCTTTAAACTCAACCCTGGTAAGATAGTTGGAACTTGTTTGCTAGTCAGAGAGTATGGATTGGAGGGGATGCACATGGGTGCTTGGTATATAAATGTGATATGGTTATGTGCTGACTTGGCTGGGCCATGATTATCAGTAATTTGGTAGCTATGATGTAGTCACTCCCCATGATGAGATCTAATGTGATGTAATCACATCCATGATAAGATCTGCTATAAGCAACTCATCGACTGCCAGGGAGTTTTCTTGGGGGTGTGGTCTGCTTTCAATATATGTGAATGACTAGGCAAAGTTTGTTTGCTGTTTGCTCCATCTAGATCCTGCATCTGGGTCATTATCTGACCTCCAGTTCTTTCAACTTGAGCAAGAGGCCTGCCACATTTCCTGCCCCGTCTGGAAATCATCAACAGTGCCTGCCATTTTATCTGCCGACTTTGGGTTAATTTGCCTCTGCAGTCAGAGCTTGCCACCTGACCTGCTGATTTGGGGTACATAAGTCTTTGCAGATATGTGAGTCAGGAGAAGCCTCCAGCCTGCCATCTGACCCATTGATTTACGATTCGTCAGCTTCTACAACTGTGTGAGCCATCTCCTTGAGATAAACTTCTCTTTAAACACATACACCACATGGGACTAACCAACTCTCGTCCAGTTGATTCCGAGGACAGATTCTGAGGATAGAGTAGAACTGCCCCCTTTGGACTTTCAAGACTCTGTATCTTGATGGGAGCAGAAAGCTTCATCTTTTTCCTGTGGAGTGGCTGGTGGGTTTAAATTGCCGACCTTTCAGCTATCAGCTCAATGCATACCCCACTCTGCCACCAGGGTTCCCATACACATAAAAGCTTCACTGGCTTGGCTTCCCGAGAGAACCCAGTCTAAGTCAATGAACTAGCAGAGACTTGGAAGGAGTGGATTTTTAGTGGCCACACTCTTCTCAGTTGCCAATGGAGCTTGAGGAAGGATTATCCAATCTTCCTTCTTCTCTGCATGGACAGACTTAGCTGCTGTTTGTGGGGAGAGGCATTTTGTGTTGAAGATCTCCATGTAAAGACTAACAGAAATAAAAAGGGAGCTGAATAATTATAGGAAACAATGTGATCAGTGGAAAGGGGGAAACCCCATAATTATTCTGATGCATTAGCCTGGCGAAGAAAAGGTCTTTGTGACAGTTAATTGGCAGTTATTTCAGACACGACATCATCATAGGAATAATTACCTAAGACCATCACTAAGGGCTCCATCACAGCTCTTCAACTAGAATCTGCTGGCAAATTTAGAGCATTGGCATACTCGATTGAAAGCTATTCCGTGCCACATTTCCATTTTAAATGGTGGCAGGTGATTTCAAGGAGACTAAACAATGCCCTATTCCAACCCAAGTGCCGAAAGGTAGAGTTCCAACATCAGCCTATAAAAGTTGTTCTCATGTCAACTGAGAAATGTTGTTTAAAGTGTTTGCTATCGAGGATCCAGATCTGGGTTTTTAATAGTACACGGTTAAGTTCAACTGCAAAATTTCAGATATAGTTTATTGTGGCTCATCCTGCACAATGAATGCAAGACTTTTAACAATGAGCATCACGGGTTATGGAGAAGGACAGCATGCTTAGTAAAGCATAGAGGCAGAGACAAGAGGATGGCCGTCAAGAGGAATTGACAACGCGGCTGCAACAATGGGCTCCAGCATCAGAAAAGTGGTGAGGATGGCTTAGATAAGGTCTCTGTGGTCAGAACAAGCTCAAAGACACCTAAAAACAAGTTATGGATTGAATTGAGTCCTCCCAAAATATGTATTAGACTCTGGACCCCTATACCCGTAGATAAGGAGCCCTGAAGATGCCATGGCTACGCTCACCTCCCCCCCTCACCCCAAACTTGGTGGTTTGAATCTGCTCAGCATCCCTGCAAGAAAAAGCCCTGGTGATATGTTTCCATAAATATAAAGGCCCACTAACCCACCCAAGAGGAGGATATTGTTCATATCTCCATAGGGAAAGAGGGACCAGACTTCAACCCAGTGTTCCACGACGTGAAAGCAACATAGCAGCATGGAGTAGGGAACCAGTGGAGGGGTCTGAGGGGCCAACCCAACTAGGTGGACACCTGCCCCTCCCCCAGAAGAATTTACTTCAGAGGACAGCGCTGAAGCTACAGCTCAGGGAGAGGGACATGTCTGATCAGAGCACATGGGAGGAAATGAAGGGGGAGGAAAAGAGAGTGGAACACATCCTGGCCCACCAAGCCTTGAGGACAATATCGCCACTCAGAGAAGCCAATCCACAGAGAGGACCATATGGCCAGCCCCACTATAGACACGACATCCCTCATTGACCCATAGCCCTACAGGGGACAACATTGGAGACACAGTGTGGGAATTGAGCGTAATCTGATCCCACCACACAGGGAAAACACTAAGGGCGTGCAACAGAACAGCAAGGGGAACAGAGCAATGAAGTCCCCAGAGAATACCAAAAATAAGCTTTGGGGCCAGGGCACGGCACCCCATCAGACTTAACTGGAAAGCACTCCTAAAGGCCAACAAACAGTCCTTGAACTAACTACAGGCTTTTCTTTTTTGTT
>NW_022107431.1:17924769-17968874 GCF_000313985.2 Echinops telfairi
TCCGAATTCTACCTTGCAAGTCTGGCTAGACCAGAGGATGTACACTGGTACAGATAGGAACTGGAAACACAGGGAATCCAGGACAGATGATCCCTCCAGGACCAGTGGTGAGAGTGACCATATTGGGAGGGTAGAGGGAAGGGTGGGGTGGAAAGGGGGAACTGATTACAAGGATCTACATATAACTTCCTCTCCGGAGGACGGAGAACAGAAAAGTAGGTGAAGGGAGACATCAGACAGTGTAAGATATGACAAAATAATAATAATTTATAAATTATCAAGGGTCCATGAGGGAGTGGGGCATGGGGAGGTAGGGGAGAAAATGACGGGCTGATACCAAGGGCTCAAGTAGAAAGCAAATGTTTTGAGAATGATGAGGACAGCCAATGTACAAATGTGCTTGACACGATGTATATACATATAGATTGTGATAAGAGTTGTATGGATTGTGATAAGAGTTGTACGAGCCCCCAATAAAATGATTTAAAAAAATAAATAAACAAGAAGAAAAAAAAAGAGAAAAGATTAAAGCCCCCACGGAGCAGCTCTACACTGCCAGGGAGTCATTGTGACACACAACAGCAACAGCAAGACATCTGGGCACATACAATCATCTGATCTGATGTCATGATATTCCAAAATGCAATCTAGTATAATGCAGTCAATTAGTTGAGGTCAGACCAGTGTATGATCAGTTCTAAACCTAACCATTTCGGAGTTACAAAATGACCAGAACCCCCCACCCCCACCCCCCCACACACACACACCAGGAGAGGTTCATCTACAAACCAAGCTACCAAGGGTTGCCTCAGGCTACTGACAACAAAGGAATCAACACATCTAAGACCTTAATTTGGGCCCTTGGCCTCTAGCAGTGTGAGAAAATAAATGTCTGGTCTTTAAAGGCACCCCCTTGTGGTCTGTGTTCCAGCCACGCAAGGAAATTCAGATCCCCGTGGCACAGTGGGTAATGTGTAGAGTCACAGCCCTGGGACCCCACAGGAGCATTTCTCCTCTGTCCTGTAGAGTCCCTGAGTCAGAATTGACTCAATGACAGCGAGTGAGAAAAGTGTTAATCCAATGGCATGTTGGGGAGAAACATTGATGTTAGAAAACTGGAAGACTTGATAAGTAAGTGGAGTTTAATAATGAAGGGTGTCACCAGCAGGACCAGGCAGCCCGTCTGTAAGCCCAGGGTGACGATGCAGAGGGGAAAAGTGGCCCGAGCAGGGAAAGGAAGGAGACCACATGTCTACCTAATCTTGGGAGGCTCTAAAGATGTGTGATGTGGGCAGGACTCAATTGAACCCCCAAATACGTTCTTCAAAGGCACAGCTTTCTGGTCTGTTAACACATGACGGTGAACTGAGCTTTGATCATTTATCATAAAATATTAAGAACTGTGCTAGTCTGGGTACTTTAGAGAAACAAATCCACAGAAAGTCATGTATAAGAGAGAGTTTTATATAAAGGTTAAGTGTGTATCAAGAAAACATCCCAACCCAGTGCTGCCGAAGCCCACAAGTCCAACATTAACCCAGGTCTGACACCAATCCACAAAGTCTTCCTCTCTCTCACAAAATAGACCCAATGATGCCGACTGCAGGAGGAAAGCCTAGTCAGTGAATGTTTAAGCATCTCAGCCCTGGCAGGGGTCTCCACACGGCTGCTCCAGCACCCAGGCTGCATCAGGGTAGGTCCATGTGGCTTTTCCTCAGGGACGTCTTGCAGGAAGTAAACCTTGCCACCTGAAGCAGGGAACTAACTAAGGCAGCTGCAACCTGGTCTGACCATCAGAAAGCAAGAGACTCGAGAACTAGAAAGGTGAGGCTCACCGAGCCATTTATCTCTCCACCCTTCAATTAACCCCATATGTGTTTATCGGCCAGGTTGGCACAATAAACGAACTACAGTAGCTCAAGAACGTAGGACATTTTGCTTGGTAAAGTGGAGGGGCAGCAAAAAACGAGGAAGGCCCCCAAGGAGCTGGATGGTCATGGAGGTTGCATCAGTGGGCCTGGGCATGGGAACAGTTGTGAGGATGGCACAGGACTGGCCAGTGTTTCATTCTGTTGTGCACGGGATCTCAATGGGTTGGAGCTGACTTGATGGCGCCTATCATAAAAAACAACAACAACAACATTTTGGTGAAAATAATTCTTAAAAAAGGATTGCCACAGGTTTGTCCTTCCTCTCCATGCCTTTACCGGGGACGAAGCTGCAGAAATTCCACCGAAGATCTGACGGCTGCCAATGACCTGAACTCAACTGCTTCAGCCAACCTGGGCCCTGGGTAATGCACCGAGCTTTAGACCAGTGGTTCTCAACCTTCCTCATGCTGCGAACCTTTAATCCAGTGCCTCATGTCATGGTGACCCCCAGCCATAAGATTATTTTCGTTGCAGGTGTCGATGGGTTCAGGTATCAGGCATCAAAGAACAAAAAAATCTTATCTTTGTGAATGAGGGGGAGTGCAGAGTGGAGACCTAAAGCCTATCTGTAGGCACCTGGACACTCCCTTACAGAAGAGTCGTGGGGAGGAGACAAGCCAGTCAGGGTGCAGTATAGCACCAATGAAACATACAACTTTCCTTTAGTTCTTTAATGCTCCCCCCCCCCTGCCACTATCATGATCCCAATTCTACCTTACAAATCCGGCTAGGCCGGAGGATATCCACTGGTACAGATAGGAATGGAAACACAGGGAATCCGGGACAGATGGACCCCTCAGGACCAATAATGAGAGTAGTGATACCAGCAGGGGAGGGGGAAGGTGAGCTGGAAAGGGGAAACTGATCACAAGGATCTACATATAATCCCCTCCCCGGGGGACCGACAACAGAAAAGTGGGTGAAGGGAAACATTGGTCAGGGTAAGAGATGACACAATAATAATAATTTATAAATTATCAAGCGTTCATGAGGGAGGGGGAACAGGGAGGGAGGGGGAAAATGAGGAGCTGATACCAAGGGCTCAAGTAGAAGGAAAATGTGAAAATGACAATGGCAACAAATGTACAAATATACTTGACACAATGGATGGATGGATGGATTGTGATAAGGGTTGTACGAGCCCCCAATAAAATGATTTTAAAAAGAAAAAAAATTTTTCATTGCTACTTCATCACCGTAATTTTGCTACTGTTATGAATTGTCATGTAAATATCTGATCTGCAGGATGTATTTTCATTGTTAGAAATTGAACATAATTAAAGCATTGTGATTCATCACAAAAACACTGTGTCATTATAGATTGTGAAATATTTATTTCTAATTACAAATAAATGTAATTTTGTCTTGACGCATGGTGTAGCATGGATAACAGTCTGCATGTGGGCAGACCTGCCTGGAGACGGATAGAGGAGCTGTGTCTCAGTTCCTAACACCATTGGAAATAAGTGTATTCTGATGGTCTTAGGCGACCCCTGTGAAAGGGTCATTTGACGCCCCCCCCCCCCCCCCCCCCCCCCCCCGAAGGGGGTCGGGCCCCACAGGTTGAGAACCACTGCTCTAAGGGGCAGTGCTCTCTATCTCAGTCAGGTGCTGTTTGTGTAACTGGTGGTGGTGGTGTTAGATGATGATGAGTCAGTTCCAACCCACAGTGTCCCAGTGTTTAACAGGGTCCTGTGCCAGCTTCACAACTGTTCTTAGCTTTGAGCCCACAATGCAGCCTCTGTGTCAGTGCATCTCATTAAAGATGTTCCTCTATTTTACCAAGCAGGGCATCCAGTTCCAAGCACTGGTCTCTCCTGAGGATCCAAGTATATGAGATGAATTCTCGCCTCCCTTGCCTCTAAGGAGCATTCTGGCTGTACTTTGTTTGTATGACTCCAAACCAAAAAACCAAACTCACTGCCACAGAGTCGATGCTGACTCATCGCGACCCTTTAGTACAGGGTAGAACTGCCCCTGTGGGTTTTGCGTTTCTGAGACTGTAACTGTTTACGGGACTAGAAACCCTGAGCTTTCTCCCTCAGAGCCGCTGGTGATTTTGAACTACGGACCTTGTGGATCACATCTCAATGTTTAACCAATATGCCACCAGGGCTCCTATCTCTTGTATAACGAGCAGCACATAAACCAACCAAACCAAACCAAAGTCACCGCCATCGAGTTAATTTCCGACCCATTTCAACTGCGTATATTATTTCCAAGACTCCCGTAAATCGTACAGGAGCAGACAACCCCATCTTTCTCCCAAAGAAGGACTGGGGGGTTTGAACTTGTGGTTAGCAGCCTTTTGCTTAGCCCACAATAACACCAGGGCTCTTAACACCATATAAAGTGCCGCTATATGGTGGGAACAAACCTAAATCAAGCCGTCAGACCATCAAGGACTTGAGAGAGTGACCCAGAAAGTAAACTGAGAATCAAAAGCCTCCGGGTAGTGAGGAGACCTGCAAAGTAGCAAGCAGCCTGCATGTCGTGTCTCCCCTCCCCTCTTCTCCCCCCTCTCAGCCCTGTCTGTGCCCTTGCAAAGCCACAGGGTAGACAAGTCAACCCACTACTGCTGGCTCACCCCAAAGGAAGCAGCTCTCCGGGGAGTTGCCCAGAGCAGGAGATGGCAGTTTTGCAGAATGCACACAGGTCAAGAACGCAGCTAATTAAATGGGGCCCCTGCCTATGAGGCAATTGAAAATGACATGGCTGGGGTCAGGTGCCACACATGCATGAGAAAGTTGGACACTGAGTAAAGAAGACCAAAGAAGGATCGATGCCTTTGAATGATGGCGTGGCGAGGAATACTGAGAGTTCCATGGATGGTCAGAAGAACAAATACATCTGCCTTGGAGGAGGTAGAGCCAGGATGCTCCTTAGCGGTGGGGATTGGTCTCAGAGCCTTGCTCTCGGGTTCTTTGGACATGTTATCAGGAGCGATCAGTCTTTAGAAAAGGACACCAGGCTTGGTAAAGTACAAGGGCAGCAAAGAGGAGGAAGGCCCTTGATGAGATAGATATTGTGATGAGATATCACAATAATTGTGAGGCTGCTACAGGACCAGGCAGGGTTGCATGACCTTGTATAAAGGGTCTCTATGAGACGGAACAGCACCCATCAACAAGAGCCATAGCTTTCTTGTGGATTCCTTGAGATTTACCATGTTTGGTCTCCTATCGTCTGTGAATAAAGGTAATTTTACTTCTTAAAAATGTGTGAGCACCGTCTTAGCCGCACAGAAGTTCAGAGAGGCCAGGAGAGCATGGGAGGCTAGGGCACGAGGAAGACTCTACTCATTCAACTTTGAGAGCTCGAGCGCTAGGCTGGGAACGGAGTCCTCTTGTAATAGTTGCTGCGTAGCCAGACACAGGGGCTACCCATGGTGGATTTGCCTGGGACCTGGAGCCGTTAGATACAGCGGGGATTTCCAAGTTATCTGACATGAGGAAGAGGAAACAAGAAGAGCTGGACACACCTGGGGCAAAGCCCCTTCCCTCCAACGTACGGAGGCAATGATGTGAATCCCCTTCCCACCAGTGAATCTAACCTGCTTCACCTCTTGCCGATGAAGACAGGTGACAGCACTTCCTGAGCCATCTGCACACAGCTTCGGATTTGTTGTTTAGATAGGTATTCACTTATGCTTGTTGCCTTTAAAAAACAAAATCCCCCAAACCACCACGCATGAGTCATTCCAGAATGAGAGCACATTAATTGTCCATTTCTTGTTTAATGACATCACAATATTACATGTTCAAAGAACCCTTCAGCAGTGTTAAAGAAGGATACTTGAAACCGAGAGTGTGCAGACATGGTAAGTTATGCCTGCTCATGCGTGGGAAAGTACTTGAGTGCCCTCAGGGCACACTCACCACCCCTCCCTTGTGTGAGCTTCAAGGACTCCTTGGTTTAGAATGAAGTACAAACTGTCCAACTTAACTCCAGGCCTGTTAATCTGGTGCCTATCCAACAACCACTTCACTTGGATCCATCATCACTCTTCTTGGAAGCTACATGAAGGATGTACTGCACTAGGCGGATCTGCTGCACAAGACCTTGGAAAGGGTGATAGAACAAAAGATAGGGGTCTTTGAGGACTGAGGTGCACCCAATCTAAGCCATGATATTTTCAATGGCCTCATATGCATGTGAAAGCTGGGGAGGGGGTGGTATTGAACTTGTGAATAAGGAAGACCGGAGAAGAAATGATGCATTTGAGTTATGGTGTTGGCAAAGAATACCCAAACTACCATGGGCTGACAGAAGAATAAAATCTATCCTGGAAGACAACCAGCTAGCCTGCTCCTTAGAAACATGGATGGCAAGACTTTATCTCATGTTATCAGGAGGGACTGGTCTCTAGAGTGTCTGTGAAACAGAAGCCCCTCAACAAGATGGATTGACCCACTGACTGCAACAAGAAGCTCACACATAAGGACACATGTAAGGATGTCAGTAGTCTGAGCAATAGTAGTTCATTCTATTGTGGATAGAGTCGCTAGGACTCAGAACCGCCTTGATAGTACTTAATAATACACCCAACCACCTAGCCGTCCATCATCATCACACCATCCTTCTCCAGAGTCCATGGGAGGAGCTTATAGTCAGCACGCTCAGTGGTTCACTAACTGATTGGAGGTAGGTGTTTGAACCGGGGTACCTTGGAAGACAGGCTTGGCTGTCTATTAAATATCAGCCATTGACAACTCAATGGAACACAGTTGTACCCTGACCCGATGGTGTCACCACGATTTGAAGGCTGCTTGATGGCAACTGGTGGCTTTTAATCATCATTATTCCACCCAAACCTTGCCGCTACCCAGACCTACCAACGAGGAGTATCCCTCAGACACATCATGCTAACTTTCCATTGTCCTATATCCTTTGAGGAGATGTAGCCATCCTTCTTCCAGGAGTTCAAGTCTCACTTCCTCTGCTAGGTTTTCCCCAATCGTCCGTCCCAAGGATAGCTCCTCCCTCAAGTGCCCGAACCTTGCCTTGTCTCTATTCCCTCACCCACGACCACACAGGGACCAGACTATCTGACCGGCTGTGGACTGCCGAGGTGATCCCCGACAAGGATGGACATAGACAGGTGAACTACAGCTAACTTCCTCGTGGCCAGGTGTGCATGTACGCGATTTCCTTTTAGTGTATGTGCTGCCCAAGCGAGCACTACCCGATTTCCTTTTGAAAGGAAGCAAACACCACCGACTTCATTAGAAGCACTTGTTCCTACAACAAAAAATGATTCCCTGGCGGATTCTTTCATGCCACAGCCTCTCTGCTCTACTTCAGCCTTTTTTCCTGGGCTGCTACCTGCTTGGCAGAAGTCGAAGAGGATACATAAAACTTAAACTGGATTAAAAGGAACTCTAGTGATGATTCATAGAGGGAGGAGGCATCCTTCATGGCACGATCTCACTTTCTGGAATCTGATCGCTGTCTGGCTTAGTTCAGCCAGCGAGACGGACAAGACTCTAACTTCACGGCCATTACATCTGACGGGCACCTCCAGCAAGTCACAAAGCGACAGCCCTTTCCAGACCTGGAGAAGAACACAGAGATTGTCAGGAGGGGCTTGCTTCTCAAGGCAGGTCCTAAGTAACGCTTGTCAAGGAAAAAGGCAAGCCAGAATGCCGCTTGCTCCTGAATGGGGGGTGTGTGGAGCAGTCGTCAGAACCGAGAGCTGTGAGGAGACGGGCCGGCGTGGGAGTAACCGCTGGCCCAGTCCACAGGCCAAGCGTGGGGGAAGGCTCTTCCCAGCAGGTCTGCCAGGAGAGCTGTGGGTGTGCAGAGAAGCGATTGTTCACCACGGGCCAGAAATGGAGGAAGTGACCCCAACGTTCCAGGGGCTTTCCAGGACCGTCAAAGGTATTTTCTTGGGGGATGGGGGGGGGGGATGAGATGTAATACTTTTGCTGGAAAGGTCCTATGATCCTTAAGCTTGAGCTCGGCGGAGAGAGAGACAATGGGGGCAGGAAGCTTTGCTTAAATGTGGTCAGGAGTGCCCTATGGCTGACCCCTGCAGAGGCGGCTCTAGAGATAGTGGTCTGCCCCCCTAAAGAACAGCTCCTCGCTAGTTCATTCATACACGCATGAGTGCATTAATTCAGTCATTCATTATTTGTTGCATTCCTGCTATGCCCACAAAAAGCCCTGGGGGCCCAATGGGTGAAGTGTGAGGCCGCTACCGGATGCGTCCTCAGCACACACCAGCCACTCTGCAGGAGAGAGCTGTGGCAGTCTGCTCCCCTGTCTGCCATGGAAACCCTATGGGACAGTTCACACTCTACCCTATAGGGTTCCTGTGAGTCAGAACTGACACCATAGGAATGGAAAAGGGTTTGAATGAATTGAAAAGGGCTATATGAGTTGGGCTGCAATCTACAAGGTCAACAGTTCAAAATCACAAGTCACTCTGTGGGATAAAGAGGAGCTTTCTACTCCCATAAAGCATTACAGTCTTGGAAACTCAGAGGGAGTTCTACCCTCTCCTATAGGGTTGTTCTAAGTTAGCAATGACTCAATGGCAGTGAGGGTTTTTTTTTTGGGGGGGTGTTATTAATATAAAAGAAAACCTTAGAGTGGAGACCCAAAGCCCATTAGTAGGCCACTGGAGAACCCTCGCAGAGGGGCCTCGGGGAGGAGATGAGCCAGTCAGGGTGCGATGTAGCAACAATGAAAAATACAACTTTCCTCTAGTTCCTAAATGTTTCCTCCCCGCTCCCACTATCATGATACGAATTCTACCTTGCAAGTCTGGCTAGACCAAAGGATGTACACTGGTACAGATAGGAACTGGAAATACAGGGAACCCAGGGTGGATTATCCCTACAGGACCAGTGGTGTGAGTGGCGATACTGGGGGGGTAGAGGGAGAATGGGTTGGAAAGAGGGAACCGATTGATTATAAGGAACTATATGTGACCTCCTCCCTGGGGGATGGACAACAGAAAAGTGGGTGAAGGGAGACGTTGGACAGGGCAAGATATGACAAAATAATAATTTATAAATTATCAAGGGCTCATGAGGGAGGGGGGATGGGGGAGGGAAGGGGAAAATGAGGACCTAATGCCGGGGGCTTAAGTGGAGAGGAAATGTTTTGAGAATGATGAGGGCAATGAATGTACAAATGCGCTTTGCACAATTGATGTATGTATGGATTGTGACGAGAGTCGTATGAGCCCCTAATGAAATGATTAAAAAACAAACAAACAACCCTTAGTGGTGTGGTGGGTTACCCATTGGGTTGCTAACAGAAAGGTCAGCAGTTAGTAACCACCATCCGCTCCACAGGAGACAGATGAGACTTTCTCCTCCTGTAAAGATTTAGTCTCAGAAGCCCATAGGGGGCGTTCTACTCTCTCCTGTAGGGTTGCAATGAGTCATAATGGGCTCTATGGAATGAGTTCAGTTCAGTTTTGGGATTCACATTTAAGACGGAGCTCTGGTGGCTACTGGGTTAAGTGTTTCACTGCTGACCTCGAGGTGGGTGGCTTAAACCCAGAGGCCATTCCGCTGGAGAAAGATGAGGCAGTCTGCTCCTGTCAAGGTGGCAGCCCTAGGGAGCAGCTCTACTCTGTCCTCCATGGGCGCCGTGGATCGGACTTGGCGCTGAGTTTCTGTCAGCCAGCTCTTGGCTAGGCATGCTGGCTCCTTGGGGCAAAGGAGAGGTGGCTCCTGACCTTGTCACAAGGCGTCATGATTAGGGGAGGGGGAGGGGGAGACAGCCCAAAATACAGTCAAAACTCTCAGTGCCATCGAGTCATTTCTGACTGGTAGTGACCCCATGACAAAGAGGTAACACCACATTAACTACAGAGCCCCCACTCTGGAAAGCAAGGGAATACTGAGACCATCCATTAACACAGAAATTTGAGCTGAAGTCCAAAGAGTGAGCAGTTAAAGTGGTCAAGGGGGGAAGGTGAGCATATTCCAGACACAAAAAATGTCCCCGGTCTATGCACAGGCCCCGAGGCAGGAGGAGACAGGAGAAGGTCGTGTCCAAGACACATGGTTTGGAAAACTGGTGACCTTGAGGGAGATGAGGGTGTTATTAGTGGTGCTGTGTGGAGGGAAGGCTTGGCATCTAATCTGCTCGACTGGGCTGCAGGGCAGACACCTTGGGCCAGGGACAAAGGTTGGGACTTCGTAATGACATCAGCTCTACCTGGGTAATCTGCTAAGTTTTAAGTCAGCTCAGCCATTGATGGAGCTGGTTGTTACAGCTTAGGCTGCTCATAGAGAGGCCAGCGGTTTGAATCCACCAACCAGTCCTGGGGAGAAAGCTGAGGCTGTCTGCTCCTGTACAGATTTTACAGCCTCAGAAGCCCTAGTTGTGCGCTACCCTGTAGGGTCTCCATGAGTCAGAATGGCTTCAAGGGCAGTGCTTCATGGGTAGGAAGCCATTCTTATGGTACAGATGTCAGATGCACAGTCTTTGGAGCTGAGGGTATGGAATTTGGGGAGCCCTTTGAGAATGCTGCCCTCCCCAGTTCCCCAGAGGGACCTTGAGGAGGTTGTTACCTAGCCTCAGTTTCCTCATGGGTCCAACCAGGTGAAAGCATACCTTGATGCATCCTTGTGTTGGCCAGCAAAATAAGATGGGCATTGTAGTAGCAGATCTCCAACCATTGGGCATGCCCTTCCCCTGGCCTCTCTGTTGTATGTTTACACTGAATGTTTTCTAGCTCCCAGCAGCGGGAGATCGTAGACAAAGAGAGAAACTACCCTTCTCCCCCACTAAACCTCAGCACTTCATGCTCTTCTATTATTTCTCTAGAGACCCTGGGCAGGGCAAAGGGCTGCTAACCCAAAGGTTGGAGGTTCAAGTCAACCCAAAGTTACTGTGGAAGAAAAGCCTGGGCATCTCCTTCTGAAAAACCAGCCACCCAAAGCCTTACAACCCAGTTCTGCTGTGTTACAGCCCGCATTGGTGTAGTGCTTACCCGGGAGGCTGCTAACTGCAAGGTCAGCAGTTCGAAACCACCCGCCGCCGCACCTCAGGAGAAAGATAGGCCTCCTTTCTGTTTGTGTGAAGAGCTATAGTCTCAGAAACTCACAGGGGCAGTTCTACCCTCTCCTATAGGGCCACTGAGAGTTGGCATTCACTTGATGGTGGTGGGTTTTCTGTCATGAGTCAGTATCAACGGCTCTACACCAGGATTTGCCCTAGAAGGCCCTGGATGAGATGGATTACACAGTGGGACAACTTGTGAGGATGGAGCAGGACCACGTGCAGTGTTTCCTGCCATTGTGCATAGGGTCTCTGTGGGTCTGAGCCGACTCCACAGTACCTAACAACAACAATAGTGGCTGGAAAGGGCTGTCTGCTACATTCAGGTATGCGTGAAGAACTTGACAAGAGAAGAACTGTTAGGTAGGCCAGCATAGGACTGGGGGATGTCCATTAACGCGTGCCCAGAGGGCCAAGCTAGGGGAACAAAGGAGTGGCACAGCGCACATGTTCAGGGTTCCCGCCGGTAGGCAGGGGTGGGCGTGAACTTGAATTGGATCACCTAGCCAGGTAAATTCAATTCAGCCAATGGGGTCGACCAGGGGTCTTCCACCACGCCTCCCTGTGGAATCCTTGAAAAGGCAGAAGCCCAGAGGAGAGGGGATCTTAGAACGGAGAACAAGAACCGAGACGCGAGAAGAACTTAGAACGGAGGAGAAGGACCTAGACAGAAGGGAGAGAACTCCGGCGCAGAGAGCTTTGGCACGCTTTGCGGGACGCAGAGCCGCTTCCAGCCAGGCCGCATGTCCGGGAGGAGCCCCTTGGGTGCCGTGTAAACCTGAAACTTCTTCTAACTTTCATAAAACTCACTTCGATCACGAACCAGGCTTCGGCGTGAATTCTTTCTCGCGCGGAGCCAAGGACCGAGGTATAAATCTAGCTCCAGAGAGATCTAACATAACTTGCCAGAATTCGGCCTTGGAAGATTGAAGCTTGACCTTAAAGAACAAAAGCCACACAACCAAACAACAGCAACGACACATCTGCAGTCTGTCTTGGCAGTACAAGTCATTCCTTTGGTGGTGGCGGTGGTGGTGTGGAAGAGAAGAAGGGTTCATATGTAACTGCTGGAGTTTAGTTTGTCCTGTAATGTCTATGGGTAAATCCCCTCTGAGCTCCTGGCGTTGAAGGTCCTGGGACCCGATGAAAGAGCGCATGCCTGGCCCACGTCTGCAGCTTGGAGTCCATAATAATCACTGCATGCTACAGTAAGTTTTCATAGACCTTCTTTATTAAGACCAAGTCCCATAAAAGAGGCCACGGGCCTTAAATCCATCCTTAAGCTCAAGCAACTGCCCTGTGAGTCCCCGGAATCAGCACAGGGAATGAATGGGCGTCTGTGCTTCTGCTGGGATTCCAGCCACCAACAAGATCCCCATAAAGCAGTGGCTCTCCACCTTCCTCCTGCCGCGACCCTTTCAGACAGTTCCTCGTGTGGTGGTGACCCCCAACCATCAAATTATTTTCGTTGCTACTTCATCACTGTCATCTTGCTATTATGATGAATCGGGTGACCCCTGTGAAAGGGTCGCTTGACCCCCAAAGGGGTCAGGGAATTCAGGACAGTGGCTCCTCAGAAATCCCCCGAAGCGATGTGGTAAGGAAAGGCAGGGCCCCCGAAGATCCATCCGCAGACCCAAGCACCTTCATCACCCAGAGAGGAGCAGCTTCTGACGTCTATGTCAGGGCTCCTCAAGCCTCCAGCATGCCCAAGGGCAAAGTCAGTTCTGTATGTTAACATCCTACTGGTTGACCACTAGCAGCAGTTTCAGAGCTAATGGGATAGCACACAAAACAGCTGTTGAGTGCTGCCTAAGATTAAGATAGGTGTGTACGCCTTACCGGGAGGCCTACGCCACAGACCAGGACAAATGACACGCCTCAGAGGAGAACGTGGAAATAGTGAAGCCACCCGTGGGTCTGTGAAAGCCGCCACGCCCTCTGGGCAGACAAGGCAGGTCTCAATGCAACCCTGGGAAAGCGAGGGTCAGGTCTTGTGGCTGTCCTGAGACGTGGCATCCCCAGAATGCTCCTTTTTGTGTGCGTGGCCTGAGGTGGGGAATGTTGAGCCTTAAAATGACTCGGGTCTTCTTTCTCATCAGTATGGCTCTCGTATGCTCAGATTCAACTCCTCCAGCATCCATTGTGCTGGGGAATTCGGAGGATGAGCTTGTGGAAGAGCGACTGACTGAGGCTCCGGACTCCTCAAGACAGGGACTTTGTAAAGGACACTACACCTGCTGTTATAGGAGCCCTCAGCTGTAAGTCACTGGTCAGCAGTTCAAACCCACCCAGCCCTTCCCTGGGAGAAAACCTCTGACCACCGACTGTCACAAAGAGCGCTGTTGCTGTCGCCCTCAGGTTGCGACTCAAGTCACTCTGTGAATGAAACACAGAGTGAAACACGCCGGGGGCTGTGCCATGCCCACCGTTGTTGTCCTGTTGGGACGCACTGTTGCAGACATTTGGCCGTCCCATGCAGCCCCTCTCCTTGACCAAGCATGGCGTCCTTCTCCACAGACAGGTCCCTCCTGAACACATGTCCAAAGTACGTGAGATCCAGTCTCGCCGTCCAGATTCTAAGGATCACTCTGGCTGTTCTTCTCCCGTGACAGCCTAGGCAACCCGAGCAGGCAGTTCTACCCTGTCCCGTGGAGCTGCTAGGAGGTGGGATGGGCCTAACGACAACCAATTACAAGATGGCATTCTAGTCTCACTTTTAAATATGTTCTCTTGTTGCTCTTTCTGAGGAGACCCCAGATACTGGAACTGCAAGGGCTGCCTCACCATCCCTCATGTTTGAGAGGCAGTTCTAGACCATCCATCATTGGCAGGCCCTGAAGCTTCTAGGCTAAGATAGACTCAGAAGAAAGGTCTGGCGCTCTACTTTCAAACATCTACCTGTGAAAGCCGTATGCACAACAGTCTGGCCTGCAACCGATCCAGGGGATGGCTTAGGATGGAGCAGTGCTCTGATCTGTCGTGCAGGGGTCACAGTGAGTCAGGGCTGACTCGTGGCAGCTACCAATGGTAGCCACGGTCCCCAGCACGACCCATGTACCGACGAGAGGCCGGGCCTGGGGAGCCTGGGGCTGCATCCTTTCCTAGCATGGGAGAGGCGGCAGGAGATAACAGTCACGCCAGAATTTGTATCACTATGACAGAAGGGTAGATACTGTTTCCATCCCACATCAACGCTGTGTTAGTCTGGGTAAACTAGAGAAGCAAATCCACAGACACTTACATGGATATACGAGAGAATTTTATATAGAGGGGGTAAGTGTACATTAAGAAAGCATCCCAACTTAGTACTGTCCAAGCCCATAAGTCCAACATTAGCCCACATATCCAACACCGATCTACCAAGTCCTCCTCAATCTCACAAAACACACGCAATGACGCTGAACCAGTGAACGTGTAAGCATCTCAGCGCTGGCAGGGGTCTCCACAAGACTACTCCAGCACCCAGGGCTGCATCAGGGTAGGTCCATGTGACTTCTCCTCAGGGATGTCTCACAAGAAGTGAGCCTTGCCAGCTGAGGCAGGAAACTGGCTAAGGCAGCTGCACCCTGGTCTGACCATCAGAGAGCAAGAGACCAGAAAGGCAAGGCTTGCCGAACCATTTATCTCTCCACCCTTCAATTAATCCCACACGTGTTTATCAGCCAGGTTGGCACAATAACCCTTAACTATCTCAAACTCTTCGCATCGAAGCAGGAGTTCCTTGGAAAGATGTGGCAGGAGAACAACGGCAAGCGCACCTGTCCTCGCTCTGATAATATCCGAGCAGTGACCTGGGGATCCAACGGAACGGGCTGGGCCACAAAGAAGTGTCTGGAACTATCAGAGGACCTCTTCAGAAACCTGTCTCCAGGGCAATCCATCAGGTGTCCTCACGAGGAATCGGGAGCTCTCTTGGGAAAAGGGACTGACAGTAGCCATCAGAGACCCAAGGAGCCATAGGAAGGAACAGGAACAGGAAAGCCGATCTTGTCAGGGGAAGCAGGTGGTGCCCTTCATTTGCCCTCTGGTAAATTGGCTGCTTCACTCGATGAAAGTCAAAGAAGAATCTCTCGAGTCAGAGGGACCAGACTTCAATCTAGTGTGCCAAGACGTGACTGCAACATACTGGCATGAAGCAAGAAACCAATAGCTCCAGTCCCAACTACGTGGACCACACCCCCTCCCTGCAGAATTCACTTCAGAGGACAGCACTGAGGCTACAGCTCAGGGAGAGAGGCATTTCTGCTCAGAGCACACATGAGCAAATGAAGGGGGAGGAAGAGAGAGTGGAGCACACCCTGGCCCACCAAGCCCCGAGGACAATATTCCTGCTCAGAGCAGTCATCGCACAGAGAGGACCATAGGGCTGGCCCCACCATGAGACATGACGTCCCTCACTGACCCATAGCTCTACAAAGGACAACACTGGAGACACAGTATGGGAATTGTGCCTGATCTGACCCCACCGCACTGGGGTGAAATGCTAAGGGCATGCAACAGAGCAGCAAGGGGAGCAAAGCAATGAAGTCCCCTGGGAATTCAAAAAATTGACTTGGGGGTCAGGACATGGCACCCCATCAGACTCAACCAGAAAACACTCCTAAAGGTCAACAGATAGACATGGAGCTATTTACAGGCTTTTCTTTTCTTTTTTTTGTCATTGAGTTTTTGTTGTGGTTGTTCTGTTTTAATTTGCTCTGTCTTGTTTTTGTGCTTATTATTGTCTCTACAGGACTATCTAGATAAGACAGGCGGGATAAACAATGTGGAGGAGAAAACAATGGGACTGATGGTTCCAGGGGGGACATCAGAGAGGGAGGTGGGGGGAAAGGAAGTGGGTGTTAATAAACCCAGGGATAAGGGAACAAGTGATCTAAAATCAATGGCAAGGAGGCTGTATGATGCCTGGTAGGGCTTGATCAAGAGCAATGTAACCAAGAGGAATTACTGAAACCTGAATGAAGGCCAAACGTGATAGTGGTACAAGAGGAAAATAAAAGGAAATAGAGGAAAGAATTAGGAGGCAAAGGGCATTTATAGAGGTCTAAATATAGGCATGTATATATGTAAATATATTTATATATAATGATAGGGAAATAGATCTATGTACTTATATTTATATGTTAAGTATTAAGGTTGCAGATGGATATTGGGACTCTTCTGAAGTACTCCCTCAATGCAAGAACACTTTGTTTTAATAACCTGGAATTCCATGATGCTCACCTTCCTGACACAATTGCTGAAGACTAAATGGGTATATACGCAAATGTGGTGAAGAAAGCTGATGGTGCCCTGCTATCAAAAGAAATAGCATATGCTGTCTTAAAGACTGGAAGATAAAACAAGTGAACATCTAGCTGAGAAGCAACAAAGTCCACATGGAAGAAGCACATCAGCCTGTGCGATCATGAGGTGTTGAAGGAGTCAGGTATCAGGCATCAAAGACCCAAAACAAAAATCATATCCTTGTGAATGAGGAGGAGGGTAGAGTGGAAACCCAAAACCCATCTGTAGACATTGGACATTCCCTTACAGAAGGGTCACAAGGAAGAGATGAGCTAGTCAAGGTGCAGTATAGCACCGATGAAACATACAACTTTCCTCTAGTTCTTTAATGATTCCCACCCCTCACTGTTATGACCCCAATTCTACCTTACAAATCCAGCTAAACCAGAGGATGTACACTGGTACATATCAGAGCTGGAAACACAAGGAATCTAGGACAGATAACCCCTCAGGATCAGTAATGAGAGTAGCAATACCAGGAAGGTAAGGGGAAGGTGGTGTAGAAAAGGGAACTGATCACAAGGATCTACATATAACACCCTCCCATGGGCATGGACAACAGAAAATCAGGTGAAGGGAGACATTGGTCAGTGTAAGACATGAAAAAAAATAAGTTATAAATTATCAAGGGTTCATGAGGGAGAGAGGGTGGGGGAGGGAGGTGAAATGAGCTGATACCAAGGGCTCAAGTAGAAAGAAAATGTTTTGAAAATGATGAGGGCAACAAATTTACAAATGTGCCTGACACAATGGATGGGTGGATGGGTTGTGATAAGAGTTGTAAGGGCCCCCAGTAAAATGACTAAAAAAAAAAAAAGAATCTCTCGAGCCAATTCTTCCAGTCTGAGGGCTGACCGGATCGCGCAGCCCGATTTTCTGAGGTGGACTCAACTGAGGCCACACATGCAGCTGCCGTAGGGAAAGTGCTAAAGAACAAGTCTGCTCAAAGCTATTCTCAGTCATCTCAGTTGAAGGAACTCTTCTTTATGATTAAAATGTCTTGATCACAAGGAGCCCGGGTGGCAGACAAGGCTACACATTGAGCCGCTAACCTCAAGACCAGCAGTTCAAACCCCCAGCCACTCTGTGGGAGAAAAAGGAGGCTGTGTGTGCCCAGAAAGATTTGTAAAATCTTGGAAGTGCCAAGGGGCCACTCGATTCTGTCTTCTCAGGTCACCGTGCGTGGAGATGGACTCGATGGCAGTGAGGTGCTCCCCTGTCATCTCACAGTGGACTGACTTGTCTCTCCATGGACAAGGCTGCACGATTGGGGCCCGAGACAAGAATTCGGAGTTGAGAGAAGGCAGAGGACCTTGCACACTATCACTGTCAAGTAGGCCTTGGGCATCATGAGCTCCCCCTCCTTTGGGCTCCAGGGGACCTTTTTTTTTTTTTTTTTTTGTCGAAATGGCAGGTGCAAGTGTCATGAGGCCCTGGTATGAGGCTGCGATGTCTCAGTGGTAGACATCTTGCCTTCCATATCCAGGGGACCGGGTTTCTGTTCCTGGTCAACGGACAGCACTGGCAGTCAACGCCCATCTGTCAAGAGCAGCTGGTGTGTTGCGATGCTGAATGACAGGTTCCATCAACATTCCCAGGCTAAGATGGGCTGGGAAGAAAGGTCTGACAATCTACTTCCAGAAATCAATCACTTGAAAACCCTCCAAGCCCAGTAGTCTGGCCCACCCTTGATTGGGGAGGACGGTGCAGGATGGAGCGATGTTTTGTTCTGTTGTGCGTGGGGTCACTGACCATCAGAAGTGGATCCACAGCACCCGACAACATGCGTCAGGAGACCCGGCAGCCAGTGTCCTCCTAGTGGTTGTTGGCTGATGGCAGTGGGGAGGCCTCTCAACAGACAGGAGGAGACTCTCCTATCAGTGTCTGGGCTCCTGCTGCTGCGTATACCTGGTAGACGTGTTAACACTTGTGTCAGGTGGGGATTGAGCACAGATTTCCAGACCGGGCTATGGGATTCGAGCAGGAAAATGGAGGAACAACTCTGCCCTTCCCCTTCTCCCTGAGCATGGAAGGACACACATTATTTTATGAACAGCTGGGCACTGCCTCTCCAGCAGGTGCTCAGGGAGCTAGCTGTTCATTTCTGCCTTTCCAGAGAACGAAGCAAAACAGCACACAGCTCAAGGCTCTCAATGCATCGTGCTCTCGATGCACAGTGACCATGGAGGGTGGACGAGCACTGGCCCTGCGTCTGTCCTTCGGTTCTGTGAACATAGACCAGGGATGGGCGCAGCCTTGCTGGCACGCAGAATGCAGTGGGAAGGGGACTGTGGCTGATGCCGTTGGGTAACACGGTTACACCTTAGCCTTTGATCTCCCTTTTGGCCCATTTTGAAGTTGTTCTAGTTTTTAATATTTCCTGCTTTCTTTTCGGTGGGGGTTTCCCCTCTGTTTTAGTTTGTTATTGCTGTCTGCCTTTTGTTTGTTCCTTTGTTTTCGTATGCTTTTCGGTATATGAAATCCGGGTTGGGTGACTGTAGAGACAGTCACTGGATGCATGGTTCCCCGGGGAGGGTGGGGAGGAAATGGGAGTATATAACAAGGAGTACAGCAAGCAGAGCATGTTTTCAAATGGATTGTAGAAGAAAATGTTCTCAAGTGGATTGTGGCAACGATTGTACAACTCTTCTTGATATGACAGAATGATTGAATTCTATGACACGTGGATCATGTCCTAATAAAACTGCTTAACAAGCAAAATCAAAATAAAATGAATTCCAGACTTCTTAGGCAAAAACATTTAGGTCTAAGAAGCTACGGCAGCATGTGTTTAAAGCACTCAGTGGAACCCCCAGCTGCCCTGAGGGAGAAAGGAGTGGGGTCTCCTTCCATAAAGATGACAGCTTTGGAAACTATGGGGCAGTTCTATCCTGTCCCAGAGCGCCGCTATCAGTCAGAATCAACTCGGTGGCAACCTTTTTTATTTTTCCACTGTGAACCTTGACCATGTATCTCCTATATATGGGAATGCAGCGGAAGTGTTTCCAGAAGGACATCCAGTGACCTGTTCCCCCACTCTCACTCACTCAGAGTGACCCTCTAGGACAGCGTGGAACGGCCCCTGTGCGTTCCTGAGACTGTGGTAGAGCAGAAAGCCCCCTCTTTCTCCTGCAGGGCAGCTGATGGTTCCAAATGGCTGACCTTGCAGTTAGCAGCCCAACTGGGAACCAGGGCTCCTTAGCAGTGGCCTGTTAACAGTGTCCAACCCAGGAAAGGGGACAGCGGGAAATGGATGGGAAGATAAATCCAAGGGGCTTTGAGACTTATTTGTAGCATTTTAATATTTTACACAAAGGACATCTTTTTAAACTCATCTTATCTTATTTCCAGGAACTCTGCAGGTTGGCCAAGCATGGTTTATTTTTAAAATATAATTTAGCATCATTCCCCACCTACAAGTTCAGTTGAATAATTCAGATTATTCAAAAGGGCCCAAGCATCTCCCCCTTCCCACAAACTATGATGTTATTGACCAAGTCAAGCAGCCACTGGCACTATATAGAACTGGCGTTTCTACAATCTCCGTGCAGTTTTTCCACAAATAGATAACAATATGTTCTCTTCCTCTGCAGAATGCCGAGCCCAGGCAGATTTATGGTTCCAAATAGAAAGCTATTGTTACAGGCTCCACCAAGTCTACTTGCAAGTGCAGATAGGAGCCTTGGGAAGTCCCTTCACACAGTGGGGCTGATGCTCAGAGCCCCCGGAAAACACACAAGCCCCCACCTACCCCACTCTCTTCGCACAACCCCTCCTGCTTCCCACAGGGCCCCCAACTGCTGGGAGGTGCCCAAGGTCCCCAGTCCCTGGGCCCATCCACTGTCTCCCTTGCTCTGGGCCCTATGGCGGGCTTACACGCTTCCTCTTCCTGGAATGCTCCCAGGCTTCCCTGGAGCATGGTTGGTTCTTGCCTTTTCTCCAGTCGACTGAAATCAGATCCATCCTTTCAGACTCATCAGAGGTCATGGCCTTTGTTTTCTCTTCCTGAATCTGCCCGGCCAGATGTGTCCTCTTTCCCCTTGGTGCGTCCACCATGACTGGCCCCAGGTCGACTTAGAAAGGCATTGTTCCTTGAAGAGTGTGGACCCTGGGAAGGCTGGTTGGGTTTGAGTTGCATGTCCATCCTGCCTGCCTTCTGGGTCCCTTCCTCCCAGAGCTCACTTCTAGAGACCCAGATCATTATAAGCTTCAGTAAGGACCGTGGCCCGCAATTCCCAAATGCAGTTTCCATGCCCTGGAGTCAGGCTGCTGCTGTGGTTGGTAGTAGGTGATCTTGAGTCAGCAGCGATGCGCAGCGAGCCGGTATACAACAGGTCAGAACTCTGCGCTATTCGGAGCCGTCCTCCTGACCTTTGTGTTTGGGCCCTTGGTTGAAGCTACGGTGTCAATGTCAATCCATTTCCTTGAGGGCCCTTCTTCTTCTTCGCTGCCCGTCTGCTTCACAAAGCACCATGTCCTTCTCCAGGGACCGGTCTCTCCTGAGAACCTGTTCAAAGTACATAAGATGAAGTCCCACCATCCTGGCTCTACTTCTTCCAAGACAGACGCATTTGTTCTCCTGGCACTCCATGGGACTTGCAGTCGTGTTTTGCACAGCGTAATTTAAATATAGATCTACACGCCTTTGTTTTTCTGATTCAATGTCCAACTTTCACACGCATACGAGGAGATTGAAAATACCATGACTTGGGTTCAGGTGCACCTTAGTCCTCAAAGTGACATCCTTGCTCTTCAGCACTTTCAAGAGATCTTGCATGGCAGATTTGACCCAAAGCAATGTGTCGTTTAACTCCTTGACTGCTGTAGTGACAACGTTAGACATTTCTCCATTTCCCGATTTCACCGATGGGAAAGTTGAGTCCCAGAAGTAGGGCTTGGGGTTTCCAGATGTCTTTACAAAGAAAGGTAAAGATGGGAGGAAGAGGGCATGGGAGGAGGCATTGGGTCGGCAGAGGACAGAGCCAGAGCAGCTGTTGATAGGACCCCGGCCCTCCGGAGTGGCTGAGCAGGACAGCTGGCCCTCTGCAGACCTACTGCTTTCCTGTGCTGATGTGCCGTGGTCCCCGGGGAAGACCTGACTCCTGCCGTCCCCACAGCTCAGTGGCCTCCACTTCCACGCTCTTCCTTGAACTGCAGTCGGCTTTCAGTGAGGCTCAGTCGGTGCTGGGACCCAGGCAAGCCTGGCCTCCCCCACCTGTATCCCTGGGGGGCCCTGCCCTGCGCCTGCTGGCTGACACTACTGACCGCCTGCTCAGTCACAGCCTGGAGTGACCCCTGATGACGCTGGGAAACTGACCTGTGACCTCTGCCTGCTATCGGTCGGAGAATTTTCTGGCAGAACACCGGTTAGTGAGAGTCGTGCCAGTAGGGCCTGCAGGAAAAAGTGCTGACGATGTGGATGCTGATGGCAACCTGCCCTTCACTGGGCTTCCTGGCGTGCACACTCCACCCAACCGACCAGAAGGAGCAGCCTGAAGTCCAGCTCACCTTACACAAGCCCATCAGAGCCCTGGCATTTTCTCCGGGAAGGACTTTGACCCCAAAAGGGGGGTGAATTTTATGGAAGGATCCCACATCTATGTATCCTTTGGATTTCCCCTCCAGTGATCTCTTCCCTTTGTTAGAAAGCAAGGCACCTGGTGGCTTAGTGGTTAGGCATTGGGCTGCAATCTGCAAGATCAGCAGTTCAAAACCACCAGCTACCTCATGGGAGAAAGATGGGGCTTTCTAATCCCATAAAGAGTTACAGTCTCAGAAACCACAGGGGCAGTTCTACCCTGTCCACTAGGGTTACTAAAAGTCAGAATTGACTCAGTGGCAGTGAGTTTAAATTTTGATTTTGTTACATATCCTGTTGGGCTTATCCTATCCTCATTAGTCTATCTTGCCTTTTCTGTTTACATATTTGTTGAATATTTATTTAATCATAACAGCAATAAGCCAGGTGCCCTTGAGTTGATTCTGCCTCACGGGTGGAGTAGAAAGAACTGGGTACCACAGGGTTTCCAAGGATATGAGACTTTTCAGAGAAAGACCCCCAGGCCTTTCTTCTGAGGGACTCTGGGTGGACTCCAACTGGCAACGTTCCCATTAGTAGCTGAGCGCTTAGCCACACGTGCCACCCAGGGGCTCTGTGTAGCTCCGCTTCCACAACAGACTTAACCAGTCTACTGACACAAATACACTGTGTCTAGCTGTGTACCAGCGGCTGCTCCGGATACACTGAAGGCTCTGTGCCCAGAGATGTGTGCTCTGGCCGGGATGCGTACACAGGGAGAGCCCAAGAAATGGCATCCGTGGATACAAAGGGATGGCAGCTGCCGTTCAGAGGAGATGGAGGCTACCTGCGCACAGGTGGCCAGAGACCCTGGATTGGCCCGGATGGACAGAGCGTGGCCTGAGGGAGCCGTGTGGACAGGAGGCAGCCCGCAGCTTCCTGTTCTTTGATGGAGTCATTCATCCAGCACCTGCTCACTGACCGTGGCCTGGGCAGCAGTTGGATCACCAAGCCCACAGCGTCCCTTCCCCCATGGAGTTTACACTCCCAGGCCAGGAGCAAGACAGCGAGCAGAGGGAATGATGGCACAGAAAGTCCGCACAGATAAGGAGCAGGGTAAGGACAGAAGATGAAGGGGCAGTGCACCCTGGAGAAGGTGGATGGGGAACGCTGATGGGGGTGAGAGGGAGCACCATGTGGACTTCAGGGATGGCGCACCCCAGGCAGGGGGAGCTGTGAGGGCCGACGGGGAGTAGACTGAAGAAGAGCAGAGGTGAAAACCACAGTGACATGTGACTGAGGCACCGGAAGATGGGAGACCAGAAGGAGAGAGAAATCTAAGCTGGGTCATCGGTGATTTCACACATCGGTGATTTCACACATCATGTTAATATGGTATTAGGAGTTGCTCTGCTAACCACAAGATCAGCAGTTCAAAACCAACACCTCTGAGGGACAGAAATGAGGCTTCCCACTCCCATAAACAGTGTGAGTTTTGGGAATCTGCAAGGGCAGTTACCCTTTCCTGTAGGGTTGCTATGAGTCCGCACTGACTCGATGGTACTGTGTGTGTGTGCATGTGGGTGTTTCTTTTCCCAGAGAAGCTGAATTGATGATGAAGAATGCAGCATCAGAGTAGAGAAACCAGCGGTATGCAAGTGACACAAGCTCCTTGCTGAAGGTGAGAAGGGCTTGGCGCACCCTGTAAGGAAGCTCAGGGATTGCAGCTTTCAGTGTGGATGGCAACTCAATGTAAAGAAAACCCCAGTCCTCACAACTGGACCAATAGACAACTTCACGACAAACAGAGGAGAGATTGGACTTGGTGGGCATTTTGTCGTGCTTGGAAGCAGTAGTCAAGAGATCTGCACAGCACTGCATAAATCTGCTGCACAAGCCTTCTTATAAGTGTGGGAAAGCAAGGATGTTGCTTTGAGGACGAAGGCGTGTCTTACCCAAGCCATGGTATTTTCAATTGCCTATGCATGTGGAAGTTGGTCAATGAATAAGGAAGACTGGTGTGGGGGGAGGTCAGGTGATCAGGCATTCCCTCCCCTGAAGGCAATCAGTTGCCAGACTGCTGTCTCATCCCACCACAGGGGTGGGCCCGCTCCCTGCCTGGGGACAATGGACAGGCTCCTGTAGGAGGAGTTTTCACCTTACTGATAATGGTTCTTATGGAGACCCAGAGACCACCCCCTAGACCACCCACTCATTGCTGTGTAACCTATAGTGCAGCTCCTCCCTGTGATGTATGTCTCTACCTGTAATTAGTGGGCTGGCTTGCCCCTAAAAGGTGTGAGTCAGCAATATAGAGCTCTCACTGACTCTGAGCTCCTTGCTGCTCACTCCCTGGTCACTCCCCTCCCTTGTTCCCTTACCCTCCTTCCCTTCCCCCTCTCTCCACGTGGACCACCAAGCTGGGCTGACGTGTGAGCAATGCTACCATGTAATATGCCTGACTGTATTATTGTAATATCTCTCATGCTCTTGATGACTTTAATATAATGCTTATATATCTCAACCGTACAATTGTGCATTACTGAATCCGAGTAGTAGTAATAGTAGTAGCAGCGGGTGGGGGCTGGCACCCTACTCCCCCATGCCATTCTTAATTTAATACTACAGGCTGGAGAAGAATAGATGGATTTCAATTATAGTCCTGACAAAGAATATTGAAACTACCATGGACTGCCAAAAGAACAAACCATCTGTCTTGGAAGCAGTATGGCCAGAGAGCTCCTTAGAAGCAAGATTTTTGTCTCAAGTACTTGCTATGAAGAGAGACCAGTCCTTGGAGAAGGACATCATGCTTGAGAAAGTAGGACAGTGAAGAAGAGAAAAACCCTAGACAAAATGCAGCGACAGTGGATGCAGCAGTGGGCTCAAATGTAAGAACAACCGTGAAAGTGGAGCAGGACCGAGCAGGGCTTTAATCTACTGTCCATGATTGCTGCGAGTCAGAACTGATTCCGTGTGTGTGTGTGTGTGTGTGTGTGTGTGTGTGTGTGTGTGTGTTTACTGAGGGTGGCGTGACCTCGCATTTCTTAAAGCCCTCTCTGACTTTGCCAGAAGAAGCAGTTAAAATGCACGAGATGGGAAAAGCACAGCTCCGAGTTGCACAGGGCCTCTCCTCCCGGAGAGTGGCATTGCACGCATGTCTATGAGGGACTAGTTCATTAGCTAGGAAAGGAATCTGAGGAAGTCACTTGGAACCAGACCACAGGGTGTCAACATTAGTGCGAGGCTCATGAAACGGGATTCTATTTCACAGTCAATTAAGGAACCATCGAAGATTGAACCAGGTAAGAGAAACCATGGTGGTGTAGCTCACAAAAACTCAACAAGAGAGCAGCCCTTAGGCTGGAGACAGAGAGATGCAGGCAGCCTCTGCACTAGCCTGAACTTCTCAAAGGTCTTGCATTCCATTGCATTTTTGATGGCTTAAAAGTTTCCTAGATTCATCCTATTGCACTCCAAGTTCCAATTATTCCGTGATGTTTGCAGCTGTTTCGTCGCCTTTTGAGTCTTGCCCCATCAACAAATGGAGGGCCCAAAGGCTTTGCTCCCCGAACTTTGTTCCATGCACATCCTTGTGGTCGACTCTCCTTTGAGAAGACAGCTCTCCTCAGTCACCCTTTGAGCGCCTTCTACCCCGAGGGGCTCGTCTTGGGCAGATCTGTGACG
Source organism: Echinops telfairi (assembly GCF_000313985.2). Taxonomy (NCBI): domain Eukaryota; kingdom Metazoa; phylum Chordata; class Mammalia; order Afrosoricida; family Tenrecidae; genus Echinops; species Echinops telfairi. Next base: position 17,950,219 of record NW_022107431.1, read on the forward strand.
AGGTTCTGCTCCACTCATGAGCTTTTCAGTACCTCTTCATGTTTCCATGCGATCCTGCAGTTTTCAGCGGCTAATTCCTCTGAAGCGGACAGCCTATTCCTTCTTCATAGTCCGTTCATAGTCTGGGCGACCCTGCTGACATTTGGAATCCCAGTGACAATGTCTCCAGCATCACAGCAACACACAAGCCACCACTATACGGACAAACTGACAGACACTTGGTAGTCTGTTGTGCCTGGGGTTGATGAGGGGGAGCCAGCTCACCAGCAGCACACACATGCACACATATACACATACACACATACATACACATACACACATACACACACACACACAGAGACACAGGCAAAAGGGTCCAAGATCAAAGAAAGAGACTTCAACAGGTCACCCGAATCTGGGGGAGGAGGAGAGGGAGACGGAGGAGTGGAATTCATACAAAGAAATTGGGCAGAATGGTACAAGGTGTGACCAATGCATAGAGCCACAGGACGCTCTTGGGGCAGAAACTATATTGCAACAACTACCAGCAAAGAAGTAGGAGGAGGGGAAGTAGATGCAGAAGGAAGAGATGAAGGAGAGGCTCACGGGACACCGACGACGCAGGTTCCTTCCGTCTGGAGGTGGGGTGAAGCTGTACACCCAGGGGCGAGGGAAGAGACCAAATGGTGGGGGAGCACAGCAGGGGCCAGGGCCACAGGCTTGAAGCCTCCAGACACCAAGGGACAGAGGTTAGACAGCAGGTAGGCACACAGGGATGTGTGTTTACTTAAGAGTTAGTTATTTGAGCTACCTAAAGCCTTTCTACACCAGAGGGAAGGAGGGGTGGGTGCAGGTAGTCTGCAAGGGGCCAGGGGTCGGAACCTGTGCAGAGCTGTGGCAATCTCTCCCTGTTGGAATCTTTATGACCACTTTCCTGGTACTTGGGGCCCTACCCCATCACGGATGATGTTAAAATACCTCCGGTGATGAAATGAACCTTTTAGCATAAATATTGATTCATGACCATATAATGAAAACCTGCACATCCCAAACCATCCTCCAGGTAACCTTAGCTGCAGCCCAGCTTTGGGACTCGCCTTTTATCCACACCATTCATCTTCGGAGGCCCCGCCCCAAAGCCGCCCCAAAGCCTCGCTGCGGGCAGCTTTGATGCATCGGCGCTCTGGACACGGTCCTCTGGCTCCACAGATCCTCCGTCCAGAAGCAGGCACCTCGTTGCCATTTCCACCCGGGTCAGAAGGGGTGGCTTCCCAGCACCACGCGCCACACCCGCTCCCTTGGCTGGGAACCAGCAACCCCTTCGGCTCAGGAACAAGGGGTAGGAGGAAGGAGCGCTGGAGAGTTTCTTATACTCGGAAACCTTGGAAGTGGGGCAGAGATGCACGAGACCCACCCCTCGGTGGTCTGGGGTTGGGGGGCGGGTAACGCTCCCCGGCAGGCCCGAGGTTTCACAACCGCATTTCCAGATTGACAAAGGACTGACTAGGATGAGCAATTTCAACATAGTTCCTTCACCCAAATGCAGTTGATTTTAGGGTTCTCGAGGTGATGTCTGCCCCCCTGGGTGTTGCAAATGGGGAACGCATGCTCGGTTACCCACATAAGGGTTGAATCCACTCAGAGGTGCCTCAGAAGAAAGGCCTGGAGACCCACTCCCACAACACAGGCCACGGAACAGCCTGAGGACACGGCTCTCCTCTGACAGTCATGCGGGGGGAAGGGGCAGAAAGGCCCAAGGCTAATGGTCAAGGGTGGGAGAGGAGTCCCTAGCTTTGCTTGCCCAAATTCATAAGGGAGCAATGCATTCCTGTCATAGCTCAGTGAAAATGACAAACAGACAATTTTTTTTAATGGTCTGCTCCCCTCCCTCGGCCACCCCACAGCTCTTTCCTCCCTAAATACGAGCAACATGAATATGCATGAGTCATCTGGACCTGGCCCATCCCCGCTGCAGTGCTCTGAGACGAGAATAATCAGTGAGCAGATATAGCCTAAGGACTTCGCTGTACAGGGCAAGTTCTGTACAGGGTTCCGGGCCCTGTGCCTGTCCACGATGCCCCCAGAAGTGCCTCTGTCCTGCTCATGGGAGGATGAGCACCCGCAGCCCTCCCCTAGCTGGCCTCAACAGCCTTCCACTCCACACCCAGGCCCATCAACACGTCTGGGGGTCGTGGGTAGGGCACAGGTTGAGGGACAGGCCCGAGGTGGGGGAGAGGGCACCAGTGACCCGGTGTCCCTGGCCTGTGGGGCCCAATTTGAGTGAGGTGATGCACATGGTCACCACACCCAGCTGCGAAGGGAGAAGTTGGTGGCTCCACGGAAAAGAGGTCTGCTGATCCACTTCCAGATTCCCATTCAAAACCAAGCTCACTGTCATCGAGTCCACGCCGACTTATCAGGTCCAGAACTGCCCGGGAGGGTTTCTGAGATGGACTGTTGAGTGGGAGTAGAAAGCCTCATCTTTCTCCCGAGGAGGGGCTAGTGGTTTTGAACTGCTGACCTTTTGGTCAGCATAATCACTACACCACAGAAAAGCACAGCCTACGGAGCATGGTTCTACTTGACAGATGTGGGGGGTTCTCCCTGGGGGGCAACAGAGCCCATGGCAACTGTTTTGTTTGTTCGTTTCAATGTCGCTCTCTGGAGGGGGTAAGATCTCAAACGATTAGGCCATCCATGGGGCTGCTCACCGCAAGGTTGTCGGTTCAAAGCCACGAGCCGCTCTCAGGGAGCTCAATGACTCGCCCTGTTCCCATCAAGATCGGCCACCTCTGAAAGGCCCTGGGTGCACTCTCTGTCCTACAGGGTTGCTCTGGGTTGCAATCAACTCGATGGCGGTGGGCTGGGTTCTCTGGCATTTTTGATACACATCAACTGGTGTGTGTGGGGGGGTGTACTTTGAATTCACATCCACAAAACAAAAAGACACGAAGCAATTCCTTAAAGGGGTGGGGGAGGAGAGAGGCATTTCATCTGAAATGTTTAGCTCATGGAAGGCCAAATACGTATGTGGCGCAGAAAGGGCACGTCTGAATGACCAGGGTAATGGGCTCCATCCACTGGTCTACTGTGTAAGTGGAGACACAAAAGCGCAGAGCACTTAAAGTATCTGTTCTTCTCAGCGACGAAACCCTAGCCCTCGTGAATGCGTGCTATGTTAAGAAGCAGTGGCCAGGGGCCCTGGGCCGGCGCCGGGCCCATTGTCTATGTTCCATCGCAGCGTCACCAAAGTCAGCGTGAAATGTGTTGTACAGATAACGTGCGTCCCTCTGTGGCACGGCTTTCCCACCGAAGCGTGGGAGGCGGAGATTTTGCGCCCTTTCTGACAAGCCCTTCGGCTCTGGGTCTTAAGGGGCGAAACATGGACATGAACTGACCAGAGCTGGGCCTGTGCACTTTAACTGCCAAAGTGTAGCGTGTCGATGGGGAGCAGGGTCTTGGTGTCCATTTCAGAACAAGGCAGACGGTCAGCTCTCCCCACCCCGGGAAGCATCATTTCCGCAGTGGAGTCTGTAACAGCCTGGCCGAGGCTGGTGCAACCGCTAACATGCTTTTAAGAATTGCCAGGGAAAAATTTAGTTTGGAATCAAAAAAGATAATTCTTCCACTTCAGAAAGAGGAAATGAATTCTCTGGAAAGATTAACCAAGGAGCCGAGGTAGCAGAGGAGGTTATGCATTGGGCTGCCAACCAGAAGGTCGGTAGTTCAAAACCACCAGTAGTCCGTGGGAGAAAGGTGAGGCTGTCTACTCCCCTAAAGAATTACAGACTTGGAGACTCACAGGGGCAATTCTCCTTGGTGCTGTAGGGCCACCCTGAGTCAGAATTGACTAGAGGGCAGAGAGTCTGCATTAAAAAACCAAGTCCACTGCCATCAAGTCGTTTCTGACTCTTAGCAACCCCATAGGACAAAGTAGAACTGCCACCGTCGGTTTCCGAGCTTGTAACTCTTTATGGGCGTAGAGAGCCCCATCCACTCTTAGAGAGTGGCTGGTGGTTTCAAACAACCGACCTTCTGGCTAGCAGCCCAGGGTAGCTACGCCACCAGGGTTCCTTGAGTCCATGAAGCATAAACCGATTGTTCAAGTGTGCCTTTATTATTATTAAGGACGATGTTTTCTTGAAGAAAGCAAAGTGGAAAAGAACACCCCCCTCCCCGTTCTCCACAAATGAGAAGCGATCCCACAGAAGTGCACAAGATGTTTTTTAAGAGAGCTCAGAGGGAAAGACACCCCCCCCCTTTTTTCACGGAGGGCCACTTTGTTGTTACCAGGAGGGTGTGCTCTTTCCACAACATGTGCTTTGAAAAATCTCAGCGCTTAAGCATTATTAACCATTTCTTGCTACTGAGGGGCATGGGGAACAGAAATATTAGCCAGTCTATTGGTTTGTGGGGTTGATTAGTGCTGGGCGTGCCCAGTGGGGTAAGAGACATGGAGTACCACTGGGAGTTGGACCCCCTTCGGATGGGGTTGGCATCTGGGCTTCTGGAACTGGAAGAAATACCAACCTTGGGTGGGTCTTGGGGCATGGCTCAAGCTGGGATTGCAGAACCAAGAGGTTGGCTCGGAAGGCAGGGCTGGTCGTGGGCAAGCCTGTGGTTGGGTCCCCACTGCCTGGGCTCTCACTTTTAAGTGGGGCAGTTTAGTCGACCTCTCTCATAGTTGACCATCTCCTATTTCCTGCCTCCGTGATAATGAGAGCGTGGAACTCGCTTAAGAGATTGTTCAGAGAATTAAACGGGTCAACACATGCCAAGTGCATAAAACAATGCCTTACCAACGATAAGTACTCAGCATGTGTTCCTCGTGACCAGTGTATCTTCATTCTTATCCAGGGGAACCCAGGGCTGCAGGGCTGGAGGCTGGCCCACGATGAGACCCACACGATCTCAGTTCTACTAAGTGGAAAACTAGAGGTGGGTTCAGCCAACTGAGCCTTTTCATTGAACTGGTAGCCATCATTAGGAACTATCGCAGGATGTTGAACGTGGGAATAACCATATCTGAATGTCCTAGTGGCACAGTGGTCAGGAGTTGGGCTGATAACCACAAAGGCAGCCCAATTGGAAACCACCAGGTGCTTTGTGGGAGAAAGATGAAGTTCTCTAGTTCCGGAAAGAGTTACAGTCTCAGAAACCCACAGGGGCACTTCTACGCCATAGGGTCACTGAGTTGGAAGGAAGGCACTCCATGGCAGTCAGAGTGAGTGAGTGAAATGTTCCCAAGGGGAAAATAAGGATGGAAGGGAGAGATGAGAACAGAGATGCTACTGGGAAGATGTGCCAGTGGTCCAGGCTTAGTCTGCTAGGGACGGCATGGCCGAAGTTAGGAAGGGAGGGGAAGCCGGCCAGCAGAGGAGACAGACTCCCGGGCAGCACCATGGTTGCATGCTCAGCTGCTCAGTGGTTGGAACACACCAGCTTTGCTGCTCCTCTGGAGTGAGGGGAGCAGGAGGAATACAGCGATGTCGTCAAACAGGGATGTCTAGTTTGTGTACCTGGGCATTTAGGAGGATAATCATGTGAATCAGCACAATAAGAAATGCATACATTTGCAGGTTGAGTACGGCTCAACTCCACCCTCGAGTCCCTAGGCGGCGCCCTCCACTGCTCCCACGAGGCACGACCCACCGGCTACTACTTATTTCCGAAGCTCCCCAACCTGGTCTGCAGCCTCTGAGCTTATGGCTTTACTGTGTATCCATCTCCCCCCGCTTTTCTCCCACCGTCTTCCCCACTCCATCTTCTTTCAAAGGCTCCCTGTGTGTTTCCCATTATCATTTTCTTTCCTTAAGACCCGGAGAAGGGAAGAGCAGTTCTTGAGCACAGGCTGTTAGTCTGGGTGGACTAGAGAAACAAATCCAGAGACACTCGTATGTGTTAAGAGAGAACTTCATGTCAAAGAGCAATTGTACATTAAGAAAACATCCCAGCCCATAGATCCCATATTAGCTCATATGTCTGTTACCAGTCTATAAATTCTTCTTCAGACTCATGCAGCGCATGCAATGACGCTGGATGCAGGAAGAAAGATCACAGGCCAGTGGGTGGAAAGTCTTGTGGATCCAGTGGTGGTGGAAGCCTCTCAGTACTGGCGTGGGTCTTCCCGTGGCTCCTCCAGCTCCAGGGCTCTGACTCCATCAACGCAACACATCTTGTTTGTCAGCAGGAAGAGGAGGCAGAGGGAGTGTGTCTGACCTCCACTGAGCTATTTCTCTCCTTTGTGTTTCCAAGTGAGGTCATCAAGCTGTGACCTGATTGACAGGCTAGTCTCCACCCCTTTGCAAATTGACGGGAGATTCTGTAACTGCCACAGGCACCATCACCTATACTCTCTCAGCTGTCTCTTCGAAGTCCTTCCTTTGTCTATGCATATATTTAGACAGAGCTTCATCATTTTAGAGGAGCCTTGGTGACGTCATGGTTATATGTTGGCTGTGATCCACAAGGTCAGTGGTTCAAAACCACCAGGCACTCCTCGGGAGAAAGATAGGGCTTTCTGCTCTTGTAAACAGTTTCGTCTCTGACACGCTCAGGCGCAGTTCTACCCTGTCCTGTGGGGTCACTATGGGTCAGTTTTGACTCGAGGGCAGTGAGCTTTTGGTGAATCATCCTTTTAAACCTGTATTTATGATAACTTCCATCCTCTCCCTTCATGGTTTTTATTTTTAAATGAGAATATAGATAAGAATGTGAGAATCTTTGCTCATCTTTAAACACAAAAAATTCAAACGCACTGCCATCAGGTTGATTTCAGTTCCTAGCGACCTTACAGAACAGGGTAGAGCTGCCCCTGGGGTTTCTCAGACGCAATGCTTTATGGGAGTAGAAGCCTCATCTTCCTCCTGCAGAATGGCTGCTGACCGTGAGGGGAGCAGACCAACAACTAAACCAACACACCACCTGGCTCCTGCTTTCCATCTTACAACCTTCTTTCCAGGGGTTGTACAACATCCCAAGCTTTTTCTATTTTTCACATCCTTCCACTTAGAAGAATGTATTGACAATGAACTCTATACTTCTACATCGTTAATTTCCATTTATTCACGAATCTTTCTTTTTTTAAAAAAGAAATAACATTATAGTGCAAATTAATATAGCATACATGCAGGAAGGGGTACATGTTATAAGCACAAAACTCAATGAGTCAGCATGCAGTGAACAAAGTGCCTCTCATTGAAGCTGAACCGCTAGCTTTTCAGTTAGCATCTGGGTCCATGTGCCATTTGTACCATCCCGGGACTCCCGTTTCTTTAAATGTCATGGCAATTCTGACTTCTAACTAATACGTGGATTCATTTTACATGGACCATAAACTTTTGTACCTGGTTTCTTTCTTTCAATAGTACCTATATAGCTATATTAAGAGTTCAGCTGAGACGATTCTCTGGTTCAGTTAGCAAGTGGAATGTTTCTATTGACAAGACTTTGTTACCCAAGACCTGGACCTGCCCCCAAACCCACAGTTGACCTCCCTTTATAAAGGACTCTTGATGTATCATAAGTGGATGAGTCATAAGTGGATGGAAGAGGCAGATTAAGGTATTAGGTGGAAATGAATACAGCTATCTAAAAATGACACCTTAGTAGAACCGGTGAAGATATTCAACAGCACCTGGAATTTACAGGCTAGGACAAAAGACCTTCCCTCCTTATTGCTCCGTGCCTGGGGGTCTTGTTGTTGTTGTTAGGTGCCATCGAGTTGGCTCTGAACCACAGTGGCCCCATGCACAACAGAATAAAACACTGCACCGTCCCGCACCATCCTCACGGTTGTTCTTATACCTGAGAACATTGAAGCAGCCTCTGTCTATCCATCTCTTTGAGAGCCTTCCTCTTTTTTGATGTCCCTCCACTTACCCGAACATGATGTCCTTCTCCCGGGACTGGTCTATCCTGACAATATGTCTGAAGTATAGGAGACAATGTCTCACCATCCTTGCGACTAAGGAGCACTCTGGGTGTACTTCTTCTAACACAGAACGGTCTGTCCCTTAAGCACTCCATGGTACCACCACGCTGGTAATCACTAATTATCTCTAAGCCCTTTGATCTCACAATCAAAGGAGAAGTCCCTCTGTGTCCTTCCTGCAGGTGCAAACCAACTGTTTCTTAAAGAAAGTCACAAATTAAGGTTTAACCTACCCAAGTGTTGTCATTCCCATATCGCACCAAGCGGATGTTGTTTCACACCCTTGCAATAAAGCAGAAACTCCCCCAACACAGCTGACAGTTGACCCAGAGGGTCCATGAAGCCGAGAGAAGTGGAGAAGGGGTGCTGAAAGGCAGTGGCCCAGTTTTCACCGGACCCACTAACAGCACAATGACCTGGGTCTTCCAGGTGGGAACCCCGAGAATGACCTCCTGTTACACACCCCAGACGAGCGCCCCAAGCAGCAGATCTCTCCCTGGGTCTGACCCTCGCCTGGCCTCTCTGATTGGCCATGCTGCTTCCTTGAGTTGAAGGGCCCCTGGGGCCTCTGGGCTGGTGACTCCACTAACTCCACCCCCCTCTGTCTTTGGGGAAGGCATTCCACCCGCTCTTGGCCCTGCCTTCCGAATTCAGCCCTATCTTAATGGCCAAGCACTAAATGGCTTCAGTGAACAGCAGTGAAGGCGTTCTGGAAGGTCTATAGACAATAGAGGGACAACTTCACACAGAAAGTGTCTTTGAACCACCCTCTGAGAGCCCAGTGCCCCATGACTAGGTGGCTCCTGGGTGTTTTCAACCTGCCACCATGTGACACAGGGAGCCCTTGGGGCACCAGGGTCAAGTGCTCAGCTGTTAGCCTACGTTTGATGTGTCAAGCTAACCCTTTCTCCATGGGAATAAATGACCAGATTGATCTGCTACAGTAAAGATGGCAACCTAGGAAACCCTATGGGGCCGTTCTACTTTGTCACCTGTGGTCACTATGGGTTGGCATAGACTCAATGGCACGCAACAATGACCAGGTGACATGGCCCATCGCTGGGACCCCCACCCCCAACCCACTGCTTTAACCAGTTGTGACACCTGGGGATGCACATCCAGCTGCACTCCAGCCCCAAGGAGAAAAGGCTACTCTCCAATGCCGGCCAAGAGCCGTGTCACCAAGGCCACAGTGTGCTTCCCTTTGCCTCATCTTTCCATTCAACGATTTGCACACGGTGCTTTGAAACAATGTCACGTGGCTTCTTCAGAAGGTCAGTAACCATGAGACTCTTGACTCCCTTCAGGAACCCCCAACCCCATCCACAGAGCTGGAGTCACTCCTTCTGTGGCTTGAATTCCACCCTCCACCCCCCAATATATATTGGAATCTAAGCCCTATGCACACAGATGTAACCCCACGGGAAATGGTGTTTTCATGGTTATGTGAACGGGGCCCCATCAGGGTAGGCTGTGCTCTGGATCTGATCACTTCATCATGGCAGGGCAGACAGGTGCAGAAGCTGTGCCCCCAGCAGCAGAGGGATGTAGCCTGGAGATCCCAGAACGCTTCCTCCAGGGCCCACAGGGTGACCCTCTTTCCAGAGCCCAGGTCCTGCGTTCCAGCTCCAGGCTTCTGAACAGGGAGAAAATAAACAGTTCCTGAAAACCACCCAGGGGGGGCATTTCTGTTGGAAAAGCCCTAGGAGGCCGAGGCTGGGCCCATGGTGCATTTCCTAGCTCTCAGATCGGACGTCTCACGGTGAATCGTCCAATCAGACTGAGGCATCCATCGGGGCACTGCGCCCAGTGGGTGGGAGAACTGGTTCCCCTGCACTCCTGCACACCCCACCACCATTGCCTCTCCTGTACACAGCGCTGGAGAGTACCCCAGCACCAGTGTCAGTGCACAGACACAGGCCGAGTCCTGGGGTTCAGAGTGGCCCCCATTCACTTCAAGACTGGAGTCTGGGCTCATCCCTGTACTCTGCTCACAACACTCTCCTCCCCTCCCACCACCCCATGCCAGACACCCACCTTTCCTTGTTAATTCCTCTCTCCCCCAACCTCTGCCCCTAGTGCCTGGATCTTATGGTCAAGGCTGACTCAGGGCAGCCGTACTGAGAATGGAGCAAAACTCTGCCTGGGACAGCATCGTCCCATGATGAATGAGGCTTTCAAATAGGAGGGGAAACACCCTCCCCCCCAAAACCAGAATTTTCTTTCAAAGCTACGTATTTAATTAAAAAAAATTTTTTTTTTTTTACAAAACAACCTGTCACCTTCAAAGCACTCTCCATTACACTTAACACATTTACCAAATCTGCAGTTGTTTTTCTTGGAAACATTTTTCAAACTCCTCTGTTTGGATGTCTGACAGCACTCCCCTCACCTCTTCTACGCCATCAAATCTCTGTCCTTTCATGTCCCTCTCATTCGCAGAAACAAAAAGAAGTTGCACAGAGAGAGGTCAGGTAAGTAAGGTGCATGGGACAAGAGAAGCAGACTGTTTTTTTGCCCCAAACTGGCACACTGAGCTAGCTGCGTGAGCAGGTGCATTGTCGTGGTGGCAACACCAGTTTCTGTCTGCCACAGATCAGGCCTTTTTGGTCACACACTGTTATGATGCAATCTTTTCAGAACCTCTAAATAGAAAGCTTGATGAGCAGTCTGATCTGGTGGAACAAACTGCAAATGCACTATCCCCCCTCACGTCAAAAGAACAAATGAGCCTCCTTCTGATCTTCGATTTCACTCGATGAGCTTTTGAAAAATGTGATGACGGCGTCTTCCACTGGCTTGATTGATGTTTGCTTTCGGGGTCATAAGAATAGCAACGTGTCTCATCACCAGGAATGACCTTGGGGGGAAAAGTCAAGGTCACTTTGGAGCTGGTCTTTCAAAGCACGGCATGTTCTTGTTGCTGGTCAGTCAGAACTCGAGGCACAACTTTTGCAGCGACCCCTTTTATTCCCAAAGCTTCCATTAAAATTTGCTGAACCGAGCTCCAAAATAGTCCAGATAACTCCCCCATCTCTTCAGTGGTCCATCATCATCAGTCCACCAGCACAAGTGCACAAATTTTGTCAACATGTTCGTCCATTCGGGAAGTTGATGGATGTCCAGAATGAGGTTTGTCATCAATCAACATTCACCTTTTTAAAATGAGAAAACCATTCATACACTTGAGTTTTACCCACAGCTCTGTCCATGTAAGTTGTGTTCAACATCACAACAGTTTCTGTGGCATTTTTTCCAGAGCAGGAAACAAAATTGCACAGCCTCACATTGTTCTCTTAAATTGGCCATCACAAAAAAAGAGGTTCGAGTGGAACTGCTTTTATGAAAAAAAATTTGCTGTGACCAGAGAGAACCTTCCCAGGCGATACCACTGGGTGCACTAACTCAGGAGTCACTCGATGCTCATCTAGCAGTAAAAATGTGTATCACGGAAGCTCCTCCCAGGGGAGCTTTGTTCCTTTTCGGGGGGGGGGGGGCAGGAGTACCGCCTCGTATACTGTTGTCCCCACTGTGCCCATCTACCCTCCAGAGTCTCCCCTGCCCTGGCTCTTACACCACCCACATGGCGCCCTCTGCCAGTCACCAATTCCTTCCAAAGATGTGACCAAAGCAAGTGAATCGGCCAGTGCTCTAGTCTGAGTCATGTGGTTCCCACAGCCAGGCTGCTCTTCCTAGTCTGTCTTAGTCTGGAAGCTCTTCACCACTAGAGACCCTCTGCTGGTGTTCAAAATTCTGATGGCATGCCTGCCAGCAGCATCGCAACCCGGCACACAGGTGGTACATTGATCCCTAGCAACGCCCATGGTAGCTTTTCCTTCAGGTCTGCTTCCTGTTCTCCATCCCATTCCCACCACCAGGTCCCTATGATGCCTCCTGCCCAGAATCAGGCACCACCTCTCCACTGTCTCTGCCTTAGCCTCTGACCTTCCTCGGGCTGCTTATCATCCACGCATCCTCTTAAGAGATAAACTGAACTCTGTTCCCTTCTGTTTAAAACCAAACAACGGGTTGCCATTCCATTACTTATTCCATAGATAAAGCTCTATCTAGTAGAGCAATTTCTTTTTTAACCATTTTAAAGTATCCAGTTCAATCACATTCATTACCTTTGCCTGCTCTGTGGCCACGACCGCTTTCTATTTCTAAACACGTATTAGGGTTTTATCACTCAAAGGACACTCATTACCTCTTAGTTAAGAGCTCCTCACTTTCCTCTCCTCTCCTCCCTTCCCCGGACCACGAAATAACTCTGATCTCTCTGCATTTGCCTCTTGCAAAGAGTTCACAGAGCTCACAGCTCATAGAATCTCTGTCCTTCTGTGCATACCGAAGACAAGATGAGGCTTTCTACTCCCATAAAGAATCACAGTCTTGGAAACCCACAGGGGCAAAGTTCTGCCCTGTCAGAGAGGGTCTCTTTGAGTTGCAATCCACTGTATGGCTGTGAGTTTTGAATTCTTCTGGATCTGTTACATGTTGAATCAAAGACAAACCCCTTTCCCTGGTGTGCACAGCGGTCCTTGATTCTAATCTCAATCTTCTTCTCCACCTCGCATCCTTCTACCTCACCACCCTACCTCCTTCCTTTCATCTCCTTGACCAAGCCACATCTCCCCATATCTAGCCCTTTAGACCCGTTCTTTCATTTGCCTGGAACACCCACCACCAGCCCCCACCCCAAACCCAGACACACACAACCCTTCATTCTTCATGTGTTCTCCTCCCATCTGAATCAATCCTCCTTTGTCCTTATCTGTCACTAACCCCTTGTTTCCTTCAGCAGTATTAAGTAGCTTCTTGGCTTCTCAACACTTGTATTTCCACAACAGTATATGGCAAACTAGGAGTCCTGCTGGCTTAGCGGTTACATGTTGGGCTGTGAACCACAAGGTCAGCGCTTCAAAGCCAACAGCCACTCCATTGGAGAAAGGCGAGGCTTTCTGCTCCCGTAAAGATTTACAACGCCAGAAACCCCAGGGGCAGAACTAGTCTGTCCTATCGCAGTAGCTACAAAGCAGTCCTACTCTGTTACCGTGACTTTATGGCAGTGAGTTTGTTTGGAGCTTTTGCATGTATGTGGGGATTGAAATTCTTCTCATTCTAATGCCTTGAAAAACCTGATGACGTTTAAATATGCCACCAACAGGACCCCGAGGGGCATATAAAAGTCTTGCCACACAAGTCTCATTCTCTTATTTCAACCACTCCATCCTTCTCCCCATACCTCTGGCCTTCGCAAGTTCTTCTTGCTCTGGTCACTCAATGATACACGGGGACGTGTTTTCGGTCATCCGGCAGTCCTGATCAGATGTGATTTTTATCCTAGTATGTTAGACGTGTTTTCGGTCGTCCGGCAGTCCTGATCAGATGTGATTTTTATCCTAGTACGTTAGACCACTTCATAGTGCTTGGGATACTACTGTAAGTTAAAAACCTCAGTCTTGGAGCAGCCATGCCCTCTGGAACTTTCTCTTCTATCCCAGCTCTTCCTTCAAGCCATCATCCGAAATGCCTGATGTCCAAGCTGGAGAGGAGCACACGAATCCTCTCATCCCATCATCTCCTTTTCCAAACAGAGCAGAAGACTACATCTTTGTACAGGCTCACGCATCCAACCAAACTAGACCACACTGAACCACTGCTACTCGCCCTTGCCTGCCTCCGTGAACTTGCTCTACATTCTCTATAGCTTTTCTAAAGAAAATTTCCTTTGATGGAAGTTGTAATCATGGCCTTATTTTCACAATTTGCTGGTATAAAATAGTAGGAGTAGCATGAGAACCTGTCTACCTGCAAGGGGGGTCATGTGACTCAAGATCAGCAGCCCAAGGTTGATTCCTACAAGACAGAGGTCAGACATAACTGCACTCTTCAACTTTTTTTTTCTTTCCAATTGTGACACCAGCTGACCTGCCCACCACACTCTCTACTTCTCTTCTGGGCTCAATAATTAACTGCAATGGTCACACAGAACTCGTAGACCCTGACTGCAGTCACGAGGCTACATTAAGGAAGTAACAGGGCACGACTCAGGAGAGGATCAGGAGGTGGCAACTCAGAATCAGGATCAGTAGGCAGGTAGGCTCAGTGCGGAAGACTCTACCAAAGCAGAGAGCACGTCTCTCCCTTCTTCAGGGCAGGGCAGCCCTCTCATCTCTCCTCAGCCATCCACACAGAGGTCCTTCTTGCTGGCATGCATGCCCAACCTCCCTCTCAACTGTGCAGGCCTCCTCTCAGCCCCCTCAGGATGGACCTCCTCTCAGTCCTCTGAGATCAGTTGCCTTCTCAGCCCCCTTAGAACAGGCCTCTCTGTCTATGACAGAATGAAACACTACCCAGTCCTGTGCCGTCTCTCTACTGCTAGTATGTTTAGGACCATTGTTGCAGCCACTGTGTCTATCCATTTTACACATAAACACATACATATGTTTATTCAGAGAGAAGTTTGTATCAAAGAAATGACTCATACAGTTATGGGGCTGGGTGGGCAAGTGGCAAGTGGGTTGGCTGTCAAGATGGACTCTTATCTTGACTCACAACTTCAGGGATTGATGAACCCCAGAGTAGTAGGTCAGATGGAAAGCTCCTGACTCTAGAAGTAAATGAATCCAAAGTTGGTAGGTGAGATGGCTGTTGATGACTCCCACTATCGGCAAGCAATATGGCAACCCACTGGCTCAAGAGGTCAGAAGATAAGCAGCTGCTGGATCCAGATCCAGAAAACAACAAGCTTTTCTAGAGCATCTACTTATATTCTAAGCAGGCCACCCTCTTGAGGACACGTCTTTTCAATTGATTGGCTGCTGACAGCAGATCACATTACAGAACGGATTACATTGTGTTTGATTTCATCATGGAGATTACTAGGTTTTAACTGCCAAACCTGGCCGGCCAGGTGGATGCAGAACCTTAATTATCACCAAATGTAATTTTAAAATACTGCATTGTATCTAGCCAATAGAGTAAAAGTGACAATTAACTCATGGGATTTAATAAGGCTGATTTTAGCTAAATTTGACAGTCATCTTGCAGGAATTCTGTTGGACCTATGCCTTGCTATCCTCCTTATTGTAAATAACCACTGGCGGTAGAGATGGAGTTGGGGGTCTCTCTCCCATAGCCACTGACCATTGTAAGTTACTTTTTGTTTAAGGTGTTACATAATCCCCTTTGACCCTTCACTGCATGTGACTTTCCATTGTCTCAAAACACTCACGAGATTGAGTTGATTCCGATTCATAGTGACCCTGGAGGACAAAATAGCACTGCTCCTGTGGGTTTCTGAGACCAGGTGTTCTCTCGGTTGACTAGAGAAACAAATCCAGAGATATGAATATGTGTGTAAGAGAGAGCTTTATATGGAAGAGCAATTGTATCTTAAGAAAACATCCCAGTCCTGTCCAGATCAAGTCCATAAGACTGATATCAGCCCGTATGTCCAACCTTAGTCCATAAATTCCTCTTCAGACTCACATAACCATTCACAATGATCCCAAATGCAGGAAGATCACCGGCTAGTGGGTGAGTCTTGTGGATTCAATGGTGGTGGACACATCTCCAGGACCCTGGCTGCCATCAGCATGGTTCCATATAGCTTGTCAACAGGAAGGTGCTGCAGAGAGCGAGTGTGGTCCGCCTCCCAGGAAAAAAAGAGAGGGAGGTCCCGGAATCCTCAGGAGAAGGTCATGCCCACAAGGAGGCATCATTAGGCTGTGAGCTGGTTGACAGGCCCTTCACTCTTACTGTCCACGAGATTACGGGACTACCAGAGACTGTAACTCTTTCGGGGAACAGAAAGCTCAGTCTCTCTTCCCTGGGGCAGCATGTGATTTCAAACTGCTGACCTTGCAGTTAGCAACCAATGCCAGCCACTATGTCACCAGGAATCCTCATCATCATCATCTAGGACACTGAAATTTTGACTTGACAGGTGGTATAGAGATTGAGTTTGGAGCCATAAAGCAACAAGCCTGCTCATTTCTGCCACAGTGCCTGCACGGAGCCTCTTAACGAGGGCTCTGCGTTTTCTACCAGACATTTAAGCAAAGGTTGAACATGAGGTGCCCCTTTAAGGTTTACGATTCCACCCTCTACCGAAATACCACTTCAAAATCCAATAACATTTCATTTCTTAAATGTTTTCACAAGGATGGCTTTGAACATTCGTTTCCGGTCACCTTGGAAACTCTGCTCTCCTTGCATCGAGCCGCGATGACTCTAACTGGGGAGAACTACCTCGGCGAATTACGAGACTGCAGCTGTTGACAGGGGCAGAAGCCTCATCTTTCCCCCGGGAAGTGGCTGGTGGTTTCAAACTGCCAACCCTGCAATTAGCAGCCCAATGCGTAACCACGGCACCACCAGGGCTCCATATAGAACAAAAAAACCCTGATTAATCCTGGAGTCCTCTACACCTTTTTTTTTTTGGCCTGCTCCCATCCAATAATGACTATACCACCAGGGCTCCTCTTAGGAACTAGTTTTGAATACATCGTGGGTCTTCCTCACCCTGACCTCTCTCCCATAAGGCTATCTATCTCCTCACCCCCTCCTTTCTCTGCTCTTCTTCCTTCTCTCTCTCTCCCTCCCTCCCTTTTCTTTCTTCCCATATTATCTCTCTCTCTCTCCTCTGCAGCTGCCAGGACACAAGTCAAGAGGCTCTAGCAAAATGGGCTGGGTTGATTTTGGCCTGGAACAGAGCTCCATGGGGAGGTCAGGGCTGAAGCCAGCCTGCCTGGAGGAGAGCAGTATGCATACAGAGCAGCATTTCTGGAAGCAGCTGGATGCGTCTAATCTCATAGTTCCAAATAGAGCTGGGAGTGGCGAGCTGAGTGCACAAAACCCAAACCTTAGAGAATAAGAAGGAGGCCCTGGGAAACTGTTCTCCTTTCAGCTCCTGAGATAACACGCACACGGCAACCAACATCCAGGCAAGAAGGAAAGAAGGCGCTCTTGGACAGAACAGAAGCAAACAGATGTGCCCCTAACAACGGAGCACATTCTCCTCCCCACTCAGGGGCTTTGTCTTCAGAATGAGCACCTTGTGGGTCTGGCCTTCCACAGTGTGTGTGTGTGTGTGTGTGTGTGTGTGTCTCCGCTTGTCCATATCAGACTTGTCCTCCATCTCGCTAAATGAACAAAGAATGGCTGAGTTTCCACTCGTCAGCAAATGCACGGAAAAGACCATTAACCACCAGCTTCGTGCACTGTCCTGGAGGTGGTAAATCAGTGGCAGGAAGGTGTGGGGGTGGTTGGAGGCACCGGAGAAAGTGGTGATGCTTAAAAGTCTGCTATTCATCGCTTGGCCAAGGGCTGCCTCTGGGACTCAGAAATGGCCAGCCTCAAATGGGATGGCTCTCACACGTAGCTACATTGTCCCTTCCTTTGGCCAGATGTCTGTCTCCTCAGCGGGGTTGACAGAGCTTCTGGTGGCCAAGTCAAGTGGATCAATATCAGGAAAAAACAGGACTTGTTTTCATAGTATTTTGAGACTTCCTATTACTGGCATCCTTCCCTGAGGGATCTGCTGGCTTTATCTCAGTGCAGACACCAGGAAGTAGGCTGTGGTAGCTGTTGGATCCTTTGGGCCCCGCCTGGTCTAGGGTCTGCAAACAGCCCCGGGTTAGCTCCCTGGCAATCCCGGGGATTACTTGCCCAAGACAAACACGGGCTTCTGCCAAAGGCCCACATTCAAGGGTCTCAGAGGTTTCAGGATGTTGCCACCTTGCTTGTAAAGTAGGATTGTTCTTCTTAAGACAATCAAGCGAAGCTTCCTCTCACTCCACATCCTTTTAATCTTTTTCTGTTCCTGCGCCTCTGTTAGCCAGACGTGTGTGAGCTCAAATAGTCATGTCTCTATAAGCAAACAAGATATATATTTGTGTTGTTTTAGTAACTCAGCTTGGTTACTAACAATAGAAAAGATGATGCTAATGTCCGTGGAATGTTTCTGTGGCATATAGCAGCAGAGGGTGTGACTGGCCTGTTTGCTTCATTGCACCCAGCAAAACCAGTCACTGTGGGAAGGTGTGAAAGAAAAATCTTATGACAGTGCCCAAACTAGTATCCCTCTGTAGCGCCTCGATACAATGCAGGCATTGCTCCCCAAAGTTGGCAGGGCTTTTCTTTTAAAAGTCTGTTCTTTGAAATCGTTTTGTTTTTAAAGACAATGCTCTCCTTCCTACTCCGATGGGTCCCATAGAATGAAACCCTGCCCCGCTGCGTGCCATCCGCACAATTGCTCCGTTTGAACCCACTGTTGCAGCCACTGTGTCAATCCAGCTCCCGGAGGGGCTTTCTCTTTTTAGCTGACTCCCTGCTTTAGCAAACATGCCATCCTTCTCCAGGGAATGGGCTCTCTTGAGAACAAGTCCGAAGGATGTGGGATGGAGTCTTGCTATCCTGTCTTCTAAGGAGTGTTCTGGATGTACTTCTGGCTAGTTCTTTTGGCAGTCCATGGTACTTTGAACATTCTTGGATAGCACCATCATGCCAAGTATTGTTCCCGTTAGGTGGGGTTTAGCCAGTTTTGACTCATATGTACAACAGCATGAAGCACTGCCCGGTCCTGCACCCGCTTCACAATGGTTATGTTTGAGCCCATTGTGTCAGCCACTGGCTAGTCCCATCTCACCACGGGTCTTCCTCTTCTTCAGTGACCCTTTACCAAGCATGATGTCCTCTTCTTCTTCTTCTTTTTAATCGTTTTATTAGGGGCTCATAC
>NW_022107431.1:17970142-17986674 GCF_000313985.2 Echinops telfairi
ATGTCTTTATCTAGATCTCTATAAATGCCCTTTGTCTCCCAGCTCTTTCCTCTATTTCCTTGACTTTCCTCCTGTCCCACTAGCATGATGTCCTTTTCTAAGGACTGGTCTCCACTGATAAACTCTCAAACTCACTGCCATGGAGTCACCGCTGACACATAGTGACCAAACAGCATAGGGTAGAACTGCCTCTGTGAATTTCCAAGACTATAGCCGTTTACAGGAGTCAAAAGACACATCTTTCTTCCATGAAATGGCTGGTGCTTTCAAACTGCAGACCTTGAAGATCACAGTGCAATGCATAACCACTACACCACCAGGGCTCCTTCTACTTATCACATGTCTAAAGTATTTGAGACAAAGTCTCATGACTCGTCACCTCTAAGGTGGCCGTACTTCTTTCAGGATAGATTTGTTTCTTCTTCCGATGTTCCATGGTACTTTGAATATTCTTCAACAGCACCACAATTCAAATGCATGTATTTTTCTTCATTCCTCCTTATTCAATGTCCAACTTTCATATACATGTGAGGTAATTGGAAATACCATGGCTTGGGTCAGGTGCACCTTCGTCCTCAGAGCGAGAGGTCTTGTGTAGTGATTTTCCCAGTGCCGTGCATTGTTGGATGTCTTGACTGACCACTGACAGTAAATGTAAGCAGAATGAAATCCTTGACTGCTTCAATCTTTGCTCCATATCTCATGATGGTAACAGTCTACACGTCAGGATTTGGGTTTTCTGTACATTGAGTTGTAATTCAGACTGCAGGCTGTAACGTTTCATCTTCATCAGCAAGTGCTGCAAGTCGTCCTTGCTTTCAGAAAGAAGGTTGTATTTTTCTCACAGTGCAGGTTGTTATACATCTTTCAATACTGATAGAGTGTTGTTCTTCATGTAGTACAGTTTCTGGGATTGTTAGCTCAGCATACAGACTGAATAAGCTTTGTGAAAGGATCCAACCCTGACACACACTTTTCCTGATTTCAAACCACACGGTAGTCTCTTATTTTATTTGTCCGACTCCCTCTTAGTGCATGTATAGTTTTCCTGAGCATAATGAATTGTTCTGGAACTCCCATCCTCCCCAAAGTTATTCATAGTCTGTTATAATCCATAACAATTGAATGCCTTTGCCCAGTCACCAAAACACAAATAGACACAAATTTCTGGTATTCTCTGCCAAGGGCCATCTGACATCACCAATGATCCCCCTCATGCCCTATCTTCTTCTAAGTCTGGCAGCTCTCTCAATATACTGATGCAATCATGTTTTAATTATCTTCTGCAAATTTTTACTTGCATGCAATATTACTGATACTGTTTCCAAATTTCTACATTCTGTTGGGTCACCTTTTTTTGCAAAGGACACAAATACGAATCCCTTCCAGTCCATTGGCCAGGTAGCTGTCTTCCAAATTTCTTGGCATAGATGAGTGAATGTTTCCATTCTTTGTCAGCTTGTTGAAATATTTTAATTTGTATCCCTCAGTTCCTAGAGCTTTGTTCTTTGCTAATGCCTTCAGTGTAGCTTAGACTTCTTCCTTCAGTATCACGGGGCCCTTGATCATCCACTACTTGCTGCAATGCTTGAATGTTCTTTTTCTGTGTTCTCCTTCCATCATGTTGTGATGCTTTTGCATCATTCTTATTTTGCCTGTAGAATCTTTCACTGTTGCAACTTGAGGCTTGGCTTTTTTCTTCAGTTCTGTCAGCCTGACATATGCTGAGTGTGTCCTTTCTTTATGGCTTCCCAAAGCCGTATCTTTGCACATTTCATTATCATATTTTGCCTCTCAAAAAAAGAAAACAGTTTGCTTCTCCAGTTGCCCTTTGAAATATTTTGTTCAGTTTTTTTTCCTTTTATCTTTTCTTTTTAATGGCCTTTCTGCTTTCTTCATGTATGACATTCTTGATATCATCCCATAGCCTGTCACATCTTCTGTCCTGTGTGTTCAGTGAGTCAAATCTGTTCTTGAGATGATCTCAAAATGGAGGTGACTTATACTCAAAGTCTTATTTTAGCTCTCGTGGACTTGTTTGAATTTTCTTCAACTTTAACCTGAACTTACATAGGAGCACTTGATGGTCTGTTCCACAAACCTGGTTTTGGCTGCTTATATTGACTCCTCCATGGTCTCTTTCCTCAGGTGTTGTGAATTTGGTTCCTATGTATGCCATCTGGTAAAGTTCACCCGTATCATTGTCATTGACATTGTTGAAAAATCATTTGCAATGAAAAAAAAGGTATTTGCAATGAAGAAGTTATTGGTCTTGCACAATTCTAGCATGTGATCTCCAGCTTCATTTCTATCAAAAAAAAGGTCATATCTTCCAACTACTGTTCCTAGTTTTGCATTCCAATCACCAATAATTACCAATGCATCTTGATAACATGCTTGATCAATTCAGACCCAAGACATGATAGAATCTTTCAGTTTCTGCATCACTAGCTTCAGTGGTTGGTGTACAAATAATAGTTGTATTGACTGGATTTCCTTGCTTGCATATAGACATTCTCTTATCACAGACAGCATTGCACTTCAAGGTAGATCTTGAAATGTCCTTTCTGGTGATGAATTAGACACCATTCCTCTTGAATTTGTCATTATTAGCATAGTACCCCATATGATTGTCTGATTCAAAATGACCAGTATCAGCTCAGTTCGGCTCATTGTTCTTTATGTGGATCTGTATGCATTCCATTTTATTTTTGACATTTTCCAATTATTCTAGATTTGTACTTCATACATTCCAAGTTCTGATTATAAGTAGATTTTTGCATCTATTTCTTCTCATTTTGAGTCAGGTCCCATCAGCAAATAAAGATCCCGAAAACTTTACTCTCCCTGCATCATTATGGTCGACTCTACTTTGAGAAGGCAACTCTTCCTCGGCCATATTTTGAGCACCTTCTGACCTTCGGGCTCATCTTTTAGTACCTTATCTGACCGTGCTCTGCTGCTATTTGTGAAGTTTTAGGTGGCTGGCTCCCACAAGTGAGCAGTCTATTTCTTCTTCAAAGTCTCTTTTCAATCTGGAAGTTCAACTGAAACCTGTTCACCTTGGATGACCCCACTGGCATTTGACATCTCGGTGACAGAGCTTCTGTTATTAGAGCAACAGGTAAGCCACCAGAGTACAGCCAACTGACAGATGAGTGGCTGACTTCAAACTGTCCACTCACCTTTATTCTCTGTATCCCGAGAGCCAGGCATAGTTCCTACCACATAGTAAGGGCTCGATGCAATTTTATTGGACAAGAAACAGACCTGCATGGAGCAAGCCACTTTCCAGATCTTAGTCAGTCTGCAGCCTTGGCAGGTGCTTGGGCTCTCTGACGATGCTGTTGCGGCTGTCCCCTGCCATCAGGACCACCTGATTGTCACTGTGCGGTGCTACTGAGTTGACTGTAGCGCATGACTTCATGTGACAGAGTGCAATGGTCCAGCAGGACATCTTAGCCTGTCATCTTTTTTTTATGCCATGTGTCTTTGATTTTATTCACTATTCTTCTTTTTAAAGTTTTATTAGTGCTTCATCCACATATCATACAATTCAATAATTCCACCATATCAAGAAGAGTTGTTCAATAATCACCACAATTATTTCTAGAACATTTGCTTCTTCCTTATAACATTGTTATTCATGTCATTATTTTCCCCCTAATTGTGACAAAACTATACACAACAAAACATTCTCCAATTCCACAACTTTTACATGTATAATTAAGTGCCATTGATTATACTCTTCGTGTTGTATAGCCATTATTGACATCCTTTTCCAAATTAGCCTGCGATCTTTTTATGGGAGCAAATTGTCCTATCTTTGTCCCTGCAGGAGCTGCAGTGAAGTTCTAACCACTGCCCCCCACTTTTTTAATCATTTTATTAGGGGCTCATACAACTCTTATCACAATCCATACATATATCGATTGTGTAAAGCATATTTGTACATTCATTGCCCTCATCATTCTCAAAACATTTGCTCTCCATTTAAGGCCCTGGCATCAGGTCAACCACTGCCCTTTTGATTTTCAATGGAGCGCTTAACCGTCGCAGCCCCAGGACCCCAGAACAACATCGAGGATGCCTGGAAACACAATCAGCTGGGCTTCGCCTTCGGCATCTGATTCTTCAGGTCTCTGGTGGGGCTTCAGAATTTGCATTTCTACCAAGTCCCAGGTGGTCCCACTGCTGGGTTTCTCAGAGGAAAAGTTAAAAAAAAAAAAAACAGTGGCCAACAGCTGACCTCCTGTGGGTTCATTGGCTTTGGGTGCTGATGCAGTCATTTAACCATCAGGGATCATGTTTGGTGGGAAAATTCAGTTCAAAGCCTAACCTCATTGACATGGCAATGATCTCTTTCTTCATTGCTTCCTTCAGCAATCCCTTGTTAGGGGTAAAGGAGCTATGGTGGTGTGTGGGTTAGGTATCAGACTGCTGATCACAAGGCTGATGGTTCAAACCCATCAAGTGCCCCTTGGGAGAAGGATGAGGCTGTCTCCTCCCATCAAGATTTACAGTCTCTGAAACCCTATACAGGGTGGCTCTGATTTGGATGTGACCCAGTGTCAGTGGGCTTGGTTTGGGGGTGGGTCTCTATAAAGATTAGAGACACCCAAGGTGTGTGGAGGAGTCCCTGGGGGTGGTGGGAGTGCTGCTAACTGAAAGGTTGGGGATATGCATTCATCCAAATGTCGGAAGAAAGTTCTGAGGATCTAGGCTCAAAAACACTACTGTTGAAAACCCTATGGAGCCTCGTTCTAGGCTGACAGCCATAGGGTTGTCCTGACTCAGAAACTGGTTTAGGGGTTTTGAAGATGATTGCCATGGTTATGCTCCTAGATATTTCGAGTCCTGCCCCCCCACTTTTTTTTCTTTAGATTTTAACTACTTGAATAAGAGATGACATTTGGGAAGGAAAATCAGAAACTTTAAATAGAATATGCTGTGCATTGTCTATTCAGGAAAGTGGACGGGTTTGGCTAAATGTCTCAGGGGTTAGCATGTGGGCTGTCCCATATGAATTCAGCTGTTGATGGTATAGGGTAAATGAGGCCAGTTTAATGGACTCCAGCCAGCCAACCAGATGGCACCCTGAGTGAAACATAGCAAGAAGAAAGGTAAAGTCCGGGCATGAGCTTTCGAAGGGGGGAGAAAAATCAATAACTCAAACTCACTTCACGTGAAAAAGATCTGGGAGTTTGAACTGGCTTCTATCCAAAACACATGCACAGTAAATCTACTGATTTCGCCTCCTAGGGATACATTTTACAACGACGTCGTTTATGTTAGCGGATTGACCAGGAAGTTACATTGCTTAAATTGCATTTCTATAGACTCTTTGTGCATGCGTATATGTATATTTATACACTTGTACACATATACTTCTATTCACAGTGAGTCACTGGGGCCATTTTCTTTGGAAATTTTTCTTGGCAGACCTATAGCCATGCTCTCTCTCTCTGGTGACGTTTCTCCAAGTGTGGTCTGTCGACCACCAGGGTTAGAATGAAATCTTGCTGAAAAGACAGATTCCTAGCACTCTCTTCAGCCTTCCTCCACCAGGGTCTCCTGGGGGACAGACCCCAGGACCTGCTGTGATTTAACAAGCGGCCCCAGGCAATTCTCCCAGAAGCTCTGCTCTCTGTCAAAACAGTTTTCTGAGGAAATCTTGACCTCACTCAAAGGTATGCTCACAGCATGTTCTGACTACCTCTTATTTACTCCATGAGTGAAGGAGGGAGTTTTCCATCCTACAGGATGACCGGGCACACAAAAATGGAGAGATGAAATGGACGGTGGCTCATTCGTTTCATAAGCTCATAGCTGGGAGAAGAGGAGGCCACAAGCCACACGGGTGGCCACATGGGGCGTCACTGGGGAATATAGGGAACCAACAGGGCCTTCCAAGGTGGCCTTTGTAGTAACAAGATAGAGAGGAGCTCCTGGTATCCATTGGATGATGTGGTTGGGTTTTTTGAGTGATTGCGAAGGTCGGCAGGGAATGTAAGTTTGTTAGGTTGAGGACTGGGTGGAGTGCTGGCCCGCCTTGTAATTGAGTGAACTGGGTGTAAACTCTGTTTTCTTTTTTGTGTGTGTGTGGGTGGGGGCATGGCTTGAACATATCTAGTTCAAGGTTGTGGACTCACAGTAAGGCCTTTGGAGGCCCTGGGAGGCTCAAAGATATCCACTTGGAATTTTAGAACTTACAGTATATGAGGGGGATTCTAAACGTTTGTGTGTGGGGGTGGGGTGGGGTATCCATTATCTTTTAATTCCATCTTTTCCATGAACTTTCTAAAGCCCCTTATATACTGCAACTGTGATGGTATCCTCCTGTCTTTTATTTTTGTCTGTCTGTACTCGGGTTTTCTCAATTTCTTTTTAAAAAATCATTTTATTGGGGGCTCATGGTTTTCTCAAGTTCTTAAGAGCATGCCACCGCTGTCATTCCTGCCTTCCCTCCCACGTGGTCAGCCTTCAAACACCAGGAATTGCTGTTAAGGGTCAACACAGAGAAGCCATCAGCTGTCAACATGGTGGCAACAGCGATGACAAAAGCAAACAACACATTGCATTGCACACATCTGCTGCACACGACCTCTCTACAGTGTTGACGATCAAACAGGGCTCTTTTTGGACGAAGGTGGCCTGACCCAAGCTATAGTGTTTTCTATTGTCTCACATGCACGTGCAGGAGAATGGATGCCTTTGAAGTATGGTGCTGGTGAAGACTATTGAAGGGACCGTGGGCTGTCAGAAGAACACACAAACCTGTCTCGGAAGAAGTACAGTCAGAATGCTCCTTGGAAGCAAGGATGGTGAGACTTGGTCTCGTGTCCTTTGGACGTGGTATCGGTAGAGACCAGTCCCTGCAGAAGGACATCATGCTCGGTAAAGTAGAGGATCAGCGAAAACGAGGAAAGCCCTCAAGGAGATGGATGGACACCGTGGACTTGGACAATAAGTGAGGATGGCGCAGGGCCAGGTTGTGTTCTGGGGTAAACCTACTAACAGCACAACATCAAACCAAGATGGTTCAATTGTTCAGGGCTGGCCTACTCACCAGAGGGTCATTGGTTCAAACCCACCAGCCGCTCTTAGGGAGAATGAGGTGGCAGGCTGCTTTCATAAAGATTATGACCGTGAGAACCTGATGGGGCAGTTCCACCCTGTTCTGTAAGGCTGCTATGAGTAAAAATGGACTCAGTGACCATACGTTTGATGGGTATCTGCACAGAAGGCACATAATCCTGATTTTCTCTTTCTGGATTAACTACTAGGGAGTCATGTCAACTTTAGGGTCTGTCGTGAACAATTGCCCAGGAGGTTATGGCAAATATCACCTTCATTCTTATGTTGGTTTTCCTTGCCTTGATTTCATTTAAAAATCCAATGGTTTTGCCTGCATTTCTGCAAACCGCCTCAAATACTTGTGTATGGAAATCGGTGAGGTTGAACTAAACCCTCAGAGCATCAAATCTGAATGTAGACATGGACTGAGTAAAATATGTCGTGTGTGCCATTGAATGATTCTGACTCAGTGACCCTCTGAGACAGAGTGGAACTTCCCCATGGTGCTTCTCAGCATGAGCTTTATAGGAACAGGTTAGTAGGTCTTATCTTCCCCAGAGCGGTGACTGGGGTGGAACCTCTGACCTTTAGGTTAGCAGTCAGAATTATGAGACTAGAATCTGTGTCCATCCATCACTCATTTTCATCTTCATGGGGAGAAGGCGACCAGAGATACAAAATAAACTATAGGAGGAGCCTATGTGTGTCAGATGGCTTGACACAGGGGCTGCATCGAGGGGCTCAGACATCAGAACAATTGTGAGCACGGAGCCGGACCGGGCAGGGTCCTGTTCTGTTGTACACAGGGTCTCAATGCGTAGGAACCTAACCTCAATGGCACCTAACAACATCTATGTCAGATGTGTCTCAGAAATTTTCACTCATGATGATACTTCATGTATGTCTTAGAAAACAGACAGAACATGAAATAAAAATAACATCATCCGCTTCTGGTGCATGAGCTCCATTTTGATATCTTAGGTATTTATTGAAAGGAAATGTGACCAAGAGAGGGAGAATATGCTATTTGTAACAACTCCTAGGAATTCTGGCATTAAACTTGATGGAAATTTACTATGACCTGTCTACCTAAGGGAGCTCTGTTGGCCTTGGTTGGCTAGGCTGGTAACCTTGAGGCTGATGGTTCAAACCCACCAGCTCCTCCACAGAAGAAAGACGAGGCTGTCTACTGCTGTAAAGATTTATAGTCTCAGAAACCCAATGGAGTAGTTCTCTTGTGCCCTTTAGGGTTACTATGAGTTAGAATGGACTCATTGACCCTGTGTTTGGTTTTTGTACCCAAGAGCTATCAAACCCCAACAATGACCCTTATGCTTTCTGTGTGGCCGCAGCCTGCATTCCTGATTCAGTCACTTGCTTTCTGCTGCAAAGTTGCTGTGTTTGATTTTCCCACATGCCTGGCACCTGCCTACTTTTAGCTGCCAATGAACAGAATGCAGAAGATGCGATGATTGCCTGGAGTAGGTTTGTTCACTGTCACCACTGCCTCTGGGGTCCAAACTAGGAAATGAAGCCAACATTGAATCATCTGCCAAGGCAAAGAGTGTTGTTCCAGGCCTACTGGCTTTTCAGGTCACTATCAATGGATCAGGCCAGCAGCCACCATTGATTAGATCTCTGGTAATGTCCCAGGTTGGGAGAATTTGTCTGAAATCCCAGTTGGACCTCAGATAGGCTGGAAAGTCACCTGGTTCTCCCTAACACCTCAAGACACACTGGAAATTGCCACACAAGCACACAACAGTTATCAGTTATGATCCAGCTGGCTCCAATTCGGAGTGGAACAGAGTTGATCCAGTCTGGTTTTCAATGGCTTAGGTTTTTGAAAGAAGAGAACCAGGATTTTCTTCTGCAGTAGCTCAGGGTAGATGTGAACTTCATATCTCTTGGGTTAGAGTCCTAGTGGCTTAATGGGTCACGTGTTGGGCTGCTAACAGCAAAGTCAGTAGTTTGCAGCCGCTAGCCACTCTGAGGGAGAAAGACAAGACTTTCTACTCCGATAAAGAGTTGCAGTCTTGGAAACCCACAGGGGTGGTTCTACTCTGTCCTACAGGGTTGCTATGAGTTGGAATAGACTCGATGACGGTGAGGTCCTTTGGTTAGCAGTGCAACCTAGGAACTGTTTGCATACCTGAGGACTCCACACAGAGATGCTGTCATTTCATCGTTTCCCAGCTGAGTTCCGCCCTACTCCATTTTCTCCTCTTCCTCTTCGGTCTTCTCTCTGCCTGGCCTTCACACGTGCCTCAGAAACTAGTCCTGCACATCTCCTTGATACTCCGTGCCCTTTCCCAACTTCAAGGTCATCAGCTCCACCTCTTCTCAGCCACACCCACACCAGTTACAGGGACTGGGACCAAGGCCCTGTGCTAAGCCCTTCGCTTATATTCTTTCAGATACCAAACCCCAAGAGAGTCAATTCCGATTCAGAGTGGCCCTATAGGGCAGAGTAGAACAGCTTCCTTGGGTTTCAGAGGCTGTCAATCTCCACGGGAGCAGTCAGCCTCATCTTTCTCCTGTGGAATGGCTGGTGGGTTTGAACCTCCAACCTTGTGTTCAGCAGCAAAACACCTAGCCACTGTGCCACCAGGGCTCCTTGCTTTTCAACATGGCCTATGACAAGATAGGCACAGGCTCCGAGAGGGATGTAACTCCTCAAGTCCCAGAGTGAGGCGCCTGCACTGCTGACTTGGTCCTCCGCTCCTCCATCATAGCAGGCACACCGCTCCACTTCTGACTATCTGCACGGACTCATTCTCTAGCAGCCAGGAAAAAGGAGACTTTTCATCTCAGCTTTAAAAGACTCCAATACTTCCTCCCTGTGTTCTAGCCCTGTCTGTTTTACTAGGGTTTTTTTTCTATCAGCTCTCCTTTGCTGCCTTTAATCTTTCATTTCTCACTGATTGCTTTCATGAAAAAGACCTTTTCCACCGACCCATTGTACAAAATAAATGACCGTTAGCTTTTGGCTGTCCCTTTCACTAAGATGAGGATTTCTATCTCTGCAAAGGGTTACCATCTCGGAATCCTACCGGGGTAGTTCCACCCTGTCCTACAGGATCGCTATGAGTCAGAAATGGCAGCGAGTTTGTGTGTCTGTTGTTTGCTTCAAGGACAAATATGGCAGAGTTCTGACCTCACACAGATCCAACTCTAAAAGGGCAGCATGATATAATAAGTGTTAAAAGAGCACAAGGGGTACAATAAGGACGAGTTTACGAGATGGGAGAGCACTTATTTCCAGAAGGGCAACTGTGGCTCTTTAGACTCCTTGACTGTTCCCACTGGGACTGCCCCCAGGTGCAGAGTGGGAGCGACCCAGGGGCTTTTCTAGGCTGTCCTTACTGGAGCAGACAACCAGGTCTTTCTTCCGTGGAGCCACTGGGTGGGCTTGGACTGCTAGCCTTTCCGTTTACAGGCAGTCACTTAACCATGGTCCCTCCGTGGCTATTCAGAGAGGCAGTAAGACTATTTCATTGCCAGAAGGCCTGTTTTAGAGAATGGATGCAGGCAGAAACCAGAAAGGGGGAGCCAGGCAGAGGGGATAACACAAGAAAAGCAGCTCTGTATCCAGAGGCCCCGCGTTCCTGTGTTCTTTAATTCATGACTGGTTGAATGTCCGCCTCTGGGTTCACACTCATGCTCCTCACTCCCCGTTTAGAGGAGTAGCACATAGTTCCATGTGAGTAGGCTGAAGTTTCAGAGTCCCTGGAACATTGATGGAGAGGCTGAATTTGGGAAGCACTTTGGAATCTGACTCGATGGCTCCGGAAAACAGCCAGAGTTGGACATCCAGAGTTAAGCATGTTTTTGCACATTGTGGAAAGCTCTTAGGAAATGTTAAGTGGGTGGTCAGGAGTCACGGAGTGAGGACGTGAAGCCATGCTGCGTTATCTCTTGGCTGTTGTTAGGTGCCCGCGAGTCATTTTCAACTCATAGAGAGCCCGGGTGACGTGGAATCTTCTAGGCTGCTATCTTTATGGGATGAGATCGCCAGATCTTTCCCCTGAGGAGCCACTGGGTGGGCTCGAACTGCTGACCCTTCAGTGAGCGCAACCCTATTCTGGTCTGTGGCGGGTCCTCAAGAAATGTTGGAGAAGGGAGCAGATGATGAGAGAGCCAACATATGTTGACTGAATTCACGATCGACAGGAGGATAGGAAAAACACAAGTGGATGAATTGATGAAGCCTTGTCCAGAGCTTTGGGCTAGTCTCATTCCTGGTACAATCATGGCCGGCCCCGTGAAAACATTTGTAAAATGCAGGTGAACGGGAATGAGGGTGGGAATAGGCAAAATGAGTTGATATTCTACTAGAAATGTGATCTCCCTCTTAGAAAACAAGAGAAGCGGGACCATTGCATAGCAGTCAAGTCTCTTGACTGGTAGAGTCAGAAAAAGTGGTGCCCTGCTCAGCCTTCTGGGCCTCTTTGAATGTGTGTCACTCTCTACTGTCCTGATAATTAATAATCTCCCACATCAGGTTCCATACACCTCTTCCAACTCTCCCTCTCCAGGGCTTTTACTCATACTTTGCCCCATTTTGATTATTATTCTGTTTCATCCAAATTTGAAAAATTCCACTTTTGCGCCATTGGTCATGACTGAACCTGTTTGTGACAGTTACATAATCTGGTGTCAACTTGTGGGGAGGTGGAGCCAACCTGTCAATCAGGTCACAGCTGGATGACCTCATTTGGAGGTGCTAAGGAGATAAATAGCTCGCTGAAGTTGGGACACACACTCACTCCCTGTGAGACATTCTTGTGGACAAGACACATGGAGCTACACTCAAGCCCTGGAGCTGAAGGACCCACGTGGAGACCCCTGCCAGCACTGAGATGCTTACACCGCCACTGGATCCACAAGACTTCCCACCCACTGTCCTGTGATCTTCCGGCATTTGGCATCATTGCATGTGTTTCATGCTGAGTCTGAAGAGGACTTTTATAGATTGGTATCAGACATTTGTGCTAATATTGGACATATGTACTTGATCTGGATTGGCTGTGCTGTTTTCTTAGTATTCAATTGCTCTTATGTATAAAGCTCTTTCTTATACACATATGAGTCTCCCTGGATTTGTTTTCTCAAGTCTACACACACTACCACACTGTTTGAAGCCAGTTTGAACTGGTTTGAAGCCCTGTTCTCCTGTAGACCAGTAATCAAGAGACTGAGACTGAGAGCATACGGTTGGGAATATCACACAATCTCATTGAGGGCCTGATGAAAACTTTGAGAGAAAAGTGGCCAGGAGGCTGGACTGCAGGCTTGCTTACTTGTGGAGGGGAGACTATGTGTTCCCTTTCTGCCTCGCAAGGATTTCTGGGACATCCAAGAGGTTTTCTGGCTGCCCAGCCTCTGTTTTCTGACTCCAGCTGAGTGCGGGCCATCTTTTGTTTCATTCCATTTCAAAGGAGAAGATCCGCTTGGAGGCAGGCCCTCCCTGGGCTGGGGACCGGAAACCCTGTGAGCTGCAAGCAGCTGGCAGGGGCTCTACACTGGAGCCTGCACAGAGAGAGAGCCCGTTAGGAAATCAACAAGCAGCCTGTGGGCTTGGTGTGTTTGTCTGAGAGTGCTCCAGCTCTTTGGGAGGGTGTCTGAAACTCGTCCTGATTTACTGCCCGGGCAGGGAAACAAAGATAGAGCCCCATGGTGCTGGGCTGCATGTCTGGGTAGGGCCCGGTGACCAAGCCGAGGCGAGGAGTGGGGCCTGTCAGGAGGGTTTTCCATTTGCTCACTGCTTGCTGGCATAGGCCCTCTGCAGCAGAACAAAGTGCATTCTGTGCTTCCCACAGCACCCTGATGCACTTTCCAGGGTTTTTCCTGCCCCCAGAAGCCTGCTGTAAGGGGGCTGGGTGGGGAGTGGGGAGAGGGGGGTAGCTCTTTCTCTCAAGCAAACAACTAAATTAGGTCACCATTTCGCTAGCAATGCTGATTTGGGGTAGTTAGTGGAGGATGCAGAAAACTGCTGCATGGTTTCAGACTCAGGCAGACTCCCTAAACTAGCACGAGGTTACCCAGTAAGCAAGGTAGGTAGGTACCTGCTTGTTGGGCCCTCCGTCCTTGCCCAGAACCCAACTGGCAATGAATCTGAAAGTCTGTCGTAGAAAGGGCCTGAGGTAGCTCTGGGAGCCCATGGTCCTGCTCTAAGACTCTTCCCTGTCACCGCCAGGGAATGGTGAGCTGATGCCTTCTGAAGTCCTCCAGGGAGCTGACCTGGGGAGTCAGTCTGCAGTGTGTGCAGACAGCGCTCATTGCGCTCCAAAGGTTTATAGCTCCTCAAATGAAACGCCTCCGCCCTTGGTTACACTGAATGCTGCTGCCGCCTAGAACAGTGGTTCTCAACCTGTGGGTCACGACCTCTTTGGGGGTCGAATGACCCTTTCACAGGGGTCGCCTAAGACCATCAGAAAGCACTTATTTCCAATGGTCTCAGGAACCGAGACACCGCTCCTCTATCCGTCTCCAGGCCAGTCCACCCACATGCAGATAAACCCACATACAACTTTCCTCTAGTTCCTAAATGCGTCCTCCTCCCCCACTATCATAATCCCAATTCTACCTTACAAATCTGGCTAGACCAGAGAATGTACACTGGTACAGATAGGAACTGGAAACGCAGGGAATCCAGGGCGGATGATCCCTTCAGGACCAGTGGTGTGAGTGGCGATACTGGGAGGGTGGAAGGAGGGTGGGTTGCAAAGGGGGAACCGATTACAAGGATATACATGTGACCTCCTCCCTGGGGGACAGACAGCAGATAAGCCCACCTGTGAGTACCCTGGCTTGAAGACTGTTACCTATGCTATACTATGCACCAAGACAAAATTTCATTTATTTGTCATTAGAAAGAAATACTTCACAATATATAATTACACATTGTTTTTGTGATGAATCACGATGCTTTAATTATGTTCAATTTATAACAATGAAAATACATCCTGCATATCAGATATTTACATTATGATTCATAACAGTAGCAAAATTACAGTGATGAAGTAGCAACGAAAATAATTTGATGGTTGGGGGGTCACCACAACATGAGGAGCTGTAAGAA
This sequence comes from Echinops telfairi, assembly GCF_000313985.2. Lineage (NCBI taxonomy): Eukaryota > Metazoa > Chordata > Mammalia > Afrosoricida > Tenrecidae > Echinops > Echinops telfairi. The sequence goes on from NW_022107431.1 coordinate 17,984,304, forward strand.
AGGGTTGCGGCATTAGGAAGGCTGAGAATCACTGGCCTAAAGCCAACCCCAATGCATTGCTGTCGAATTGATCCTGGCTCATGGCAGTGCCTGGCATTTCTGAGCAGCCTGGACTGCACAGGTTTCAATGGCAATGAGGAGGCCTTTTATCCGAGGCACCTCTGGGTGGGTTTGAACTGCCAACCCTTCAGTTCATCATTGAATGCTTAACTGTTGGTGCGACCCAAGGACTCTTTCTTATAGACAAAGGCTCTGATGCACTTGAAGAAATAGCCTGTCTGCATGTGTCAGAATTTCCCCCATATTTCTCATTAGTCATTGTCATGTCATCAGGCGTTGCTGTGGGTAGATGCCAGTGAGTTGGTTTTGACTCATAGTGACTCTATGGATCATAGAACAAACACTGCCCGGTCCTGTGCCATCCTGACCGTTGTTCTGCTTCAATCCATCGAAGCGGCCACTGTGTCCATCTATCTGGTGGGCAGTTTTCTTCTTTTTAGCTGCCCCACGACTTTGCCAAACATGGTGTCCTTCTCCAGGGACTGGTCTCTCCTGACAACATGTCCAAAACCCATAATATAAAATCCTGCCTTCCTTACCTGTAAAGGAAGCATTCTGCTGGACTTCTCCCAAGACAGACGTGTTTGCTCTTTTGGCAGCCCGTGGGACTTTCAAGATTCTTCACCAGCCCCATCATTCAAATGCATCAGTTCCTCTCCAGTCTTCCTTAGTCAACATCCAACTTGCACATGTATATGAGGCAACTGAAAAGACCATGGGTTGGGTCCAGCACAATTTAGTCCTCAAAGTCACATCCCTGCTTTTCAACACTTTAAAGAGATCATGTGCAGCAGACTGACCCAATGCAATGATGTAAAAACGAAAGCAGGCAAGGTCCCTACCTCTCTCCCCCACTCTCCTTTGTTCCCTTCCCATAAACACTTAGGGACCAATATATGCCAGGCACTGTACTAGACGCTATTTGGCATGTACACTTGTGCTTTTAGGTGAAGCACGGACCTTGCCAATAGACTGAGTGATGTCATGGGAAGACCATGGACTTGGGAGTTATGTGGATCTGCATCCAAACCCCAGTTCGGCCCTATTGGCTATAGGATCTTGCCAAATTTCTGAGTGCCTGCCTGTGAGCCCCGATCGCCTTATCTGTAGTGTGGAGATAATGCTCTGTCTCTTTCTGGGATAGAGATGATGTATGCAAATGGCCTGGCATCACCTTGGAGGAGCAGGTGCTCCTTGAGTGGGAATGATTTGTTCCAAAAAAGAACTTGGATAGACTTGGTCACCAATATACTCCAGGTAGACATCTAACCATCTGTGAGCTGGTCCAGCGCGCCTTCTGTGTTTTCCACTCAGCTACTGATAAAAACGTTGGCCAAGACATGACCTGGCAGAGAGGCACGATGACATTTTCGAAGGACAACTGTGTCTTTTGGTAACAGGCATTATTTGGTTGGGGAACCTTCAGCCAGTTATAAATAGAATGGCTCTCTTTTCCAGACTATATTTCCCCATCCTTTCAACAGGGCTATGTGAGCACTTTTGCCAGTTGTCCAGTTGGAGTCAGTCTGTCTGGAAACTTCCCCTGACAGGGTAGGTAACCCAATCCTTCTGCTTCTTGCCTCTGAGATCCCTCTTAAAGGCATACACTTCTTCACTGGGGTTGAGGACGAATATGCTGAGTGACCTCACAGGAAACTGCTGGTGATCTAACAGACCACTTCCTATCTTCTCAGGTCGGAGTGGGGTGCTGCTGGGGCCTCAGGGTGGTGAAGAAACATAAAGTTTTAGGGAAGTGTCAGCAGTGTGCTACCACAGCAGAGTGAACGATGAAACTGATGCGATTGATTTAGTAGGTACCCTCAAGTGTAGACCCATGCGAACTCACATTGGACAAAGAGCAGAGATCTATAACTGATGGCAGTGCCCATCTATAAACATGTCTATTTTGAGAGCATCCAGTTCCCAGGCTCAACAGGACCACGCAACTTATATCCCCGTCCTCCAGTCTCATCTTTCTCCCAATAGCAGCTGGCGGTTTCGAACCGCTGATTTTGGGGTGTTCACGACAGCCCGGTGAAGGAGGGACCCTTGGCATCCCTATCTTACTGCTGGGAAAACTGAGGCTGGGGGAGGTTAGACAGGGTGCTGAAGGACCACAGCGAGGTAAGGATCCGGGGTAGGGTTCAGTCCCAGCTGTGATGAGCTCCCGAGATGTTGTGTTTTAGTTGTGGTGGTTAGGTGCCCTATAGACAACAGAGCTAAAGCACTGTCCGGTCCTGCTCCGTCCTCATAATCGTTCCCACGTTTAGCCCATGTGTGCAGCCACTTTGTCATGTCTTCACTCCCCCCC
>NW_022107431.1:17986774-18033420 GCF_000313985.2 Echinops telfairi
CCACCCTCCCCATCCCCCTTCCCCAAGAGTGATGTTGCAAGTTGCCCTGCAATCAGTTTGGTTCTGATGGATAACAGAACTGAATGGTGCCGGGTCCTGGGCCGTCATCCTGCTTGTTGGTTTACTGGAGCCCCTTGTCGCAGAGACTGTCTCGTGCCTGCAGCCCAGGAGGAGCTGCAGTGATGTGGGGAGGAGCTATAGGCTAGATGTTGGGTGGGCTGCGGGCGGACTGACGAGCTTGTGGTTTTAGTCACAGGGAAGGAGAGAGCTGAGGCCGTTGGCTTCCGCACAGATTTAGATGCTCCAAAATGCTGGGGAGCGATTTTGCTGTCTGGTAGAGACACTTTCAGTGGGAATTGACTCATGGCACTGGGTGTCCCCACCTAGACAGGGCACCTTCCAGCACTGTATCAGACAGCAGTCTGTTTCGCTCCATAAGGTTTTCATCGGCTGCTTTTTAGAGGTAGATTTATTTACTGATTGTTCTTACTAGTCTGTCTTAGTCTGGAAGCTCCGCTGAAACCTGTTCACCGCGGATGACTCTGCTGGTATCTGGAATAGCGGTGCCATAGTTTTCAGCACCACAGCAACACACAAACTGCCAATGCAGCACAACAAACAGCTGGACACATACATGTTGGCGCTCCCGTGATAAAGAACCCCGAGTCTCAGAAACCCACAGGGGTAGTTCTACCCTGTCCTATAAGGTCGCCATGAGTTGGCATCAATTCCATGACAGTGAAGTGATGAATCTTCAGATGAATTCTGCTCCTGCCCCCTGGAATCTCATTTTAAGGATGAATGGTTTGGCTGTCCTCGCTGGCGCCCTACGGAAATTGTCTCTCTGGCTCCCTTTTGACTTCCGTCCACGAGCTCTGTGGACGCTTCCCTCTCCTGGACCTTGTCCCTCTAGGAGGCCAGTACACAGCCCTCAGACGACCCTCGGAAACGCGCATGGGCTGCTCGCGTTCTTTGAAGCGCATGCTCAAAGAGCCATCTGCTCTCTGGAATTCCCACTGCTGGGAAGCCGCCCTCAGATTGTTTTGGAAACGGGCGGTGGTGTCTTGGAACAGCTTGACTGGGGACTGAATCTCATTACTAACAGAGCCGTGACCTTTCAGCAGAGTGTGGAAAATGCCATTGATATAAAATGCGAAGATGATGTCAGCGCTGTGATATGGGAGGGCAAGGGACGACCCATGTGGGATCATTATTTTAATGATATCACCGTCGCTTGTTATGTGGTTTGAATTAAATGGAAGTCTTTGAGTCTAAACTTCACCAATGTTCTCCAAAACACCCCCTTGTTTTGTCTGGTGTCTCGTAGCACTCACTCGGCTGCATGTACTGGCTGCACGGAGCCCCAAGTGCAGTTTCCTTGTTTGGCTGTCTGAGATCCAGCAGTACAGGGGCCTTTATCTTTAATCTCGTTGAACCCATATTGGTCCAAGAGACAAGCGTTCTTTTTAACAAGTGTAGGAAAGCAGCCGATGGTTGGAAATGAGATAGGTAGGCAAGGGCCCAGATTATAGATGAGGAAACTTGGTCTGATTGTAGTTCACACACACGATGAAAATGTACAATGACAAAAACAAATCCACTGCTGCCAAGCCCACTGGGACCCGAGGTGGCCCAATAGAACAGACTAGAACTGATCCATGGCCATTGTCAAGGTTTGAATGGTTCCCCAAACAGATGCTTCATCTTTCTTCCGCAGAGCAACTGAGTCCAAACTGCCAACCTTTGGCTTAGCGGTTGAGTCCACCAGAGATACGTGTGGTGACAAATAGCCCCCCACTCTCCTAAAACCCAACCACTGTCGTGGAGTTGATTCTAATTCTTAGGGACCCTGTAGGACAGAGTAAAAGTGCCCCCGGAGTTTCTGAGACTGTCAGTCTTTACAGAGAACAGAAAGCGTCCTCTTTCTCTCATGGATTGGCTGGTGGATTTGAACTGCTAACCTTGTGGATAGAAGTCCAATGTGTATTCCATTACCCCACCAGGGCCCCTTATAGTGACAAATGGGTTCCATAAATGTAACTGGGTGACTGAGCCGAGCAGAACAAATGTCCCATGAAGGACTTCTACCTGTTCTAACATCTATCCAGGATGGCCCTGGCGGCAGAATGGAGAACTCGCAAATGTTTGCTGTTAGACGTCTGAGTCAGTTCCAACTCAGAGCACCTCTGTGCACAGGAGGACGAGACACCGCCCGGTCCCGTGTCACCCTCACAACCTTGCTCCATCAAACCTTGTTGGAATCCATTGTGGGGCCACTGTGTCAAGGAGGGTCTTCCTCCTTTTCAGGGACCCTCGGCTTCACCGAGCAGGTCTTTCTCTGGGGAACTGATCTCTTCTGACGACATGTCCCAAGTCTCTCCACCCTCGCTCTTAAGGCGCGTGCTGGCTGGACTTCTTCCAAGCCAGGTTTATTGGCTCTTCTGGCAGTCTCACCAACCCCATGTTTCAGACGCATCGATTCTGCCTTCTTGATTCTTCGTGATAACAGCTTCCCATGCGCAGGAGGTGATTGAAGGCACCGGGGCCCAGGTCAGGTTCACCGTAGTCTTCCAAGGTTGCTTTTAACACTGCTAATTCTACGGTGGAAACAATAACCTACCTGTCCCCGCCTTCACTACAATGCTCTTTAGTGAGGTCACCTGACCTTCTCAACCACTGTGTGAGCAGAGATAGAATTGACAAGACAACAGAGGTCATCCATGCCCCCATTTCCCATACAAAGACACAACCCCAGAGGAAGGGCATTTTGCCCCAGGCAGGCATGTGGTCAGGGGTAAGACCTGGCCTGTCTGGTTCCAGAGTGTTAGGCCAGAGCTGCCTCCTTGGGAGGGGTCACAGCTCCCGAGTCTGAGCTGGGCTATAAGTGTCCCCCCAACACAAACGGCCCATCACAGAAAGTCACTTGAGCCAGCTCAGCGATCAGTTGCCATAGGAACTGAGCGATTACTCTGGGCAGAGCGCTAAGTTGCTGGGGTGTGTGGGGGCAGAGGTGGGTCCTAGAGTTTCTGTAAAGTCCCATAAAACCTGCACCAGCCAACACCTGTGTAAGACACAACCTATCAGAGAACGAAAATGCAAACGTCTTCCACGAACACGAGCAAAAGAAAAGGGATCAGCCTGCACCTGTTAAAGGCTGAACTGTGTGGGAAGCAAGGCACGCTGTTGAGTTCTGGCTCTTTGAGGTCTCACTGCGTGCAGCTGCGCGGAGAAGTGACGATTTACAGGCCAGAGCTTGTGCCAGATGCGTGCACTGCACAGTCTTGGGGGCTCTGCTCTGTGCCAGACCCTGTGTTCAGCTGTCTAGCTGACACATCCCTGCCAGCTGGGCCACCACTGGGCACTATGAGATTGATATGGCTTCAATTGATAGAACATGTGTCCTGGTCATGTGCTGTTTAGGATGCAATCGTGGGATTATATCAACTGGCCTTTGATGGAGCAGATCACCTTCCATAATGTAATCTAATCACTTTCCATAATACAATCTGTGAAAATTTCCATTAAGGCTCCCTGGGTGACACAAGCAGGTATGTGCTTGACTAGCTACAAGGTTGATGGTTCGAACCTGCCCGGAGACATTTGGGAAGACTGCATTAGCATTCCGCTTCCAAAAGTTCAAAGCCTTGAAATCCTATGGAGTGTAGTTTTCCTCGGCCCCCACGAGGTTGTTGGGAGTCACCATCACCTTAAAGGCAACTGGTAAACAGACAAACATAATTTAATGCCATAGAGTCAATCAGTTGATGTCATACTGGTGTGGGATAGATCCTAAAGCTAAGCACTTCTCCGTTATAAAAATCAAACAAAATAAAACAAACAAAAATATATATGAGAGGCAGGCGCCCAGAGGGAAGACAGATTCTATGTGAGGACTGGGTTCAAGCCAAGGAGACAAACTGAAAACCCAGACTCCCTGCCATTGAGTTGATTCGACTCGCAGTGATCCCGTCGGGCAAAGTAGAACTGCCCCTGTGGGTTTCTGAGACTGTCAGTCTATTTTTTTTCAGGGTTTTTAAAAATCATTTTATTGGGGGCTCGTACAACGCTTATCACAATCCATATATACGTTGTGTCAAGCACATTTGTACATTTGTTGCCTTCATCATTCTCAAAACATTTGCTTTCTATTTGAGCCCTTGGTACCAGCTCCTTATTTCCCCCCTCCACGAAGCTTTTTTTTGGGTGGGGGGAGTCATACAACTCTTATCACAATCCATACATACATCAATTGTGTAAAACGCACTTATATATTTGATGCCCTCATCATTCTCAAAATTCGCTTTCTGCTTGGGTTCCTGGAATCAACTCCTGATTTTCCTTCGCCCCCTCCCTCCCCATTCCCCGCTCCCTCATGAACCCTTAATAATTTATAAATTATTATTTTATCTTATCTTACACTGCCCGGCATCTCCCTTCACTCACTCTTCTGTTGCCCATCCCCCAGAGAGGAGGTTATATGTAGCTCCTTGTGATCAATTCCCCCTTTCTAGCCTCCCTCCCGGTATCGCTACTCTCAGCCCTGGTCCTGAGGGGTTCGTCTGTCCTACATTCCCTGTGTTTCCAGGGAAACACTGTAAATCTTTATGGGATCCGAAAGCCTCATCTTTCTCCCACAGAGCAGCTGGGCTTTTCCAACCACTTATTTTGCAATTAGCAGCCTAATTCATTACCCCCAGGGCCACTCCTAAGAGAAGAAACACCCAGGACTGCTGACATGGAAGGAGTGGACCTGACTGAGACCCTGATGTGCACTTTGAACCTCCAGGCCCGTGAGGACATCCATCCCTTCTCTTTAAAGCCACCTGTCTGTGGCACTTGGGCTCTAGCGGCTCTGAAAAGGGAAGCCAGTGATCTTGACAAGCCTGGCAGAAAACCACCACTGCTGGCTTCGCCGAGTTGAGAGAAGATCTCTTCCTGAGGTGTACAAGTCACCCGGCCAGTTTGTTAAGGCTCAGATACCTGCCTTTCTCTCCAAACTCTTGATCTGGAGGGGCCCAGGAAGCTGCCTTTCTGACAACCTCCCAGGGGATGCTGAGACTACCAGCCCACACGCCTCACCGCCCAATCACACACTGAGAAGGTCCCTTCCAAAATAAGGCTCCACTGGGATTTCCTATGTTACTGGAATTCAGGTTCTAGTCTTACCAAGAGATAGGCTTAGTTTTAGAAGTCATGGGCATCACACGAGACTCTTATTAAGAAACGCCCAGGGAGGAAGAAACCCTTGCAGCCAGCATGGCTGGCCTCGGTGTTTCTTGTCACCTTTTAAGGGTTCCAGCTTACAAGAGTCTCAGTAAGTTGCACTGGGGGTAGGGGGTGGGGATTTATGGGATTCTGGGAAACATAGCCCTGAGATATTAACATGAACTCCAAGAAAGCTCTGTTCAGACCCCACCTTGGCCCCCTTGTCCTGTCTCACTTAGCAGCCTCTGAATGATGAACAGTGGGTTTTCAAAAAGCAACCTTCCTCATGGGAGGCCAGGTGTGCACCCCAAGGTGATCTTGGTCATGCTGCAGACTGGATGCCTTGTTGTATACCCCTTGTGGGAAAGCCATGTCCAGTTCTCCTGAAACGTTTGTCGTCATCTCGCCTTTGTACAGGAGAAGACCACCAGCCAGAGAGCACTGGTCTCCTGGAAACAGAGCGTGTGACCCGCCCCGCGTTGTGGCTCTATCTTTATGACTCACATGTACACTAAGGAGACCATCAGTGGATGCAAGAGAGCCTTAGCGTGCTGGCGGGACATACTTGCTTAATGCTGTACAGCTCACAGGAGGGGCTGTGCTCTGAAATGCCAGGCCAAAACAGGGCGTCTTGTTTTTGGAATATCTCTTCCAAAGAATGACAAGCAGTCAGTCCACTTAATGTTCTGTGGGATGAAGGCTTTACATCAGCCCTAAGGACCACTCCTTGGAAGCAGGATTCAGCTCCCCAGTGACAGGAGGTGGTGAACTCAGATTGTGAGACGGGGTTGGAGCATTGCTGAGTAGAACCACTGGGGGTTGATAATGAGATCAAAGAATTAAATGCATTAGCCATGGCTGTGGGAAACTGAGAACCAGGAAGAGAGTGTAGGGGGACTAATTCTCTACGCTCAAAGTGAAGGAGTCTGGGAGGCCGAGACTGGTGGAGGGCGGGCTTCACCTTCGTGAGTTGGAGATGAATTCCAGCCACATTTTCCTAACTGAAGTTGTTCCCCCCAAAACCCCCCTATAATAATGCCAATTCTAAGATGCTGCTTGCAAGCACATGGTTGCTACTATACCTTGAAGTTTAGCTGCTTGAAGGTTATCTGTCATTGAGAGCAATCAGACCACTCCACCTTCAGTACGGCCTACTCTCTTTTGAAAAGGATGATAAATTGCTCCCCCGGAGAAGAGCTCAGGGACACTTACGGTCAAGCCAGCTTAGAGACCACCAAGGTGAAACCACCATCTTAACACTAGAACCCACCCAAATTGTTCCATGTAGACCTTCCTGTCATCTGTCTGCCTCGAGCACATGACGGTGGCTTGCATGCCCAAGATATGTAGGTCTGTGAGAGCATACATTCACCCACTCTCCCTGGTTCAGGTCTCCAAGGCAGAGACCAGCCTTTGCATGCCTCCCCCGCCATTCCTTTAATTTATCCCTCAATTACACAACTACCCTTTAGGACCCATTCGGCTGTGGAGGCTGGTCCCTCACCGATGACAAGAGGACAGACGAAAGCTTCACTGGGAGGGAGGGAGGGAGGGGCCCTGCCCGTGCAGAAGCTGAACTCCTTGGGTAGACAAGAATGACGGATGAAACAATTTCCCATGATCTCATGGAAGCAATGAGGCACTGCTGGCCACTTGATTGCCACTCATAGAAAGCTGCCGTGACAGAGGGGTTGTGCTTGGTGGAGATTCCTAGGCTGTCACTCTTTACAGGAGCACAAGGAAGGCTGTTGTCAGGGGCCATGGTTGCTTCTAATTCACAGCGACCCTAAGTACAGCAGAATGAGACACTGCCCGGTCCTGAGCCACACTCACATGGCCATTGTGTTCGAGCCCCTTGGAGCCGCTGTGACAATCCCTCTCACCAAGGGTCCTCCTCTCCTGCATCGACGCTCCACTTCACCACGCATGATGTCCTTGCTCAGGACCGTCTCTCTGGATATGTTCTCCAAAGTACCTGAAACGAAGTCTCCCCAGTTACATGAAAGGAAGTCTCTCCATCCTCACTTCGAAGGAGCATTCCGGCTGTACTTCCTCTCAGACTGATCCGTGTGTTCTGGCCGTCTAGGATACTTTCAATATTCTTTGTCAACACCATCATTCAAATGCATCCGTTCCTCTATGGCAGCAGTTCTCAACCTGTGGGTCGCGACCCCTTTGGGGGTCGAATGACCCTTTCACTAGGGTCGCCCAATTCATAAAAGTAGCAAAATGGCAGTGATGAATTAGCACCAAAAATAATGTTATGGTTGAGGGGGGGGGTCACCACAACATGAGGAACTGTATTAAAGGTTCGCAGTATTAGGAAGGTTGAGAACCACTGCTCTATGGTCCGCCTTATTCATTGTCTAACTTTTCATACAGGTGAGGCCTCTGAAAGTCCCCTGGCTTGGAGGCCACCCTCGTCCTCCAAGTGGCATCCTTGCTCTTCAGCACCGTAAAGAAGTCTTGCCCAGTGCACCGTGTCATTTGATTTCTTTGCTGTTGTTTCCATGAGCATCGATTGTGGAACCCAGCAAAATGAAAACCTTGACACGTCGGTCTTTTCTGTTTATCATGACTTGTCTATTTGTCCAGTGGTCAAGTGGACAAGGAGTGGTCTGTGATGGGTAGACTTTATGTCCACTTGATGGTACCTGTGTAGAGATAGGGGTGGAGGCCAACCTACCGATCAGGTCCCAGCCTGATGATGCCTCCTGGGGGCAGGGTGGCCTCTTAATAAGAGAGGCAGTGAGAACTTTTCTCCCTTGCACCTTTGTCTTCTTGCTTGCTTGGATTCCATGCCTGGCTCCATGCAGGGACAGCCCAGGTGGCCTGCCAGCCCTGGGAGTGGTCAGCCTCCTGCCATGTTCCTGCTAACCTTGGATGCACATGACTCCGCCCACGGGCCTGTGGTCCCTTGGCTTCCTCCTTCAACTTCCTGCTTCATCTGTGGGCAGCTGTGTGAGTCCGGGTGGCTTTGCCTAACATTGGACCCATGGACTTGAGTTGGACTGGACTGGGACTCTTTCTCAACATAGAATTCTTTCTTGATATAAAGTTCTTTCTTATACATTAAAAAAAAAAGAAATTCAATAACTTAATGCTTAACTTTTCCTTCAGTTCTTTCAGCCTGAGATATGTTGAGAAACACTCTTCCTTGTTGGCTTTCTCACGCCGGATCTTTGCACATTTGCTATGAGTCTATAAATAATGTTGTCCATCACCAACTCTTCTTCGGGTGCCAAGGTGGATTGGCACAGGACCATATAGAAAGGTTGGGGAAATCATTGATAAGTCTCAGTGGACCAGCACCAGTACCTGTTCTGGGTGCTATTCTGGAGGCTCAGCGAGCCCAGCGCTCTCAGGGATGCCCTGAAGAGGCTCTTGATTCTGACTTGGCCATGATGATCTTTGTTTTATATAGGGTTCTCTAGAGAAACAAAACCAGAACACTAATAATTTTTTATATATTTAGATAGATAGATAACATAAGAAATAAACAGTTAATTAAATTATAATGGCTCAGTGCAACTCACTCCTGTGAGACAGTTGTGAGACACTGGCAGTCCTTGAGGGCCACCGGGTAGTCCTCTGTAGAGCACTTCAGGCTATCCGGGCACAGGCAGCAAACAGCAAGGCGGGTCACCAACAGTCAGCCAGATGACAGGGTCTGACAGTCCCCAGCTCAAGAGATGTACATTCCAATGGTGTGGCGAAGCAGGTCTTGAAGGAACCTCAAATTACAGTGACACAGTCCATGGGTTAGGTGTCCCACAGGCAGTGTAGCTTGCCAATTGAGGCACAGAACAAGCAAGGCAGCCGCACACTGGTCTGATGATCAAAGAGCAAGAGACAAGAGAGGCGAGGTTCGCTGAGCCATTTATCTCTCCTCCCTTCAATTAATCCCACATGTGTTCACTGGCCCTGTTGGCACAATAAACCTTAATTATCTCAATCGTGCTCCTAGTAAGACCAGCTGCATCCTTGTGACCTCCGTGAGGGGAACGTTCCTAATGAGAACATAAAGAGCACCAAGTGCACAGGAAATCTTGATGGAAAAGAAAGAGAGAACAGGGCAGAGGCCAAAGAACACCAAGTAGAAACCGAGAAAATGTGCCAACAGTCCTATGTCTGAGGACGTAAGGGGAAAGGAGCCCTGGCGGTGTGGTTGGGCTGCAATCCGCATGGCTGGGAGTTCAAAACCACCAGCAGCTTGCTGGGAGAAAGACTGGGCTATGTTAGTATTTCTAAAAAAAGAAGAAGAAGAAAAGAGAAGAAACTCAGGGGGGCGCCCCTTGAAGAAGGAGGGAGTACACAGTAGTGTCAAGAGCTCCTAGGAGGTCGGAGGGGTGAGAATGAGCATGCTCACAGGGTTTGGGGAAAAGGCAGAGATGGCAGTGAGAGCAGCTACAGTGGCAGAAGGCACCCTGAGCCAGGCGCAGGGGAGAGCAGCGATGGGAGGCCAGGGACCCACGGAGCTCAGGGAACTCCCCCACACATTTGTCTTTGCCAAGGTGGCGAGAGAGGGGGTAAGAGTAAAGTGGGTAGGAGTGAAGGGAGATCATTGTCCGTGTCTAATGAGAGTCCTGAGTGTCTCATGCGCGTGAGAGGAAGCATTATGAAGGAGGCGTGAGCCGGAGATGCGGGGGAGGAAGATGACAAGGAGGACTCCCATGAGCTGCGGAGTGAAGAAGCAGGGGGCTGTAGGGGAAGATTCACCAAAGACAGCCTCACAGAAAGTCTTTGGCTCATAGGAGGATAGAAGAATGGGTATCAGTGAATGCAAATGAGCTGGCGTCCGTTGGTGACTTCTGTTTCTTCTCCATACAGCGCATGGTAACAATCATGGAGTGCTGGCTATGCACCGCACCTTAGGAACTCACTGGTTCTGCTGAACAGTTCTGTGAAGCAGGGACTCCAGTGTGGTGTTACATCATCTGTTGTCAATTTGAAACTTAAGAGTGGAGGGGTGGAGTTTAGCCTGTCAATCAGGTAGCAGCTGGATGACCTCATTTAGAGGCGCTAAGGAGATAAATACCTTGCTGGAGGCAGGACACAGACACACTCCCTGGGAGACATTCCTGTTGAGAAGACACATGGAGCTATGCTAGAGTCCTGGGAGCTGAAGGAGCCACGTGGAGACCCTCCCAGCGCTGAGATGCTTCTACCGCCACTGGATCCGCAAGACTTTCTATCCACTGGTCTGTGATCATCCTGCATTCAGTGTCACTGCATGTGTTTCATGAGTGTGAAGAGGAATTTACAGATTGATATTGGGCATATGGGCTAATATCGGATATATGGACTTGATCTGGACTGGGCTGGGATGCTTTCTCAATATGCAGTTGCTCTTGTATATAAAGCTCTTTCTCATACACATATGAGTGTCTATGAATTGCTGTATTCTACCCAGACTCACACATCCAGTCTCTCTATCTTGCAGCAGAGAAGAGGGAAACACAGAAAGAGGTGAATGAATTGGCCCAAGGTTGGACAGAGCCTGGATTCACTGCCATTATCCTGGCTCTGGGTTTTGGTGTCTCAGTGGTGGTGGTGGTTTGGAGGGGGGGGGGGAAGGGCAGAGTCTCTTTCCACACAGGAGATGGGGTTAGATTCCGGACCAGGCACCTCATTCACAGACATCACCACCCCATCCCTCAGGAAGGATGCACGCTGCTAGGATGCTGAGCACGTTTCAATGGAGCTTCCAGATGGAGCCAGATGAGGAGGGCTGGCCTCATCAACCAATGAACACCCCTGATGATCTGCGCCACAGCGGGTCACAGTGAAAGTGCAGGATGGGTGGCGTGAAGTTCCAACAACAGCCTGCCTCTGGCGTCCCCTCTCTTAACTGCTCCATCACCCCACAGTTGGCGTCCACTCTCTGTGAGGGGATGGTTCATTGGACAAGGCCCTGGTGGAAGAGGAGAGAGTGACCCCTGAGAAAACGCTGGGGGGGTGGGGGCGGGGGCTTCCAGGCAGCTTGTAGGACTGTAGAGGGGCTGGAGCCACAAGCTGCTGGCCCAACATTCTGAGAACATTCTAGATCAGAATTTTCCAGAAATCGGGCTGGCTTCCCAGGCAAAGACTGGTCTCCTGTGAGGGGGATTCAGCTGCCATAGGAGAGGTTGTTCAACAGATGTTACTCAAAGCAAGTATCTGCTCAAGAACGTGCTCATGGTCCATTTTCAGACATATATATTTTTAAGGAAAGCAAGAACATGTTCTTCTCCATAAGAAAATGCCTCAGGGAGATTCCCATTCCCAAGTTGGCTTTGAAATGGGTACGTGGTGGGCAAACAGGATGGAAGAGACCTATGGGGAGAAGGGGTGAGGGAAGGGAAGTCCATAGACCGGGGGGAAGTGGAGCTTGGATGAACAGGCCATGTTAGGCCATATTCCGCAGCCCTAACTTTATAGGAACGGCGTGCTTCCCAGAGAGCTGCTGAACTGAGAGTAGGATTTGTAACCCTTGTTAGGATGCCTCTCGGGTGATCCTAGGACCCACACCTGAGCCTCGAACTTCCAGTCTTGACAAGTTGGTCTGGAATGCTTTGTTTTTTGCTGTTAGGTGCCACCACGTTAGTTCCAACCCACGGGGACCCCAAGCACCACAGAAGGAAACACTGCCTGGTTCCGTGCCACCCTCACATGCGTTCCCGTGCACGAGCCCTGTGGTTGCAGCCGCCGTGTCCCTCCATCTCATTGCGGGTATCCCGCTCTTTGCTCCCAATGTCCACAACTCCTCGAATTAATGCACCTTCTCATAAGCTCTGGTTGACTGGCAGGTCCGGCATACAGCCGGAATATTCCCTTTCCCCCAAAAGGCTAGATCCTACAAAGCAAAAGGAGGTGAGGGTCTGAGAATATTGGATTTACTTATTAGAAACAACGGGAGAGAGTTACAGTCTCAGAAACCCACACTGTCCTCAGACACCGAACTCTGTCCTGTAGGTCTCTATGCATCAGCAACGACTCGATAGCATCAAGTGAGCAGAAACAGAAGAGACGCTGAGTCATGCAATTTCCAAGCTTGCAGATGGCACTGAGCAAGTCTCTATCACCAGATGATGAGCTGGTGTTGCCAGTGAACCAGGAGATCATCGGGTAGAGCTGCTAGAGGTATGACATTAAGCATACATGCTGCCAAGGACCAGTTCATCCATGCCAGGGGGACTTGCCTCAGAAGGGGTCAAGTCTGAAATACCCGTCGCTTCCTGTAGAACATTTAACCCCTTGACCTGCTGGAACCAGATGGTAACCACGATGAGGAAGAGGATGGAAAAGACAGCAAGAACGTTCTCTGATTTCCTAACACTTGAAAGTCTTCCTATGGTTTCTAAATTAAATCTAAGAGGAGGGAGGGAGACAATGAATCGAGGACGGAGGAAATGGGGGGAAAGCGTTAATGATGGTTCAACTTTGACTCACTGACTTAAACAGTGAGAAGACGGGGTTTCCGGGTGGCAAGAGCCCACCACCAAGATGAGCACTTCCTTTGGGAAAGGGTGAAGTCCACATGGAAACATCAACTACCCAATCGGGGTGGCTGCGGGACAGGACATTGGTACTGGATTTTAGACATCAGGACTAGGGGTTCCTGCCAGGCTTGAACAACATTGTTTTAGGAGAATAGTATCCCCAGATCAGAAATCAATGTGCTGGGGAGGACTCATTAATAAATCAACAGATAGTTATTTAACCAAATTTTAAGGTACTATGCTGGTAACATGTTGAGGTGAAGTGGAATTCATTATGTATGGCTCTTCTATCCATTTCTCTGTAACTCCCACCAATGATAGGATGGGATGATGCAGATAGGGAGTGTTTAGTTCACTGTGGTCAGTTGGGTTGCCACACCCCTGTGTATAAGAGCATCGTCTCAGAAGCAGGACAGAGCGAGTTCCCAGGACCCTCAAGGTAGAAGGGCCACCAGTGGAGCCCACTGAAGGCAGCAGAGGCCACACATGCTGAGACCAGAGGCACCAGAGCAGAGAAGCTACAGCACTGAGACCAGAGACCATGAGACTGTGCGACAGGGCAGGGGGCAGGCTTCCTGGTCCACAGAACAAGGCAGAAATGCAGGCACACAGGGCTCAGAGGCTGAGGACCAGAGAGAGACTTGGCTGCCGGCTAAGGAGGGGTGCTGCTTTAAGATCCCAATTTGTGGTAGCCTATTCACTTCCTTAATAACCCTCCATCATTGCAAGTGTTGTCTGTGAGTTCTGAGTGGCCTTTGCAAGGGATGATTAGACTCAGCAGAGAAGGGGAATATTGTGGGAAGGATGGAAGGTGGAGGCAGGTCTGCCCTCTGTCTTGTGGGAATCAGCCCTGGGCTGGTGTGGCACTGAAAGTCCTTGGAACCGATGACAAGGATCTACATGTGACCTCCTCCCTGGGGGACAGACAACAGAAAAGTGGGTGAAGTAAGACATCGGACAGGGCAAGCTATGACAAAATAATAATTTATAAATTATCAAGGGCTCATGAGGGAGGGGGGAAATGAGGAGCTGATGCCAGGGGCTTAAGTGGAGAGAAAATGTCTTGAGAATGATGAGGGCAATGAATGTACAAATGTGCTTTACACAATTGATGTATTTATGGATTGTGATAAGAGTCCTATGAGCCCCTAATAAAACAATTAAAAAAAAAGATAACGGACCAGGGCTCAAGTAGAAAGCAAATGTTAAGAGAATGATGATGGCAACAAATGTACAAATATGCTTGACACAATGGATGTATGTATGGATTGTGATAAGAATTGTATGAGCCCCCAATAAAATGATTTAAAGAAAAAAAAAAAAAGAAAGAAAGTCCTTGCTCCACCCTCAAGCCTGAGGAGGTCAGATGCAGCCTGTTTTTTGTTTGTTTTTAACTCATCGCTAAGAAAGGAACATCCCTGTCAGCTAAGCTCTGATGCCGACACTTATGAGATTGCATCCTGTTTTCACAGATGTTGAAAATGAAAACAAAATGTTTATTTTAGACTCAATAAGATACAATATTGCATCTCTCTCTCTCTCTCTCTCTCTCTCTTTTGTGCAAGGAAGATGCTGCACTCCACGCTTTTGGGCCCTACCAGTATAAAAAAAACAACAACAAAGAAACAGCTTGTTAGGTAGCTAGAGACAGGAACAGGGGCTATTCCTCTACATACTAAGCCCCCCACCCCCTACAGGAAATTGGAAGCTAATAAGGCAAAGGGGCATGTGCCACTTCAGCCCCTGAGCCAGGTGGGTGGTACACCTGGGTTGGCTCAAACTAGCCAGGTGAGCTTAATTCAGCCAATGGGGTCAGCCAGTACCTTTGACATTGCCTGCCAGCCAAAGGCCCTAAAGGCGGGAACCTGTAGACCACTACCCTCTTTTCCAGGCCCTCCTGTGGTCTCTCCTGCCTCCAGCCACCACATGTATGTGTGTTGGGAGTCTGCACATGTGGGAGTCTGCACATGTGGGAGTCTGCACGTCCCTCAGCCCATGGCCTGTACTGTCTGCTGTCTTTAAGCTTCCCATTCCCGGATGTTCCCTGGCCTATTGTCCTGCCTGAGTTTGGCCTTTGTGATGATTGGTGCTCAGTGGCAGGCAGCTGCCATGCTCATTGGACACCTCCGCCAGGCATCCAAGTGCACCTCATTTGCATGTGGACCGTCCAAGTGCACCTCATTTACAGGCGGACCTGTTTGAGGACTGATACCTGCCATTTCTTCCATATTGTAGCTGCATGATTATTGGATACTACCCATTACACTTTATTAGCATATGATGTAATGTTACCCACCCACCATTGGGTATTCATTACACTTTATTAGCATATGATGTAATGTTGCCCACCCACCATAGGGTATTTAAGCCCCTGCCTTCTGCTCAATAAATAGAGGCTTGATCAGACTCCTGTCTTGCCTCCATTTCTCACGTCTCTTGCCTCTCTTCATTCCTAGTCCCTTTTTCAGGTATCCACGTTGTTTGATGACCCGCGGGACGGGTCATGTGTGCAGTCCTGTGAGCTGCCATGTTCAGTGACCGTAAAACCTGAAACTTCTTTCCTTTATAAAAACCCACTTGGATCACAAACCAGGCTTTGGTGTGAATTTTTTCTTGTGTGAAGCCAAGAACTGAGGTGTTTCTTACCCGAGAAACCTAACAAACTCACTGTCATAGTGCCCATTTTGATTCGTGGAACCATAGAAGACAGAGGTGCACCACCCTTCAGATTTCTGAGACTGTAAATCTTTGTGGGAGCAGGCAGCAACATCTCTCTCCCCAGGGCAGCTGGTAGGTTTGAACTGCTGACCTTGTGGTTAGTGGCTCAATGCATAAAACACTGCCCCACTAGGACTCCTTCAAGAGAAAATGAATCACAGAGGTTGGATGGTAACAGCCAAGAAGAGGTCCCCCTAATACGTAGCAATGAAGAGTTGGAAGAAGGCGAGTAAGGCTTATCTGTCAAGCCCGAGGTTTTATAGCTTTGCGGTAACGATGGCTATGGTACACTGCATGACGAGACAGTAGGTGGCCAGTTTGGAGACACCAGCCATTTCCTACGTGAGCCAGCAAGGGACTGAGCTGGGAGGCATGGGAAAGATGGATTGGTGAGAGAAGCACTTCCTAGAATGAATACACTCTACTCCAGCCCCTCCGGAGAAGGTCAACATGAGCAGATATATTTCCTCGTTGAGTCTCTGCTACAGAAAGGGCAGCAAAACCCCGGGAGACAGAGGGTTCTAGAGCTGAGTTTGGAAGGCTCCATCTTCCTTTCTTAGAGCTGCCATCACAAGACAGTGCAAAGAGAGTGGCTTCAAAGATCAGAAATTCAATCTTCTAGACGTCAAATCTGTCTTGACTGGGTCAATTCCATCTGGGGGCTCTGAGAGAGGAACTGTTCCAATGCTTCCGGGCGCCTGCCGGCAATCCTTGACGCACCCCTTTATCCATCTGTCTCTACCCTCACCTGGCAGAGTCTCTGTGTGTCTGCTCTCCCCTGCAATTACCTCACTCACGGGGAAGAGAATTGGAACCCACTCTGCTCTGGTAGGACCTCGCTCAACTTCCCAGCAATGAAAAAAGCCTGGCTCCCAACCAGGCCACCTTCCCAGACACACAGATGAAACCGTCAACAACCCTTGTGGGAGGGGAGGAGACACAGAGCAATCCTCCCCAGGGAGCACAGTCGAAATGGTGAACCAGAATCTACAGCAGCGGTCCTCAACCTGTGGGTCGTGACCCCTTTGGGGTCAAACGACCCTTTCACAGGGGTCGCCCGATTCATAACAGTAGCAAAATGACAGTGATGAAGTAGCAACGAAAATAATGTTATTGTTGGGGGGGGGGAAGGTCACCACAACATGAGGAACTGTATGAAAGGGTCAGGGCGTGAGGAAGGTTGAGAACCACTGATCTATAGCAAAGAAGCAAGATACTGGGTAGGAAACTATGGCAGAGGGTGAGATAAGGGTCAAGTCAGAATGGAGAGTGAGGATGGGAACGGCCAAGGTTAGGAGATGAGATGGTGGGGTGGGGTGGGGTCAAGAGAGAGGGGAGAGAGAGAGAATTTGAGAATGGTTGGATCCAGAAGAAGGATTAGAAGTCAGGCCATTGAATCCGGTCCCCTTTTAGAAGGTGCTTCTCTGGGTGGCACAAATAGTTAAGCGCTTGACTACTAACCTAAAGGTTGGCAGTGCAAAACACCCAGCGGTCCCTCGGAAGAAAGGCCTGCAATTCTGTTCCTGAAAGGTTCTGGAAACCCTGCAGAGCAAGCAGCTCCATCTCCTCTGCAAACACGGGGCTGCTGTGCATCCGAATTGATCCTGTGGCTACTGGTGTGGTTTGGGTTTGGTCTCAGGTGCAGGTGTGCGGAGCAAATGGGATCACCGTGGAAAAGAAATGAGTACTTTCCTGTCTGGCTCTGTGGTAGTTACATAATCTTTGGTCAATTTTAGGATTAAGAGTGAAGGGGTGGCGTCTAGCCTGTCAATCATTGTATAGCCAATAGGGCCTCTGTGTGGGCATGGCCTTCTCCTGAGAACTCTGGGAACTCTGGTTTTCCCCCTTGGAGGAGGGAGTCTCTTTCTCTCTCTCCTCTCTCTCTCTCTCTCTCTCTCTGCTCACTCCCTGAGAGATGCCCTACTGACAAGACACATGGTGCTATGCTGATAGAGCCTGTGCCCTGGGAGCTGGAGGAGCTACATGAAGACCCCTGCCAGCGCTGAGATGCTTACGTCACCGGATCCACAAAACTTCCCACCCACTGGCCTGTGATCTTCCTACATTCGTGTCATTGCATGTGTTTTGTGAGTCAGAAGAGGACTTTATAGATTGGTATCGGACATATGTGCTAACATCAGAATCATGGACTTGATCTGGATTGGGCCTGGATGTTTTCTCAATATTAAAATGCTCTTGTATATAACTATTTGTGCCACCCAGAGAAGCACCTTCTAAAAGGGAACCGGATTCAAGCTCTTTCTTCAACCGGATATAAGCTCTTTCTTATACACATATGAGTGTCCTGGATTTGTTTCTCTAGTCTACCCGGACTAACACAAGCTCCTAACAGTTTAAAGAGCAAAACCGCTTAGTCTGGCTCCACGCCAGGGCCTGGTTGAAACAAGGCTCCCTGCAAGTTTGGGGATTACTATTTAAGCAGAAATACGAATTCCCAGAACCCAACACACAGGCTTCCTTGATATTCGGTAAGTACCTTTGAACTCAGCGGACTGTGCATCATTTCCATCCCTGATACCAAGGCTGCCTCCACAAGAGAAACAGCTGACACAGCTGACGCCATTCTTTGCTCAGACAGATGACATGCTTTTGCCGTTTCCCACAACCAGAAAAAGACGTCCTCTTTCTGCTCTTGTAAGAGGTTGTGCTGTTTCCCCATCTGTCCAGCTTGTGGTCCCTTGCACGCCAAACGAATTGCTGACAGTGGCCCAACTGTCCACAAAGCAACTCCCACGCAACACTGTCCACTGCCTCAGCCAGATGAATTTCCTACCAGCCAATTCTCTCTGCAAGCATTTGCCTACTAGAAACTATCAGGAAATGGGAAACAATCCTGTCCTTCTGGAATCCCTTCGTCCCCACCCCGTCTTTTCCCTGCTTCCCAACTGGGATTTGGGAATCAAAGAAATTGGGATGGTGCCTCTTGTTTTGGAATAATAGTTGCTTCTGGATTTTTACCCCTCAGCGTAGTTACGTTCCTGGGGGATGCAAGTGGCTCGCACGTTTGGGTGCTCACCTAGTGTTTGGAGGATTGGGTCTTCCCCGAGGTGCTTCAGCACAAAGGCCTGGTGATCTACTCCCCAAAAAAACCCAGCCATTGAGAACCCTCTGGTGTACCCTGCTACTCTGGCCCACACAGGCTTTCCATGGATCAGAGCTGACTCAATGGCAGTTAACTTGGTTTCTTAGGAGAATATTTAATGGCCTTTTATGATTTTTTATTTTTTTCAGGCAGCATGGAGCATTTAGTGTCCTGCTAAGTGGCTTGGACGCCATTACATGGGTCAGTGGTTCCCAGGTTTTTACTTCAAGTACTGGAAAGTTAAAAAAAAAAAAAAAGTTGGGGGCTAACATTTAGTGACCATTTTTTTATTTCGCCTCATAAGGGCTTTGACAGGAAAAAAACAACAGCAGCAGAATCTATGAGAAACAAGCTACTCTCGTTATTTCATTAAAGAAAAACAGTTTTTAGCGTCCAAAAAGTTAAGGGACCATTTTTAGTAACTGTAAACAAACAACAAAACAAAAGGAAAGATTTGCCTAAAATGTTAATGGGCTTCCCACTGGAACTCCACGTTTTCTCTCTTTCTTTAAAAAAAAATTATTGTTTTTAAAAGTAAATTTACTTGGGGCTCATACAACTCTTATCACAATCCATCCATCCATCCATCCATCCATCCATCCATCCATCCATCCATCCATCCATCCATTGTGTTAAGCACATTTGTGCTTTTGTTGCCATCATCATTCTCAAAGCATTTTCTTTCTACTTGAGCCTTTTTCCCCTCGCTCCACCACCCTCCCTCCCTCAGGAACATTTGATAATTTGTAAATTATTATTATTTTGTCATGTCTTACACTGTCTGATGTCTCCCTTCACCAATTTTTCTGTTGTCTGTACCCCAGGGAAGGGGTTATATGTAGATCATTGTGATCTTTCTCCTCCGCATTCCCCTTCCCCTTCCCCTCCTGATATTGCTACTCTCATTATTGGATCTGAGGGCTTTATCAGTCCTGGATTCCCTGTGTTTCCAGTTGCTATCTGTACCAGTGTACATCCTCTAGTCTAGCCAGATTTGTAAGGTAGAATTGGGATCATGATGTTGGGTGGGCGGGGGAGCCAGGCAGGGAGGAAGCATTAAAGAACTAGAGGAAAATTGCATGTTTCATCGGTGCTATACTGCACCCTGACTGGCTCGTCTCCTTCCCATGACCCTTCTGTAAGGGGATGTCCATTTGCCTACAGATGGACTTTGGGTCTCCACTCTGCCCTCCTCCTCATTCACAATGGTATGATTTGTTTTTGTTCTTTGATGCCTGCTAACTGCTCCCTTCGACGCCTCGTGATCACACAGGCTGGTGTGCTTCTTCCATGTGGGCTTTGTTGCTTCTGAGCTAGATGGCTGCTTGTTTACCTTCAAGCCTTTAAGACCACAGACACATATCTTTTGATAGTCGGGCACCATCAGCTTTCGTCACCACATTTGCTCATGCACCCATTTGTCTTTGGTGATCAAGAAGGTGAGCTTCATGGAATGCCACTTTAAGAGAACAACAGAACAAAGTGCTCTTGCCTTGAGGGAGTACTTGAGTGGCGGCCCAATGTCCTTCTGCTACCTTAATACTAAGCCTATAAATATATGCACATAGATCTATTTCCCCATCATCATATATAAATATATTTATATATGTTCATGCTTGTATTTAGACCTCTATAAATGCCCAGTGGCCTTTTATTTTTATAGAAAGAAAACAACTAATACTTTTTCCAAAGGGCAAGAGGGTTTCCCCCCCCTCAAAATACTTACCTGTTTCCCAAATCTAAAGAATATTATGCCTGAGAGTATGTGCAGCTACTTTCCCATATCTATTCATTGTGAGCATTTAAACCACTGGAATTACTAATTTGGAGGAATGTAAAGGGCTCCCCACATCTTGTAGTGTGACACCACAAGCCAGGAATTGCGTATCAGGAATATTTTGCAGAATCAATTCCCTTGAGAATAAGAACGTTACTTTGGGAGAAAAAAAATCCCCAAGAACCAAACTCTAAATTTTACGGAGACCTCAGTGTTATCCCAAGCCCTAAACTCCTGGGACATATGGATATCAGGAAGACGACTTCCCGGTGAGATTCTGTTTATAATGGGAATTCTGTCAAAACTAAAACCCCAGCTCCCTGCCACCACGTGGATTCCGACTCATTGTTGTTGTCTATTCAATGCATAGTGACCCCATGCACAACAGAATGAAACACTGCTTGGTCCTCCACCATCCTCACAATTGTTCCTGTGCCTGAGCCCACTGTTGCAGTCACTGTGTCAATCTATCCCTTTGAGGGCTTTCTCCTCCTTTGCTGCCCCTCCACTTTACCAAGTATGATGTCCTTCTCCAGGGACTAGTCTCTTGTAACAATATGTCCAAAGTAGGTAAGACCAAGCCTTGTCATCCTTGCCTCTAAGGAGAACTCTGTCCTTACTTCTTCCAACACAGGTCAGTTTGTCCTTTTAGCAGTCCATGGTACTTTTTACGTTCTGCTCCAGCACCACAATTCAAATGCATCCATTCTTCTACGGTCTTTCTTCAGTGTTCCACTTTTACAAGCATACAAGACAAGGGAGAATACCATGGCTTGGGTCAGATATATCTTAGTCCTCAAAGTAATATCCTTGCTCTTCAATACTCTAAAGAGGTCTTGCGCAGCAGATTTACCTAATGCAACTCATCTTTTGATTTCTTGACTGATCTTTCTATGAGCATTGATTGTGGATCCAAACAAGGCAAAATCCTTGAAAATTGCAACCTTTTCCCCATTATCACGGGGACTTATTGGTCCAGTTGTGAGGATTTTGGTCTTCTTTACACTGAGTTGTAAGCCATATGGAAGGCTGCAATCATGGCTCTTCACCAGCAAGTTCTTCAACAGCTCTTCTTCGTTTAGCACGTAAAGCTGTGCCATCTGCATATCATGGTCTAACAAGCCTTCCTCCCCTCCTGACGCCACATTCTTCCCCATAGCTTCCAGCTTCTCGGATGGTTTGCTCTGCATGCAGATTGAACGTGTGTGGCGAAAGGATACAACCCTGTTGCATCCCTTTTAAACCTTGTTCTGTTTGCACAACTGTCTCTTGATTCATGTACAAGTTCTTTATGAGCACAATGAATTACTCTCGACTTCCCGTTCTTCTCATAATTTGTTATGATCCACACAGTCGAATGCCTTGGCATGGCAATAAAACATAAATAATACCCCCTGGGGGCTGTGAAAACATATGGAGTGCCTTAGCCCCTGACCCTCCTCTGTCAAAAATGCTCATCTCCACTTGACTCAACTAGTGTCTCCTGATTAATTCTTTATGATTCTGTGCAGGTGTCATTTCCATGGGGAGCTTCCATGACCCACACACTGACCTGCAAGTATGTTCTATCTGTGCACACTGTTCTCTGCACATGTCTCCTACCTATCAAGTACCACTCTGGATGGAAGGTGGGTGGTTCAAACCCACTGGCTGCTTCTTGAGAGAAAGATGAGCATGTCTGTAAAGATTCACAGCCTCAGAAACCCTAGATAAGGTCACTGTGAATCAGAATCAACTCATTGGCAGTGGCTTGGCTTTTATTTTTATACAGAAGCATCACAACTGGATTAATAAATAATTGCATGATGAATAGAGAAGATTGAAATTGTCAAGAATTTCATTTTAGTTGGTTCCACAATCAATGTTCATAGACACAGCCATGAAGAAATCAAAAGGCATATTATCATGGGCAAATGCTAATGCCAAAGACCTCTTAAGGTGGTAGAGAACAAAGAGGCCACTTTGAGAACTAAGGAGCACCTGAGTTCCTGGCATGTTCAGTGGCCTCACATGCATGGGAGAGCTAGACGGTGAATAAAGAAGACCAGAGAAGATCGATGCCCTGGAAGATGGTGTTAATGAAGAACAGTGAATGTGCCAGGGCTGCCAGACAGTAAAGAAATCTGTCTTGGAAGAAGTACAGCCAGAAAGATACAGAAGTGGCAAGATTTATCTCATTTACTTTGGACATGGTATTAAGATCAACCGGTCCCTAGAAAAGGACATCATGCTTGGAAAAATGGAGGGTCAGTAAAGATGAGAAGGACCTTCAATGAGACGGAGTGACAGAGTGGCTGCATCCATGAAACAGAACATAGCAATGGTTGTGACCATGGTGCAGGACTGGTCAGGGACCACTTTGTTGTTCATAGGATCGTTATGAGTAAGAACTGATCTTATGGCACCTAATAACAATAACAAGAAAAGTATCAGTTTCCCTCTTAAAATACAGTCGTTCATTTCTGTGTCTCCACATCTGGCACAAAGTAATTTTGACTGTAACCGCACAGTCCTCATGTCACAGCCTGATCAGTCTGGCCTACTAGTACCACCACGAGGCTTTAAGAGCTCACCACTTTCAGACACGCTGATGGCCTGTGAAAACAGCTAAAGCTGCAATTCAGAAGTAAGCAGTCTGCCCTTCCTGATACCTTTCTGCCTTCCTTTCTACCTACGTGACTGATCATGATCCTTTGGTGAGGGATCAGGTGCTACTCAATTTCCATCCCGTAGAGGAGACCTGCTAACCCTGCTGTGGGGAGTTTTGTTAGGTGTTGCCAAATTTGGTTTTAGCGCATAGTGACCTTCTGAATTACAGATCACTGCCCAGTCCTATGCCACCCTCAAATTTTTTGCTGTTTGAGCCCTTTGTGACAGCTACGGTGTTAACCTGGCTCGTTGAAGGTACTCCTCTTTTTCCGCTATTCCTCAATTTGCCAAGCATGATGTCCTTCTTCAGGGACTGGTCCCTCCTGGTAACTGGTGCAAAGTATGTGAGATAAAGTGTCATCATTCTGGTTTCTATGGAGCATTCTGGCTACACATCTTCTAAGACAGATTTTTCTCTTCTTTTGTCAGTGCATGGTACTTTTATCATTTTTTTGCCAACAACATAATGAAAATACATCAATTCTTCTTCAATCTTCCTTATTCAATGTCCAACATTTACATGCATATGAAGCAATTGGAAATACCACAGCTTGGGTCAGGTGCACCTTAGTCCTTCATATATGATATTCTTGATGCCATCTCACAGCTTGTCTGGTCTTATGTCATTAGTGTTCAATGATTCAAATCTGCTTTTGAGATGCTGTCTAAATTCAGATGGGGTACACTCAAGGTCATATTTTGGCTCTTGTGGACTTGTTTTAATTTTCTTGGGCTTCAACCCAATTAGGTAGCTCCTTCAATCTGAATTTGCTTATGAACAATTGATGGTCTCTGTCAGTCCCTGGCCTCATTTGCCACCTGATATTGACCTTCTCCATCATCTCATTCCCCAGATGTAGTCAATTTGATTTCTATATATTCTGTCTGGTGAGGTCCATGTCTAAAGTCACAGTTTATATTGTTTGAATAATATATTTTCAATGAAGAAGTCTTTGGCCTACAAAATTCTATCCTGTTATCTCCATCTTTGTTTCTATCAAGGTCATATTTTACAACTATCGTACTTTCCTCTTTGTTTCCAACTTTTGCATTCCAATACCAATAATTATCAATGTATCTTGATTGTAGATTTGATCAACTTCATATAGAAGAAGTTGGTAGAATCCTTCAATCTCATTATCACTACTTAGCTTTAGTGGTTGGAGTATATATTTTAATAATAGTTGAATTAATTGGCTGGACATCCATGTAGATGTATAAAAGATATTATCCTATCATGAGTATTATTGTACTTCAAGATAGATCTTTAAATGTGCCCTTTTTATGATGAAAATGATACCACTCCTTTCAATATGTCATTTCTGGCATGGTAAGCCATGGTTATCTGATTCAGAATGGCCATTGTATTTCACTAATACCTAGGATATCGATCTATGTTCAATCTATCTGTGTTCCCTTGAATCTTTGCCAACTTCTGATTTCATAGATTCATATTTCATACATTCAATGTTCTGATTATTAATGGATGTTTGCAGACGTTTCCTCTTATTTTGAGTCATGCTCTATCAGCAAATGAAAGTCCTCATAGCTTTACTCCATTGGTATTATTATGGTCTACTCTACTCAGAAGTAGACTCTGCATGCCAGGAGAGACCAGTCCCTGAAGAAGGACATCATGTTGGTAAAGCAGAGGACGGGGGCGGGGGGCCTCAAGGAGATGGATGGACACCGTGGCTGCAACAATGGGCTCAAGCATCGGAACAATTGTGAGGATGGTGCAGGACCAAGTAGTGTTTTCTTCTGTTGTGCCTAAGGTTGTTATGGGCTGGAACAGACTTGAAGGCACCTAACAAGTAGGAAGGCAGCTCTTTCTCAGTCATATTTGAGTGCCTTCCATTGAGGGGGCTCATCTTCTGCACTTTATCTGACAAGGGTTTACTTCTTTCATTAAATTTTCATTGGCAAATCCCTCCGAAGTAGATAGCCTACTCCTCATCCATAGTCTACTCTCAGTCTGAAGGTAAGCTCTGCTGAAACCTGTTCACTTTCGGTGACCCTACCAGCATTTGAAACATCACTCACATTGTTTCTGGCATCACAGCGACAAGCAAGCACAAAACTGACAGACCAGTGGATGCATAAGTAAAGAGAGGTCCAAATATTTATCCACAAGGGACAGTAAATAAATTAGAGTAATCTGTTCCACTAATTATTGTATAACTACTACTATAATGACATGGATCCATTATCAGGTATCAAAGAACAAAAAAATCATATCATTGTGTGCTCACCTTCCCAATGCAATCGCAGAAGAAAAATGGGTGCATAAGCAAAAGTAGGTAAGAAAGCTGATGGTGTCCGGCTGTCAAAAGATATAGCATCTGGGGTCTTAAAAGCTTGAAGGTAAACAAGTAGCCATCTAGCTCAGAAGCAACAAACAATCCCACATGGAAGAAGCATGCCAGCCTGTGTGATCACGAAGTGTCAAAGGGATCAGGTATCAAAGAACAAAAAATCAAATCATTATGAATGAGGGGGAGTGCAGATTGGGGACCTAATACCCATCTGTAGGCAACTGGACATCCCCTTACAGAAGGGTCACGGGGAGGAGACAAGCCAGTGAGGTGCAGTATAGCAATGATGGAACACATAACTTTCCTCTAGTTCCTAAATGCTTCCTTCTCCGCCCACTATCATGATCACAATTCTACCTTACAAATCTGGCTAGACCAGAGGATGTACACTGGTACAGATAGGCACTGGGAACACAGGGAATCCAGGACAGATGATCCCTTCAGGACCAGTAGTGAGAGTGGCAATAATGGGAGGGTGGAAGGAAGGTGGGATAGAAAGGGGGAACCGATTTACAAGGATCTATATATAACTTCCTCCCTGGGGGATGGACAACAGAAACGTGGTCAGGGGCGATGTCAGATGGTGTGACATATGACAAAATAATGATAATTTATAAATTATCAAGGGTTCATGAGGGAGGGGGAAGTGGGGAGGGAGGAGAAAAAAATGAGGAGCTGATTCCAAGGGCTCAAGTAGAAAGCAAATGTTTTGAGAATGATGATGGCAACAAATGTACAAATGTGCTTGACACAATGGATTTATGTATGGATTGTGATGAGTTGTATGAGCTCCCAGTAAAATTATTAAAAATAATAATTATAAATTTCAATGCAGAGCACTTATAAAAGAATTTATTAGAAAATATTGTCAGTATTAAATTTCTTCAGTGTGTTATAATGATATATTCATGTAGGAAAATGTTATTGTTATACAATAAATGCTCAAGTTTTTGTGGCTTAAAAAAAGCCCAAGTCATTACACAATGGATATATGTATGGATTGTGATCAGAGTTGTACAAGCCCCCAATAAAACGATTAAAAAAATAAATAATGACATAGAACTAAAGTTCACATCAGACAATATGGCACACCGTATATGTAAAATGGGCAAAATGTCTAACTGTACATACAGTTATTACAATCTACAGAGAAAATTACGTAGAAGAAGGCAGATATAAGTGTTAACAGAGGCCACCTCTGGGTGATGGGATTTCAAAAGATCTTTCCCTCCCCCTTGTACTTTTTAGCATTTTCTAAGAATCTATGTGAGTCTTTGTTATTTGCATAATAACACAACTTCAAAGAGCTACTGTCCAAAACAAAACAAGAAAACTAGCCATAATAAAGAATTTCCGAATGTTTAGATAAATGTAGGAATGCTCACTCTCTAGGGAAAATTCTAGTATTTGGATGAATCTCCCTAATCTTTGACACTGGCCTTCCCTTATTTGTCATGATGTCGAGGGTAAACACAGAGAATATGCTGTCTTCTAGAAGCTATGAGATGGATCGACACAGTGGCTACAGCATGCGCTCAAACACGGATGGCCCAGGACCAGGCAGTGTTTGTCCTTTTGTATGCGGAGTGTCTGTGAGTCAGAGCCCACTCCATGGCCTGTAGCAACAGAAATGAAAGACGTGCCGTGGGTGTGCACAAAAGGAGCTGGGCTATAGCAGAGGTGGGATTCAGCTGGTTCAAACTTGTTCAACAGAACTGACACCTAATTTTCTGTTGAGTTCGACGAACTGGTTGTTAAAATGGCCTTTGTAATCAGGGTTCTCTCTAAGGCTGTGCAATGTGGAAGTCACAAATTGACATTCCTTACTCTTTCTTTTTTTCTTTTTTAATGGTCATCCATGCAACAGCATATTCTAAAAACCTTTAAAATGTTCACTCCATCCATAGGTATAAAAATTAGATGGAACTATGCTTGTAATAAAAGCAAAGAATATTGCAAGTGAGAGCACCAATCAAGAAGCAAGATGGGAAGATCTTAAATAACAGCTTGATTGTTTTTTGGTCAGGTATTATTTGATATGTTTTCATCAATAATTTAAAGCTCTTTCTTAAAATCTAGTTTTGTGTGCCCCTTTTAGTGTTCTTTGTTAAGTATTAACTGTATGAAGTCACAAACTATCTTTCAGGGTATCTTTTTTTAATAAAGAAAATGGTATTCAGGGCAGCAAACTGGTTGTTAAACATTCCAATCACATCACTGGCTGTAAGAGCAACGGAAACTAGGAGACAGCTCACCCAGAAAGCGAACTTTAAAAACTTTTCTGGACTCTTGGCAGGTTGTGACTTCTGTTTTTGAAACTCCTCCCACAAAGTTCTGGACTTCAGTTTAAGAAGACTGCTTCTAGCTCCTTAGCTCACACCAATCTCTGTGGGATTGGCCCACAGAGAGCGCAGATGGCATTGAGCAAAGTCCTGGTGCTGGAGTTGGCCGGGAAGTTTCCCCCTTCCCTCTGCGGGATGATTCCAGCAGACTTTGGACCTCAGGTGATCGCATGGACTGGAACCTAAAAGACAGGTTTAAATTTGTGAACCACAGCAAGTGATCGCTGGCTCTGAATATGAATTTTCCAGAAGGTGTTGCCATTCTTGAGCAAATCTGTCTTCAGTCTGATGTACTCATCGATCCTGTACCGAGGGGCTCTGGGAAAAGGGAAGCTTTTGCCCGAGGAAATCTTACCGAAGAACCCACGACTCATCTAGGCAAAGGTCTCTACTGGAATGAACGTGTCCAGTAAGTACTGCCACGTCAAAGATTACGGTATTAACTTTCCGGCTTTGTCAGGCGTGTTGTCTAAATTTGGCATAATGCACCAGAAGCCATATGTGCCTCCAAATTTCTTGGCTTCCTCAGTAGGAGGAGGTATTCTGGGCGCGATGGGTATTGTGATGGCTGTTTTTGAATGTGCCCAGTTTGGTAGGGGACAAGTCATCGATGCTGATGTGACCCAAGGCATAGCATATGCTAGTGTCTCTGCTGTGGTACATGCAGAATTTGGATAATTTTAACAGGCCCAAGGGAGACAATCTACATGAGCATGGAGCACCCTTCTCTGACACCTATCAGACCTCTGATGGGAAATTCATGGCCATGGGGGCTTTTGAGACCCCTATCTATGAGAAATTTCTGAAGGGGCTGGGTCTCGATCCTTACAAGCTTTCCAGGCAGCTGAGCACCCCAGACCGGCCAAAGCTGAAGACACTTGCTGCAGACAGATTTTCCTTAAAGACACAAGCTGAATGGGGTGAGATCTCCCAGGGCTTAGATGCCTGCGTGACTCCTGTCCTGTCCTAGGGTGATTTATCTCAGCTTGTGGAGGAGGGATGCCCCTCTCTTAGGATGGGTGGCCAACACCAGTTCCATTTCTGTCCAAAACCCCAGCCCTTGCTCTTCCCAGGCCAAGTCCACACCTGGGAGAACACTCAAAAGAAATACTCAGACTATTTGGATTTGATCAAGAAAAAATAACCCAACTTCATGCTTTGGGGGTCATTAAAAGCAGTCAACCAACAGCTAACCTGTAACATTTATCTGTGGAATGTACCTGCTTCCGAGCTAATCTCATGTTCTTAAACTGATGTATAAGAGTTGAAGCTATTGTAAATGCTTTGGGGCCAGGGGTCCATTCTTGGGTTAAGACAAAAATCACACATTTTCAGAAAATGAAAAGAATACTCACTTGTTTAACTTGTAAGCCTGCTATAAGTTTTCTTTTTTCTAATCAATAGACTTGATTTAAAAAAAAAAAAAAAAAGCAATTTCAGGTTTACAGAAAAATTAAGCAGAAAGTGCAGTTCCCCTATTCCCAGAGTTTTTCCCACTATAACATCTTGCATTGGGGTACATTTGTTATAATTGGGGAGCCAATAGCAGTAAATTATTGTTAACTAAAGCCCCCAGTTTACATAGAAATACTTATTTGTGGCAATGATTACCGCTCTTCTTGATGTGATTGAACTGTTTGATTATATGATATGTGAATTCCATGCCAATAAAATTGTTGGGGGAAATAATAAACAGTTTACATGGTCACATGGTGTCGCACCATTTGATGGATTTGGACCAATGTATAATGGCAAGTGTCCGCTTTAACAGGATCATACTGAATAGTTTCATATTCTATTTAACCTTTCCCTCCTCCCTTCCTCTTCCCTGATCTATGTTTCTTTGTTGTTGGTTTTTTTCTGCCTCTGTAATTTTGTTTTCCCCAGAATAGCATCTAGTTGGAACACCCAGCATGTCACTTTGGGAAACAGACTTCTCTCACTTAGCACTTTGCATTTAAGATTCCTCCATGCCTTCCCAGGGCTCTAGACCTCATTTTCATTTGAAACGATTGGATACCAAAGAAGGATGGTAGTACTGATGTGAATTGTCTGTGTCATTCTGTGATCCAGACCAGTGCCATGTTGGTAAATATTCCACCTAAAGTAAGTTTAAGATGTTGCCTGGTGTCTAGAAATCTAACACGTTTCTACATGACAACACTTGTTCAAAGTTCGCTTATCTCTGTTTTATTGGGTCTTCTCTGGTGGGGGAAGAGAGAAGGATATGAACTGCAATGTAACCATTTTGGACAACGCGTTTCAAGGTAGGCGATATGGAAAGAAGAATAGCAGATGGTTACATTTTAACAAAATGTAAACACACAGTCTTTCAGACCCACATGCAGACTGAGCAGTGCACCAGGAATTCTTCACTTTAACAAATACTGGGTGATATGTATTATTATTTTTTCCCTAAGACGAGCCCATATTTGTGTGTGTGTGTGTATGTGTGTGTGTGTGTGTGTGTGTGTGTGTGTATGTTGGGGGTGGAACACATAGAGCATTCTTGTCTCACGAACATAATCTTCTGAAAACTCTGTCCGAATTAGTTGTTCTCAGGGTGTACCCTTGACTTCTTTCTATCACTGTGGGACTTGTAACTTGAAGGTCCAAAGCCAGATCCATTTTCCTAAACTCTGGACACAGGTCCCTCTGATGGTGATGACAAATGGAAATCCCAGGATGGCCAGTGGACCTCCAGACAGGGAGGCTCCTGATTGCGTGTGAGAGCACATTTCTTTGCACACTTGAGTCATTTTCATCCCGGTTGATTGTTTCTGAGATAACCTTCCCTCTGCTCTTGTTGAAATTTAGTTTTCTGAGATTGTTCATGAGATTGAAAGTCTGTCTCTGTGCCTACTGGAAATATGTGTCCTTGTTTTAGAGAATCGACCATTGCAGACCCTGCATTTAGATGTGCATGCTGTCTTTTGATTGTTTTATGGGGATATTGAGTGTTCATCTTTTAAAGATATCATTGTGCTCTGGATGGGAGGCTCTGTAGCAAATTCAGTTTCCAATCCATAGTTCATACCTACATAGTTCCTTAGGCCCAGCTGCAACCCCCACAGTGTGTCAGCACTCGCCCCGTTTCCTCCCTGGGTTTCCCTGTGTCCATTATTCTGGTTTGCCTGCCCCTTGCTGTCACCCCATCGTCAGGGGTGGGCAAACATTGGCTTTTTTGTCTCATGCAGTTGACTGCTCTAAGGGGCGCATTGTGAACGGGTGGTGGTGTTTGATAGTCACGTGTATTCTGGGGCTTACTGAAAGGACAATGGACTACTGAAAGGACAAACCAATCTGTCCTGGAAGAAGTATGGCCACAGTGCTCCTTAGAGCCAAGCATGGCAAGACTGTCTTACACACTGTGGACATCGTGTCAGGAGAGACCAGTCCCTGGAGAAAGGTATCATGATTGGTACAGTGGAGGGGCGGTAAAAAAGAGGAAGGCTCTCAAGGGGATGGATGGACACAGAGGCTGCATCAATGGGCTCAGGCATAGGAGCCGTTGCGAGGATGGCCCAGGCCCATGCGGTGTCTTGTTCCATCGTGCATAGGGTTGCTACGGGCTGGAACGGACTTGATGGCCCCTAACGACATTATTGGGCTAACAGGTGGCCTTTGAACATGTGTCCCATTTCACTTTGTCTTGGGGCAATCGTTTCAGGGGTTCCTCTGGTCCCTTTTAGACCAGTAAGTCTGGTCGGATGTCTTTTTGACTCAAGTTCGGCTCTCTCTTTTTTTCACCCCCTCTATCCGGGACTTTCTATCATGGTCGGGGGCAGAGTGGGAGTCTGGTTCCAAGCCATGCAGCTGGTCTCATGCTAGAGCAGCCTGTGGTCCACATGGGTCATTAGTCCTTTGAACTACTAATTGCTTTCTTGAGTCTTCATTTTTCTTCATCCTCTCTGGCTCCAGATGGGAAGAGATCACAGCTGCTTCCAATTAGCAATAAAACACGCCTCGGATAAACCTCACTGGCTATGATATTGCCCCTGCGCAAAACTAAAAGCTGCTTCCAATACATGGCCACTTGCAAGATTTTAAGACTCCAGAGACACCCGCCGTACTAGGATGTAGAGCCTTAACTTTATGAATTGTGTTTTGCCAGTTGACCTACTCTGCCCTCCACACAGACCTGAAAAACAAGATTATGAGGTGTGATCGTTTACAATTCAAATCCGGGATGATTCATATAGTTCTCTGGTCAGGACAGCGTCTTCTCAGCCATGCCCTAGAGGCACATTGCTCAGACTTCAGTCATTAGTGTTCAATGCACCAACTCTGTTTTTGAGATGCTGTCTAAATTCAGGTGGGATAGACTCAAGGTCGTGTGTTGGCTCTTCTGCACTCATCTTAGTTTTCTCTGCCTTCATCCTGAACTTGCATATGCTCCACGTCAGCCCCGGCCTTGTTTTGGCTGATGACATTGACCTTCTCCTTTGTCTCCTCTCACAGTTGTAACCAGTTTGATCCCTGTGTATCCCACTTGGTGAAATCCATGTGTATAGCCACCATTCATGTTATTTAAAAACATATATTTGCAAGGAAGAAGTGGAGGTGGGACCATGCAAATAAGGTGTACAGAATCCTAAGGGGTGGGGATTGGTTGGTCAATTTCACCATCCCAGAGGCAGAAGGGGGACCTCACCACCATCAAGAAAGAAGAACTGGGGATGGAGCTCATCATCCTTTAGATCTAGAGAAACTCCTGGACCCAGGAGACAGAGAGCGCTATAAAACCAGAGATGAGAGGGCAAGAAACAGCAGCTGAGACTTGGCAGCCCCAGAGCAAGCAGAACCAGGTGCCTGGTAGATGGTTCCGTGACATCTGTCAGCAGAGCCCATTTAGGCAGGAGGGCTGCTGGGGGAGTGGTATGCCTCCAGGCACTTACTGGCCAAGCTAAAACACTTTGGAACACATGTTGGCACAGGGCTGAAGGGCTGCAGGCTAAGTTTCCTGGGGGTTTTATTGCTTTTATTAAATGTATGGTTAACTTCTCAACATTCTAACGGAAATTTCTTTAACCACGTATTTGACATGCCATTGTTTTCATTGAACAGAAATCGCCAAGCAGAGGTGTCCTTATGAACTCGGTAATGTGGTCCACTGACTAATTTGCCAATGACGTGACAATGTCATGATGTTAGGCTTCTTAATTTTAGAGTCTGACTTGTTCATTTCAGCCCAATCCGTAATCACTGTGCCACTAGAATGGACGTCCCGTGGGCTACCAGAACAAACAAATCTGTCTGGGAAGAAGTACAGCCAGAATGTTCCTTGGTAGTGAGGATGGCGACATTCTGTCTCACGTGCTTTGGGCATTATGATTAGGAGAGACCCATCCCTGAAAATTGACATCCTGCTTGGAAAAGCAGCAGGTCAGGAAAGAGGACGGTCCTCCGCGAGATGGATGGACACAGTGGCTGCAACCGTGGGCTCCCACAGAACAACCATGGAGAGGACGGGCAGCGCTTCATTCTGTGGTGCACACTGTTGCCGTGAGTTGGAATGGACTCAGGGGCCCCTCGCAGCACAATGTAACCATTCCAATATTTTTTCATAGCCAAGTCAAGTGACAAATGATAACTAGCAGGAAATATTTGGACCACCTCTAAAAAGGATAATCACTAGTTAGGATCTATAAGAAACTGACAAAAATTAGGAATAAAAATTATTTTAACCCACATTATTTTTAAAATCAAAAAATTCAAAAGGTATGATAGGAAAATCCAAATAGCCAATGAGCATGTAAAAAAGGGCAATTAATCTCACTGGCAATCAGGGAGCTGTGCACAAAGACAGCACGACATGATATCAGTTTGTTTAATAACTTACTGAGTGTTGTTAGGTGCTATCGAGTCCGCTCAACCATAGTGACACCACGCACAACAGAACGAAGCACAGCACAGTCCGGCGCCATCCTCAGCATTATTCCCAGACTTGAGCCCATTGTTGCAGCCAGTGTGCCCATCCATGTCAATCTTATTATGCTACACATAGTGATTGTCCCAAAATTAATATGTGAAAATAAGGCAACTCCAAGTGGAATTCTCTAGCATTTAAAATGTTTAGAAGAGGGTCATAAAACATAGGGGAAAATACATTCTCAGAAGGACTCATTGTGTGTTTTAAAAATAGGTTTACCAAATATTATACAATTCGAAAGCCACGGTAATCAAATCAATATGCTATTCATGCAGAAAAAAATGTATAGAGCAGTAAGACCGAGTTAAAACCCATCCAAAAAATAAATCCTAGCATAGATCATAACTTCGATTAGATTTCAATTTTGTAGGACTGAATGGAATATTTAATAAAGGTGCTGACATTACCTGGAAAATAGAATCGGGCCCTATCTTACTTCATATAGAAAAATTCATTCCAGGTGTCCACAGAGGCTGTGTAAATACACAAAAATGAGCAGTAACAAATTCTACAAGGAGCTCTTGTGTACTCTTGGGGAAGGGGATGTTCTTAACCTCCCTT
This sequence comes from Echinops telfairi, assembly GCF_000313985.2. NCBI lineage: Eukaryota > Metazoa > Chordata > Mammalia > Afrosoricida > Tenrecidae > Echinops > Echinops telfairi. The sequence goes on from NW_022107431.1 coordinate 18,020,858, forward strand.
CTAGAACATCTAGAAGCTAAAAAGGAAAAGAGATATTGCCATTTAGTAGTTGTAAAGTTTTGGGTTTTTTTTAAAAGAGACCAAGCTTTCAATCTTGAAAAATACCTGTAGGGTAGAGAATAGTATCTATCTTGGACAATATTTATAATCTACAAAGAGCTCTTAGGAATTGATGACAAGAGAAAAGCAATCGTTTATTTTTAACTGGGCAATAAATGTGAATCGGCTCTTCACAAGACTAAATGGACAGGCCAAGGCAAGTGTGAATGGTGATCAAACTCACTGACTGTCAGGGAAGTGAAATTAGCGTCCCCTTTTGTTGATGTGCGTGTGCACAGAACTCCACAAATTTGGGGACAACGGGGAAGAAAGTTACTAGTTTAGCCAGGACGCTGGGGGTGAAAGGCAGGAGGTGGGAAATGAAAGGGAGAGGGGGGAAGGAAGTGCGAACTGTTACATCCATCACCCCCATCTGTTTAACAAACATTGCATAAAGATGGAATCAGCGGGTGCCTCGGTCTTCTGCCGCTTTTCAAGATCACACTTCTGTTGGCATCTAGGGGAGCATCCTCCCCACGACGGAACAGCAAAGTCCATCGAAACAATAGACACTAAGACTGGCGACACCAATGGGCGCCAGAAATGGTTAATGCACTTTTCGCTGCTAGCCGAAAGGTGCTTCTTGGTTTGAACCCACCCGGACGCACCTCAGAGGAAAGGCCTGGTGACCGTGGAACACCGGCCCATGAAAAGTCTGCAGAGCACCATTCTACTCTGCCACAGGGGCTGCCACGGTCAGTTGGAATCATTGCCCGCAAGGGGTAAGTGGCAGGACAGTCACAAAGCCTCATTCATGGGGACGCAGGCTCCTCCCTTATCAACTGGACTCCCTGACTGGCTGACCCCTGCTAACCCGCTTACGCCCCTGCCAATCGGCGTAGTAGCACCCCTTATTGCGCACTGCGTAAAGGCGGGCTTGGTACAGCCGGTGCCTTCCCGCGTGGTGTGTGGTGACCTCATCCCATCTGTTGGAAGTTTCCGAGTTCCGCCCGAATTAGCCACGTCGCCATCGGCCTCGCTTCTCGCGCTTGGATGTTAACAGGAAGCATCTGGGGAGGGTGCTGGGCCTCGGACCCCCGAGAGAGGCAGCTCAGGGGCACTGTAGGAAGGTCGGTGGTCAGGCACGGGGCGCCGACTTTTACAGTGATTTTGCCAGCAGATCCTCGTGTCTGTGAACCAGCGACCACGCTGAGAGAGACCCCATGACAACCATGACGTAAACCGCCACCCAGCGGGTGGGCTGTGCCGCCCAGCCGTGCCCGCGTTACAGGAAGCCCTCCAGACTTGCTGATTGCGAGCCTGCATTGTAGCAGTTCCCCAGCGTGATTTCACGTGCACGTTCAGTGTTGGGACGTCCCAGCTCGATCAAATAGATGAAAGAAGTGGACAGTACACCTAGTCTAAGGCGCCCTGTGTGTGTGGGTGGGGTGGGGTGGAGGGGGACGTCTCCTCAGGGAGCTCTGGGGGTGTGGAGGTTCCACGTTGGGCTGCTCACATCAATTTGAAACAGGGTGGGGAGCCAGCAGCAGTTCTGGGGGAGGGAGACTGGGTGCTCCACTCCCGTATAGAGTTGGTTACAGTCTTGGAAGCTCACGGGCTGAGCTACCCTGTCTTAGAAGGTCGCTGTGAGCTGGCATCGACTCGATGGCAGTGGGTTTGGGGTTTTGGGTGATGCTGTCTGGCAGGTGTTGGTTGGCGAACTGTCACCGCCAGGTGCTCTGTGGGAGGTTGGGGCTGTCTGCTCCACAAAGATTTACAGCCTCAGGCACCCTGTGTGGGGTGGCCTGAGTCAGAGTCAACTAGATAGCAGGGACTTGGGTCTGGTCTGAGCTCCCTGACACCCGGCTTTACCATTGTGTTGAGCCCTTCACTAAACAAAGCCTGCCATTCTCACTGATAGATAGAAGCCCTCCACAACACTGCTGCTGCGGTGAGGTTTCCGCCCCCAGACAGGAGGATTTCTTACTCAGATGGTCTCCTTCCTTTTCTGAAATCATCTTGGGAGGGTGCTGGCTGGCAGGGGAAGAACGCACTAATTTCCACCCAGTACGTCTGACATCACCAGCTTCACGCTCTCACGGAATCCACACATTTGCTGGCTTCCACCAAGACGTGAGGGTGATCCCCAAACCACCCTCTCCACTCATCGGTTGAAATCAGGACAGTGTCTGGTGTCAGAGGAGCAAACTGTCCCCTTGGCCAGGAGGGGGCTAAACTCATTGGCCAGGGGAAACCAGGACATCTGGGTCAGCTACCACCCATGCTGCTGGCCGGGCTGAGGCAGTGGGGGCGGTCAGCCAGCGCAGTGTTGGGCCTCTATCAGAAGCCACTGCTGTGGTCATCAGAGGATATTTGCAGTGGAATCCAGGCCACCCCTCGAGGGAATAAATGTACCGTTATGAAAGCAATTGCCAATAAAGCTGTAAACGCCAAAGGCCCCCAGGCTGGCCCAGAGCCAGGCTTTCTGTGGCTTATTTAGTCTTGCTGGGTGCTGTCTGGTCAATAAAAAAAGACAACATTTTAGTGTGGTTTTTTTAGGTGGAAGTTTACTCAGTAAATTAGCTTCCCCTTTAACAATTTTTTATACAGATTGCTCTGTTTTTCGTTTTGTTTTTTAACAACATGCCACCTGCCCCATTCTTTCCATTCTGTTTGCTCTGTCCCGCTTGATCTCGCTTCCCTTTTCCTCAGTGCCTTCTCGCTTCGGAAATGGCGATGGTTTGGGCACATAGTGCATTGTTTGAAGGAGCACATTACTGTTCCTTCTGTAAGCCAATCTGTTTGATTTGAAAGCCAATCTCTCCTTTGACTAGTGGGTGAATTGGAGAGATAGTTTCAACCCCATGTTCAAAGGTTGTGTGAGGTGGAGCATCTGAAATAAGACTAAGACAAGATCGTCCAAGACAGCCCCTGATTATGGACCTAAAACGGAGATTATAATTCAGTGTATCTTGGGTAGAAATGTAATGTCTCAGCAGGGCGTAGAACCAGAATGAACTGGTTGAGAGTCCTGGCTGTTAACAGAAAGTCTCAGCCTTATTGTATGTAAGGTATGAAGAATCCTTTAAAAGTGCGAGATATTGTTAGCTCTGAGACTTGCAGCAACCAGCCGATGTCTCAAGCCCTCTTTTACCGGAAGTAGGCAACACATTGCTCACTGGCTAGAGAACCTGTGGGCCCTAAAATGAGATTAATCCTTAGAGATGGTGTTTGAGCTTTGTATGTGAATGCAACCTTGTTTGGGGAATCAACTCTGCAGAGGTCACCAAGACAAGGTCATACTAGATTAGGATGGGCCCTCATTCAATGGCCAGAGTAGCATAGTGGTTAAGCTTTGGGCTGCTACCTGCAAGGTCAGCAATTCGAAACCACAAGCTGCCCCTCCAGAGACAGATGGGGCTTTCTACTCCCTCCAGAGGTACAGTCCTGCAAACTCACAAGGGCAGTTCTACCCTGTCCTATAGGCTTGCTAGGAGTTGGCATCCACTTAATAGCAGGGAGTTATTGTTGTTTTGGGACAGGAGAGAAAGAGGTGGAGATTAGAGTGAATCAGCTGCACGCCCAGGATTGCTGGCAAATCCCAGAGGCTGGCAGGGGTCAGGGAAGGCTCACCTCGCCACCTTCGGAGTAAACATGACCCTGCTGACACAAAACTTGACTTTCTGTTTCTGGCCACCAGAAGTGAGCATGCACGCAGTTCTTTTATTTCAATCCACTCTGTTCCAAGAATAATAATAATAAATCAGAACAAAACTGTCCTGCCATGGAGTTGATTCCAATTATAGACAGGGTAGACCTCCCGCAGACCAGCTAGTGGTTTCGAACTGCTGACTTTGTGCCAGCATGGCTCCTGAGTTATGCAGACGGCCCTAGGAAAGGAGGACAGATGGTGACCAAAACCCACCACTCTTGGAAGGGGAAGACTCAGGGACGTGTCCCTCGCTAGAACCCGCTTCCCATGTCCTCTTGCTTCTATGAACAAGGGCTAGGAGGGTGGGGTCCTGGATTATAAGACCCTTCCATCTCTAACGTACTCAGATCCTGAGGCTGGTAGAGGAAAATCACTTTGAGATTCTTCGTTTTTTGTTAAACCTTTTGCTCCTAAGCAGAGAAATTAGGCCAGACAGCCGCCCAGGAAAAACAGATGTTTTAAAATACGCTTTTTTGGATCAAGGATATTTATTTTTCCTTTGACCTGGAGTGTGTTGGTGTGATCTTTGCCGTGAGAGCAGACGGAGAAGCATCCCATCCACAGCCTTATGGACTCCCATGTACAGAGAGCCCGAGGCAGCTTCGGGGGCGGGGGGGGGGGGGGCGCCGCTGGGCCCACTGTCCACAGCTCTCGCAGCCGAATGCCTGTCCTGGAGCCCTGAATGACATGAGCTCATGATGCCCTGGAAAGCCTCTCTCAAGAAGGATGGAGGCCCCTCACCAGATGTGATGAGGGGCCTCCTGTAGTGAGGAAAAGCCCAAGTTCGAATTCAAGTTTCTGCCTTGCTTGGGACTAACCCATGGCCACGTCCCCTCTCATCTGGGAGTAGCTTAAGCCTCCCTCAACCTGCTGGGTTAGGGACTGAGCCGGCGAAGTGACTTAGCTGTAAGTGCCACTGCCTGAGCAGTGGCGCTCACCTCAGTGGTGTTTGTATGAAGGATCTTGGGTCTTAAAATAGTACCTCTAGGTATCTGACTACATTCACCTTGGTTTGAATTGCCCTTTGCTTCTTTTTAGAGGCCGTGAAATAAGGAACCAAAGAAACAGGAATAAGTTGCCCAGTTTCTCATCCGCTAGACTCCTTGCCTTCTGAGGGCGTCTCGCTGGGTCCCATTCCCTGGCCACTGGGCCACATGCACAGTCAGTGGAGGCTTGCCTGTTGCTATGTGCCACACAGGTTGCAGTAGAAGGTCCCAGCTTAAGACACACAGAGAGAAAAGCAAGAAGGCCGCTTTGCAGACTAAGGTGCACCTGACCAAAGCCACGTGATTTTCAATGGCCTCACGTGCACATGTAGGTTGGGCATGGACCAAGGAAGACCAGAGAAGAATGGATCTATTTGAATTGTGGTGCTGGAGAAGAATACGGAAAGTACTATGGACTGCTTACAAGGCAAACCAACATGGAAGACGTATGGCCAGGGTGCCCCTCAGAGACAACTTATATACTTTGGACGTGTTGTCAGGACAGGGGAGACCGGTCCCTGGGAACCTGGAGGGCCAGAGAAAAAGAGGAAGGCCTTCAACAAGGCAGATTGATACAGTGCCTACAGCCACAGGCTCGGCATAGGATCGAGTGTGAGGATGGTGCGGGATCCCGAAGCGTGTCATTTTGGGGTCGAGGGTCACCATGGGTCGGAACCTACTCGAGGGCACCTACCAACAACAGCAGGAGGAAAGGTCTGGCAATCCAAACACCAAACAATGGAGACCCTATGGATCACAGCTGTGCTGTGGCTTCAGATAAATTAGTGATGGTCTGACTGTTGGCACCAGGGAAACGGTCAAATGTTACCGCAGCTGGTCGAAGAGGTGCTAAAACCTGGAGGGACTGCAGTCAGGCCCCCAGAGGAGCTCCTTAAGGAAACCCCAAGGCACCCTGTAGCAGAGGAGCCAGCAACTGCTCGTCTGTGGAAGGTTCTCTGGCATATCCCGCCTCTACCAGCCAACTAGACTGTGCCCTTTGCCTCCCGTCCCCGGTGGTAGATACCCTGACACAGGATTGAAGGATTCAGTTGCCAGCTGCTGGGAGGGCTGCTGGCAGGCAGAAAGCACTCAGCTGGTAGCTGCTGACAGGCTTATCTCAGCTGAAGAGGGTGGCCTGCCAAGGCCACACCCCTTCCTGGAGAGGCCAGTGTGTCATGCAGAGGCAGGTGGAACAACTCAACTTGACTGGGGCACTGGGTTTTGGCTCACACCCTGCTGAATTGGCACCTCTTAGAGTGGCTTCTAGTAATTTCCTGGTTTTAGCTGTTGACCCTAATTCCTAGCCACTCAGTGCCCCAGAAATGAAACGCTGTCGGGTCTCACACGAGCCCCAAGACCAGTTGCAGATCAGGATGCTGACTCCTGAGGTCTTGGTGGTCCGCTTCTCTGTTGAGACCCCTTGTCCTCTGGGAGCTCTCGCGAGTAGCATTTGACAGTTTCCCTGGTGGAAACAGTCAGACCATCACTAATCTCCCTAATGCCACAGCACGTGGAGGGAGGGAGAGATGCTATCCGTCCATGACTCTTTGGGGGCCAGTGTGAATCAGTAGGAGCGGCTTCCAACACATCATCAGGGCTGCGAGCTCTGGGGGCTGAGGAACCAAGGTGTCGGTAAGAAGCTGGACCTGGGCCAGTTCCTAAAGGGTGGACCGATTCAAGGTGGAGGAGGCAAGGAGCAGGAACAGTCACAGAACCAGGAGGATCTCAGCTCAAGCCACGGCTCAAACACTGACTGGCGATGTGATCTGAGCCCGAGTTGACCCACCTGTAAAGCAGGACCTGTGACACAGCATGAGGTGATGCAGGTGTGTTACTTGGTACTGTTACTGAATGCTGTTGAGACAGCTCCCCCCACGGCAATCAGAGATGTAACGGGATGGGATGTTGGCCATCCTGGATCGGCTTCTGCATCACTGTTGACACGTGGGAATCCATCTTCCTGGCTACTGGGTCCGTCCATCAAATTGAGGGGTTTCTTTGGTTTTGCCGAACCTCTGCCAACCACGATGGACCTTGCCAGCCATGGGCCTCTCCTGGGGATGAGCCAGCCAAGTCTCACCAGCCGACTTCCATGGGACATGGTGATGGCTGCTTCTCTCCAGGGCTGTCCTTCTTCGTGCTGTTGGTTGTCACCGGTCTAGTCAGCCTCCAGCCCCACAATTCAAATGCACCGGCTCTTCTCCTGTCTTCCTTGTTCCTTGTCTGACTTTCTTGTGGGACCGCAGTCACAGGGAAACCCCATGTCATGAATCAGGCGCGCCTTATTCATTAGCGGCACATCTTCACTTTGTAAAACTTGCGAGGAGTTTCCTGCCGTCCAGTGGAAGACATCGGTGGAGGTCTCAGACCCAGAGGGCTGCTTCCACAGACCTGGATTGTGGGGCCAAGTCGAAGGCAATCCTTGACAACCGCAGCATCTCCCGCCCTCATTGATCAGCCGGCTGCGCGTGGATATAATAGTGCAGATTTTCATAGAGTTCATGTTCGGGTATAATCCATACCGAGGGATAGATTCTTTATTAAAAAACATTCCATTGGTTTTTTTTTTTTAAACATCAGGGCTAAGGTTGATTAGGGCTTTGGAGCTAGGGCTGAAAAAAGAGAGCTCCCTGGAAGGCAAGAGGCAATGGCTGTGTAGCCAGATGGTGGTGAGGAGGGTGGCAAGGTCTGAAGGAAGTGTCGCTGGGGTATGAATTGGAACAAAGGGCGGGCAGGCCCACCAATGTCACCTTGCTGTATAGCCGCTGCCCGTCTTCTAGTCCTACAAACCCACAGTCAGACCAACGCTGAAACTTTATCGGGAAAGGGGCGTGGTTTTCCAAGACCCATAGCCATTGACAGCTGATGCCAGGCCCTGGTGGAGGCTGTGGCCAGAGGCAAATGGTATCATTACGATTTTGAGCTTCAGGGGGTGGATCTTTGCGTGAAGGCCCTTTCCAGACCCCAGCTCTCTGTGAAGTCCCCAACATGTCCCCTCCCATTGTCCAGGGCTGTCTGAGGGGCCTGCTGAGAATCCATCGAGTCTGTGGATCTGGGGAGTCGGTCTCATTGGGCCAGTGTGACCTTTGACATCTCTGTGACAGTGAGCTGAGTCGTTTTAAGCACAATGCTGGAATCATCCTAGTAAGATACCAAAAGCTCCAGCCACATGCGTGTAGGCATGCGTGTAAATAGGTACACCCATAGATATGTATAAATAGGTACACACATAGATATGTGTACATCTATAAGCGGGCTTCAACAAGTTCATGGGAAAATTCCCATTATCTGTCTGATTCCATACAAACCAGGAGAGGCCCCTTTCTCCTATTCAGCTGCCGTCTCCATTTACACAGGCACAAGGATGAGCTCAGGCACCGGGCACGTCCAGTCCTCCTTGCCTGTAGGCTAGGAGGCCGCTAGAAGATGACATCATCCCTGCTGAGTTGTTCAAGGACCTGAGAGGGTACGCAGCCCCGAGGGACTCCGGAGATAAACATCCTGCTGTGGCCCTGAGGCCGTACACACCAGCCTGAGGACGGGGAGGGCGACCCTGTGCAGAGCGGTTCTTTCCAGACTTCTCAACAAAGGGGGTTTTAAGTCAGTGTTTATCCTCCGGGAAACAACAGGCAAACAGGAAGCGTCCTGAGTTCCATCAAGGAGGTGAGCAAGTGTTCCAGAAACCAGGGCCAATTCCTGACGCAAAACAAAAGAAAGTGTCTTGGCGGATATGATGGGATCTGGAAGGGACAGCTTGAGCGTGTCCCTTTGTCTGGCTGGGTCACTGGGTAGGGCTGCTCTACCATGCAGCTGTTCCTCATTTATCAGCTTACATCGTGATGGTGGTTGTGATGGTTAAGGGTTATTGTGCCAACCTAGCCAATGAACACATGTGGGATTCATTGAAGGGCGAGAGATAAATGACTCAGCGAGCCTCGCCTTTCTGGTCTCTTGCTCTCTGATGGTCAGACCAGGGTGCAGTTGCCTTAGCTAAGTCCCTGCTTCAGCTGCCAAGGCTTACTTCCTGGGAAACATCCCTGAGGAGAAGCCACATGGACCTATCCTGACACAGCCCTGGGTGCTGGAGAAACCATGTGGAGACCCTTGCCAGCACTGAGATACACATTCACTGATTCGGCTTTCCCCCTGCAGTCAGCATCATTGTGTGTGTTTTGTGAGTTTGAGGAGGACTTTGTAGATCAGTTTCGGACATATGGGCTAATGTCAGACTTATGGGCTTGGACTGGACTGGGTTGGGATGCTTTCTTAATGTACACTTACCCGTTATATAAAACTCTCTTATAAAATATGAGTGTCTATGAGTTTTGTTTCTCTAGTCTACCCAGTGATTCTTTGGCAACAAACTCAAGCACCTACCTTGGTACATGGAGGAGCCAGGCTAGATGGGTAGATAGCACGGACCAACTCATCACCACGGCTAGAGAAAGGATGACAGGGATCTTATGTAGATAATCAGAGCACTTTGTACTTGCCTTGAGAGTTCATGGAACTTCAAGGAGCGTCTTACATGCCCTGGAAGAGAGATGGGGCTTTCTACCCCTATAAAGAGTTTCAGTCTTGGAAACTCACAAGGACAGTTCTAGCCTGTCCTACAGGGTCTCTGTGAGTTGGCATCGATCCGGTGGCATTGAGTTTTCCTTACATGCGCATCAAGCGGTGGAATTCTCACCTCCCAGGCAGGAGACGTGGGTTTACTTCCCCGCCAGCACACCTTGTGCTCAACTAACTCCCTGACTTGTCAGTGAAGGGTCCATGTGGCTGTGCTGCCATCAGCTCTGGCAGAGCCTCCAGCCTAAGACAGACTAGAAAAGCCAGCCAATGAAAGCCAGGGGACCACAGTGATTGAGCTACGACCAATCAAGAGCTTGAGAAAGGATGGGGCACTGTCTCATTCCATTGTGCATGGGGACACCCAGGATTAGGGGCAACAATCTGCATAATTTGTATGTCAACATTTGTGAAGACTCAAGTGTTTGAGAGGGAGGCAGAATTGCTAGATGCCAAGAAGAATCTGTAGGCAGAACATCAAAAATCCAGGAGCAAGGCACAGGCAGCATTCGAGGTCAATGTGAACTGAGAAGGGACCCAAGACACAGAGAACCGACCCCGGAAAGCCGGCGGACAGACACAATTTTAAATGGCACTTAGAATTTGTGGGGGAAGGGGTGGAGCAAGCAAGTCTAAGAATCTGAACATAGATGGAGAGTAAATGTTACAAATGCAAAGGCCAAGGGAAAGTATCAACACTGGTCAATTACAAAATGAGTTAGGCTGTTTCCCTTGCCTCCAATCCTGCGTGGGTGTGCAAAAAGGCCAAACAGAACCGGTGTTGGGAACTGGCTTATTCTGGAAGGAGCTGGTAATACAGCCTACAGGAGGGAGTTCTTCTGGAGGAAGCGTCAGTTATGAGGTCTCACCATAGTATCCAGGACAATCTGTACTTGACATCAACTGATTGAGGGTGCTAACCCCCGCCCCCAACGGAATTCCTTCACAGCGACATCTACATTTGTTTAATGGCTGAGTAATAGATCCCAGCCACATTGACACAGCTTCAAAGCTCATATAGTTCTTTTATTAAAAACAAACAAACAAAACCCAACAAACCAAACTCGCTGCCAATAAGTTGATTCCAGCTCGGAGTAACTCTGTAGGACAGAGCAGAACTGGTCCAGTGGGGTAGAAAGGCTTGTCTTGCCCAGTGGAGTGCTGGGGGTTTCGTACTGCAGTCCTGGCAGTTATCAGCCCAACGTGTAACCACACTGCCACCAGGGTCCCTTATAATTCCTTAATACACATACGGAATTAGTCCTGATGGGGCAGTTGTAAGAAGGGCATGGAGGTGTGGTATTTGCCCTCCTCTGACTTCAAGAGGGAAAGAAAATACAAGTTCTTATTAACCCAAAGCCAATTCCTATGAAGATCAGGCATGGCTACCCTGTCCAAACTTCTTATCAATTTTGACACCAGACATTGATCCCATGACACCCTCTCTGTCTTTGTTGGGTTTGATCTTCCATTTGTGAGGGGAGCTCAAAGGTTACAATTCCAAATCAGAAATATTCAGGATACAGTTCTTTGGTTAGGATAGCCAAGCCTCTCTCTGCCTCTCAGCCTATCCTATGCCCTGCTTGGGCAATGTCACAAAGCCCTTTCAGCACTGCCAAGAAATACTCCTCCACCCTAAGCCTCAGCCTGAAGACCCTTAGGCTTCAGCTCCCGTGGGTCGGCAAACCTAGCTCCTGCAACGAAGTGGCTGGCGGCAACCTGCTTTTCAAGTGAACCACTTGCTAAAGGGACTCAGACGTTAATAGTTCTGTGAGCAGAGATGCTCAGAGCTGTCTCCTGCTCTGGTCTTGGACCTGCTGCAGCTGCTGCTTCTGTCATCTCTGGATGTCACAGTTCTCCTTCCCTGGATTGAGTAGGTTCAACCTTAAGATCCAAAGGATACACTCTCCTCCTGCTTCTTCCTCGATGGTAGTGAAATCTCTCCTTCCTGCTTCTGAGATGGTTCATTTTAAACTTAGTGGAATGGTAAAACTGACCAACCCTCATATTAGAGTTCCAGGTTTTTATGATCACCATATTATGACCCCACCACTCACAACTGGATCATAAAATACGACTAGCCTCCTATCCCCCCTTCTCCTACCCAGACCCAACAAGAAAACAGGAAATACACTTCATCTGCATGGTCCCACCCAGTCATTTGGTGGGAGTTTCAAAGACGATGGCTGGAAGAGCCATGTGAAGTCGTTCCCCGCAACAATCCCAGCATGCACTGCACTTTTCTGATGGTGAGGTGTCCCCCACAGCATTGGGAGCAATGGCTGGCTGGCTGCCATTCCACGAGAGGGATGCTTCCTGAGCTGAGTGGGCCGGGACTTAGCCAAGTCCCAGAGTCATTACCTTTGTTTTTGAAAAGGAGAGTTTACAAGTCACCTCAAATTTTACTCCCACTAGCTCTTTAGGGTTTTAATTTGGTTTATAATGGAATCCCACAACCCCTACAATTTTCTTTGACCTAAAGAGAAGCCTTCATGATAACCTAGACGAGTTAGTTGACATCGATGAATATGACATTGCTCCTGTAATGCCTGCCTCTTGTAGACTCTAGCTAATGAACTTGATACAACAAGTCCCACGTTTGTGGGGCTGTCTGCTGCAATGAGCGTCAGAAGCTTGTTTGGGTTAAAGCGGGTTAGTGATCTAAGGCACTGAGTGATTGGCCCGGAAAGCACTGGCCCCAGCAACAGATTACACTGTCTCCTTTCACAGTGATATGTCCTCGGCTTGATTAGAACATTTCAGGGTAATCATTGGTGATGGCTCCTTCCAAGAAACATCTATGGTCAATGCTCAGCCAGTGAGTAATTCAACCTGATAGGCACAGGCCTGGAGAGGTATTCCCAAGGCAAGTCCGTCCAACCATCAACCAATGATTAAAATCAGTGTCTCACTTTCAGTGGGTGTTTTCTTAGGTTCCTTCTCTCTTTCCTCCCTTTCTTTTTCTTTCGACGTGGTCTCTCTGGGCCTGCTTTGGTTGTAAATCATTCAACTCTGTAGTTATTGGCAGGTCTCTGGGGACACTCATGGTCCACACGTGGCTACTGAAGGTGTAGGCTTGAGCCCACCGGTGGCTCGGCAGAGGAAGAGCCCAGAAATCTGCTTTCATAAAGATTAGAGCAAACAACCACAACCACACACACTCACAAGCCCCACTATGGAGCAGTTCTGGTGTAGTGGTTACATGTTGAACTCTTAACTGAAATACAGTGAACCCTCACCATTTCGCGCTTCGACTT
>NW_022107431.1:18034905-18060934 GCF_000313985.2 Echinops telfairi
CGAAAATATTTGATTTACAAATAAGGAATCCTACTTCGCGGAATTTCATTTATCACGGTAGGGTCTAGAACCGATTAACCGCGATAAACCAGGGTTCACTGTATTAGTGGTTCGAAACCACCAACCACTCCTTGGGAGTTAGAGGAGGCTTGCTACTCTTGTGTGATGGTTAGAGATGATATTAACTAGACACTTCTGGGTCAGGGTTGCAGCAGAGCTCAGCCTATCAATGGCACTGCAGCCTGGTGACACCTCTTTGGTGTCATAAGCCTTTGGATATGAGATAGAAAGAGAGAGAGAGAGACCTAGCAGGGTCAAATTCTCTCTGACCTTTTGGGTCCGGCTGGATCTGGATCTTGTGTCTGGTTTCACAACCTGCTTCTGTTTGCATGGACCACCGATCCCAGGAGCCATCTGTTGATGATTGATGGTGGATGCATTTGGCTGACTTCAGACTTCTGCACCCACCAGCCTGTGCCCCCTACTGTCTCTGCTTCCCTGCTCTCCAGCTTCCACATGTCAGGGGTAACCTGACTTGTACCAGACTGGATTTACCTATTTCTACAACTATATACTGTATATACTCAAGTATAAGCCGACCCCAATATCAGCTGAGGCACCTAATTTTACCACAAAAACTGCATTAAAAATGTGCTGAAAAACTCAGTTTATACATGAATATATACAGTAAGCTATTTCTTGATATAAAGCTCTTTCTATATTCAACACATACCCGCATCACTGGTTAGTGTCTGTGGACCACCCAGCCTAACACAGCCTTCAAAACAACGGTTCTCAACCTGTGGGTCGCGACCCCTTTGGGGTCAAATGACCCTTTCACCGAGATCTCCTAAGACCATATTTCTGATGGTCTTAGGAACTGAGACACGCTCCTCTAGCTGTCTCCAGGCGGGTCCATCCACACGCAGATACGTCCACATACGGGGTCACCACAACGTGAGGAAAGGGTGGCAGCATTAGGAAGACTGAGAATCACTGATGTAAAGACTTACAGTCTCGGAAGCCCACAGGGGCAGTTCTACCTTGTCCTACAAGGTCTCTATGGGTCAGTACCAACTCCATGGCGGTGAGTGTTCTTTGGGTCAGGGAGCAGGTCTGCTCTGTAACACGAGACGACAGAATTGACTCCACAGCAAGGGTGCTAGGGGTAGCTCATGGGAGTGCACATCCGACTTTCCACTGCAACGCTACCACTGTCAAAGGTGCCGTCTTCGGCCCGCTGCACCTGCCCCTTGAATTGGCACTGCCACCACTCAAGGAGTGGATGAAGGAAGTCGCCCGGGAAGCTGGAACTTAGTTTGTTGGCTTGTCTCTCCCTCCCCCACCAGATTCTTATGCATACAGCGTGCACATTTTTATTTTGAAAACTACCAACCCCCTTCCGCGTTTGTCTCCTGTGAGCGCTTGGCTTGTGATAATCACATGTGCCTTCTTTTTGTGGGCCTGTGACATACAAAGAATGAGGTACATGTCAGGTTAGATCGAATACTCCACAAAACCGATGTGGTCCCTGACCCCGGGACCTCGCAACCCAATCAGCTCTCCAAGGATTATTCCTCCTGGTCAGTTTCAGGGACATCCCATCCCACAGAGTCTTCTCTTCAGAAAGAGGGCAAAGAACATGCAGAGAAAAGCTAAAGGAGTAGAAAACGGAGTCTGTTGAAATAGACCAAAAAAGCGTTGACGTTGTTTTGAGGTTATTGGCACTTAGGTCCTTTATAAACCTTCGCTCACTTGCTCCAAATGAGAAGGTTCACGTGGGGAATCTGGCCAAGCCCGAAATCAGCTCAGGTTGGGTAACGATCTGGAACGTCTCAGGTACTTTCTGATGGCACAGATGTGACGGGACAGAGGGGGATTCTGTGACCCTTTGTTGCCTTCTCCACAACTTTAGATGGTCCCAGCCAGAGCACCTCTTCATCAGACAGGACCAGCGGCAGTGCTGAGCACGTTCCACACATTAACTCCGTACATCTTCATAAAAATCCGACGAGAGGGGGCCTCGTGTCCCCCTTCAAAGAGGTAAGGAAACTTCAACCTAGAGGTAAGCGGACGCTCAAGTAGCTCACAAGTGTACAGCTATAGGTGCTGGTGGTGAAGTGGCAAAAGCACCCAGAGGCTCCCACCCAGCTGACTTTGGCATGACACCCCAGAGACCCAGTGTGCTTCCCATCATGCTTCCCACTCAGACAGCAAGGTCTTGTTTTCCTTTTTGTCTCCTTTGCCAAGTCCTGAGGGTCATTTTACTTATGAGTTTTGGGGTAGAAGCTTCTGGGGTGCTGAGGATAACCCTATGCTGAAGAGTAGTTATTTGTGTTGATTTATAATACTGCGTTAGCAATGCAGGGAAACCCTCACCATAGTGAGCTGAACTTACTGATTTTACATGACAGAAACATTTATTGGAAACCAACAAGCTGTAGGTGGGCAAATCAGGGGTCCAGGTGGATACCTGGCTGGGTGGCCACAGCCTAGAGCCGATGACCACTGTGGCCTGTGCCTGGGTCTGGGTAGTGGGCTCTGGGAGCTGGAGTGGGAAGGCCCAGGACTTGCCCTAACCAAAATAGAAAATGCACTCTGCGGTCCAGCTGCCCTGCCTGGTGGCACCTCTTCCCATCAGGCTCCATGCTGTCTGTTCCAGAAGCAGGGTGGGCACAGGAGCATGTGGGGGTCTGATGGTGTTCATATCTAGAAGGGGTGATGCCGTGACCCTTGTCTGAATTACCTCGTGTTCCCATAATACAGATGCCACGAGTGGGTGGCTTTTAAAGAGCAGAGTGGATTGTCGCACAGTATGGGAGGCTAGAGCTGTCAGGGCATTCGCTCTAGGGGCAGGTCTTCCTTGTCTTTGCCTTGGGTGTTCCTGGGGCGTCCTTGTCTCAGGAAATGGTCCGCCTTCCTCCTCTGTGGCTGCCTATGTGCATTCTGCTCTTTCTATGAGACAACACACAGACGTCACTTGGCTTAGGACCCATCCTGTTCTAGTAGGACCTCCTGAGCATAATCCCCAATTAGGTTAGACAGGGTTCTCTAGAGAAACAAAACCAGGACAATTATGATTTTATAAACATATAGATACAGATATACACAGCAAGAAGGAATATAACAGCCTACTAGTCCACACAGCAGTACTGAGGGCTCAGTTCAACTCACTTCCGTGAAACAGTTAATATGCTGGAAGTACTTCAACTCATGAGGGCTGCTGGGTATAAGGTCAAGGAAGCAGACAGCTGAGTCTTCCATAGAGCAATGCATGTAGTCCGGCCACAGGCAGCAAACAGCAGGGCAGGTCTCCAACAGTCAGCCAGATGACAGGGTCTGACAGTCCCCAGTCAATGTATATATCAGCAATGTGGTGGAGCAGGTCTCAAAGGAACCTCAAGCTTTAGTGACACAGTCCACCGGGTGGGTGTCCCACAGGTAGGGTAGCTCACAAGTTGAGGCAGAGAACTAGCTAAGGCAGCCGCACACTGGTCTGATCACCAGAGAGCAAGCGAAAGAGAGGCGGGGCTTGTTGAGCCATTTATCACTTTGCCCTCCAATCAAACTGTGACCTTATTAATCCCACATGCTCGTATTGGCCAGGTTGGCAGAATAAACCTACCTATCACACCCCATTTCCAAACTGGACAACATTCACCAGGACAGGGTTAGGACTTCAACATGTCCTTTCAGGGACTCACAGGCCAACCCAGCACGGCAGTCACTCATGTGACACCTGTTTTCAAAAGTTAGCAGCAGTTTCCTGTCACATAACACCTGAATTCATCCACCTAGGTTCTAAGACTTGTAATAATATGATTCCCCTCTCCCAAGGACTAAGGTGCACCTGACCCAAGCCATGGTATTTTTGTTCGCTTCATATGCATGTGAAAGTTGGACGTTGAATAAGAGAGATCAAAGAAGAATCGATGTATCTGAATTATGGCGCTGGTGAAGAATACTGACAGTCCCATGGGCTGCCAGAAGAACAAGTAAACCTGTCTCAGAAGAAGTATAACCAGAAAGCTCCTAAGAGGCAAAAGGGTGGGGAGACTTCATCTCACATACTTTGGACATGCTGTCAAGAGAGACCATTCCCTGAAACAGCATATCGCCCTTGGTAAAGTGGAGGGACATTGAGGAAGAAGACGACCCTGCACGAGGTGGACTGACACAGTGGCATCAACAATGGGGTAAAACGTAAGCACAAGTGTGAGGCCGGCGCAGGGCTGGGCAGTGCTTTGTTCTGAGGTATGTGGGCCGGTTAAGTGTTGGAACTCACTCTGTGGTGTTTAACAACGAACAACTGCCCCTCCTATGAGCATGTGTCTCGCTCCTTCCAGGGTCTCTTTCTGTGCTGGCTTCTCCTTTGTCCCACCCACATCGCATCTTACTCAAATCAAGCCCCTGGGAACAGGAGAGTATCAACCGCAGCTTCTGTAGGTCGCCCACCTCTCATCCTGGTCTTCCCAACTCTCTCCCTGCCCCTCCCAACTTCCTAGACTCCTGGTCCCTTGCTGTTCACATTTGACACTTGATTGTGCATGTCCTCTGAAGGAAGGAAGAAGAATTCACGTGGAGTGAGTAGCTGGAAGCCAAGCACTCCACGTTAACCCAAACAGTTGACACTGTATTTCATATGTAAGACAGCTGAGACGCAAAACCCCAAACACCAGAAAGCATAAACTAGCTATGATCTTAAACACAGACCACGGAAGAGCCCGATGCACCACACAGGATCGTGGAACCAAGGACAAGTCCACGGCAAAGAAAGCGGGGCATTGGTAAAAGGCCGTAGCACCCCCAGGTCCTCCCACATAGCACCCTCCCCCCAAACTCCTGATCTGATAGGATGATGGACCAGCCACTTGAAGGTACTGCTGAGGGGCCAACTCAGCGATGATACCATGAGAATAAACATGGGAAGTGTGACAGACACCTTCTCCTGAGCTCATCTTATTATTGGCCACACAGGAGACTCGGCTTCCAGCCTCCGTGGATCCGTCATTCGTTCCCTCCCGCGGGACTGAACTTGGGCCTGTTCCGCATGGCAGAGGGGTTGCAGGGAAATTCTAGACCTGGTCTTTAAAGGCATCTGCATGCTCTCCATCCTCCCTTCCCTGTCTGTGGCCACCTGGAAGGACACAATTCCAGATGGCAGCCTTATCCGATGGAGAATGGCCAACAGACCTGCATCAGAACTGAAAGAGGGATAAGAAATGGCTATTGGTTCTGTGAAGTCCCTGTAATGTCCCCATGTACTTGTTACTGCAGCCTAACCTAGTCGACCCTGACTAAACCATTGTCTTTACCATTGGGGGTCCTCCTGCAATCCAGAACAGAGCTCCCTTTGTATTTTCTATAGCACCAAGGATAATGTTCGACTTCTAGAAGTTTCCCCCCCATCCTCGCTCCCTTGCCGCCTACCCACCCAAAGCTTTCGGCATTGATGTGGATAAAGATAGACCTGAAAATCCCAGGTATAGACAGAAAAGGACTTGGAAACACCTAACACCACGACAGTCCCAGCAGCTCGCAGAGAACCATTGTCTGTTAACCTATGTCTCCTACTTGGAACCCTGGTTCTTTCCTCTGAACTCACTAGTGCGCTTCTCCTGAATCCTCAGGAAATTGGTGTTTCAAGTTTAGCAAACCAAAACATGTCAGCAAAGGTTGATGCATAAAGCTTCAGTATCAAATGTGTCTGGTGCCCGGAGAACTGAGTACGCGCAGGATGAATGGGAACCGCTCTGAGCCCACAGGCAGCACAGGAGCCCTCTGGGCCACAGACCTGCCAGGCTGTGGGGGCACTGGTGGACACAGGACCTTTTCAGCGAAAACAGGAAATGGAAGTGGGGCGCTAGGTGTCTGGGCAAGTAGAAGAAGTGAAGCCTAACAAGGATTGGCTCCCCACAGCTGGAATCCTCCTCCGGTTTATTATTTTGCAACATGTCATCCAAGCATTGCCATTTTCTCTTTGCTATCTGTGCCCCTGACAGAGACAATCCCAACGTATATGCCTCCCCTCCCCTCTTTTAAAAGAACACAATCACGGAGACCTTCCTGGGAACACAGCCACACAAAAGCACAGTCTGTGTGTCCCAGCCAGAGTGTTGACCTCAGAGGTGAGGGCGAAGAGACTTCATCTCGCGCACTTTGGACATGTTGTCAGGAGAGGCCGGTCCCTGGAGAAGGACATCATGGTCGGTCGAGCAGAGGGGCAGTGGAGGAGATGGATCGGCTCAGTGGCTGCAACAGCGGCCTCCAGCACAGGAACCATTGAGAGGCTGGCCCAGGACCGGGCTGTGCTTTGTTCTGTTGGTACGCAGGGTCACTATGGGTCAGAACCGACTCAACGGCACCTAACAACAACAACAACAACAACAACATCCCAGCCTGTAACTGTTTGAAGCCATGAGGGAGTCACCGGGCTGACACACATGGCTGGTCATCCAAAGGCTAGAGGTTCGCATCCAGCCAGAGGCACAAGAGAAGAAAGGCCTGGCAGTCTCGCGGTGAAGCAGCAGCCGGTGAGCCCTCAGGCACAGTTCTACTCTGACACACGGGGTCACCGAGAGTCGGGATCAAATTGGCAGCAACGAATTTTGGGGAACTAAACACTGATCCATGGGATATGAGAGCAAATGAGTCCAGGGTCTCCAGGACAGGGTTTGAAAGGCAGGGGCAGAACTTTCCTGCTTGCTTCCACCCATTCCACACCGTATTGTGGATGCGAAGGCAGCTCCTCCGTCTTGGGACGTTAAATATAAACCAGATCCTAGAGCTGGTGAAACGGAATTCTGAAGGCGCCGGGGCTTGGATGACCACGAGGCGTCCAGGGAAGCTCTGAACTGCCTCCGGTCACCCGTTGGAAGATGGAGTAGCACATGCAGGACTGAGAAGGAACAGGGTCCCAGGGAACGAGTCAAACCCCACGAGCAGGTGGCCCAGCCTTTATCATCCTTTACTCATCCACTGGGGTCTCTAAAAGGAGCCCCGATGGTGTAGAAGCTACACACTGGTCTGCTGCCTGCAAGGTCAGCAGTTCAAAACCACCAGCTACTTCTTGGAGAGGAAAACAAGCCTTTCTACTCCCGTAAAGAGTGACAGTGTCTGAAACTCACGGGAGTGGTTCTACCCTGTCCTATAGCGTGGCTATGAGTTGGCATTGACTTCATGGCAGTGAGTTCTGTTATTGTTGATGGTTTCTAAGCTCATGTCTACGGTTACTTGGGAGTGTGTGTGTATGCATGTGGGGTCATCAGGCCCAGTTAATGGGGGAGGAGTGAAATGCCCGGACTTGATTCAGAGATGGGCTGCTTGGCTCGTGCATACAAGCCTCAAATGGGCTGCTGGTGCCCCTTGGTTCCATTCAGGGTGGTCCTGAAGGGCAGCGGTGAAGGGTAATCCAAAGGCGTCAATTCCCCAGTCTTTCTTCTTCACGTGCAGCGTCTGAAGGCACAGGAGCCGACCGAAAACACCAGGGCACCGTAGTCATCGGCGTGACCTTTGGTTTTAAACACTGTAAAGACGTCCTTTGTAGCCGATTTGCCTAAGTACAACCTATCTTGATTTCTTGACAAGTGCTCCCTTGGATCTTGATGGTTGAAAGCAAAATGAGAGTCTTAACACCTTTAATATTTCCTCTGTTCACCAGGAGGCTGCTTATTGGCCAAGTTGTGAGGAGCATTTTCTTTATATTGAGGTACCATCCATACTGAAGACTGGGGACTTTGATCTTCATTTTCCATAAGCGAAGTTGCGATATTTTACATTGAAAATTGTGAATAAGTCTTCCTGGGATGTTTACTCAAGAGAAATAACCGTCTCTATTGCGCACACAGACTTGCACACGATGTTAACAGAGGTTTGATTCATAATAACTGAATACTAGAAACAATCCAACCCAACTGTCCACCAGCAGCTGAATGGGTGCAACATGCCATAGTTACACCGTGCTTGATAAAGCAGAGGGCAGTGAAGGAGAGGAAGACCCTCAGTGGGATGGGTGGGCACAATGGCTGCAGCAATGGGCTCAAGCTTAGGAACAAGTGGGAGGATGACAAGGACCGGGCAGTGTGTCCTTCTGTTGTGCATTGGGTCGCTCAGTCGGGACCCACTTGACAGCACCTAGCAGCACAAGTTGCGTAATAGATTCCTGTTTCGCATTGTAACAAAATGAACTAGTGCCACCACCAGCAGCAATGGATAATGCTTTAAAACACACCGAGGAAACAGTGCGGGGAACTTGTCTGGCTTCGTCTGGCTCCACAAGTGGTAAGGAGACACCTGTTCCTCATCTGCCCAAGGAGGAGTCCTGTGAAACACCAGCCAGGCATGCCTCCACTCCCCATCTCCCTCGGTCCCGTTCTGACCCCAACCACCCCACGACGGTTATTCTCCTTCTCTGCTGGGTTTGCTAATCCCTTGCCATGACCAAACAGAACTCACAGACAGTACTCAAGAGAAGGAAGTGGATGAGGGATGCTGGCATGTTAAGGATCCAGTTCTTTTGTCGACAGCACCTCTCTCAGCCATGCTGGCAGCCATGTCTCTCTCTGGGCCTCAGCCTCTCATTGCACATGCCCCTTGGCCTCTGCCTTGTTCTGTAGGCTGCTCTGCCTCACAGTCTCAATGATATTCCTCTGCTCTGTCTCAAGAGCTCAGAGCTGCAGGCTCTGCCTCTGCCACTTCATATACTGAGCTAAAGAAGCCAGACTCAAGGGAATACATGCATATAATTCCAAGTGTATGAAAGTCTATAAAATACAAGTCTAATTTATAGTAGCGGGAAAAGATCAATGGTGGATCGTTGGGGGGAATTGATTCAAATGTGACATGGGGAACATTTTCCGGTTCATTCATTCAAATCAATATTTTACATTTATTTTTTCCTTCCATTTTACATTCTATCTGCCACTCTGCCTATTCATACTCAAATTCATATAAAGGTCACAAAACTTTAGAGCCAAATCCTTGAAGTGGACTTTATTTTGTACAGTCTCACCATGTTTTGACAGAGAATTGGTATCTCCTCAATCTTGTAAAAACATCTTCTGTGAGTGAGCTTCATGCTGGGCCCATGGCCTCCCCTTCAAACCCAACTGTTGTCCCTGTGCTACTTCAATATCAAAATAGTTAAGCCACGAGTGATCATGTTTTACAGGCGGTGAGCTGTCTACAGGAGCCCCGGTGGTATAGTGGTTATGCGTCAGTTTATGATCCACCAGGTCAGCAGTTTGAAACCACCAGCCCAATCCTTGGGAGAGAGGTGTGGCTTTCTATGCCCGTAAAGAGTTACAGTCTGGGAAACCCACAGCGGAAGTTCTACCCTGTCCTCTATAGGGTTGAGGTGAATCTCCATGGACTCAATGGCAGTGAATTTGCTTTCTTCTGGAAGCTGTCTACAGTCATAGCAGCAGTAGTGGTAGAGCTACAACTGCGTTTGGGGCTTATGGCACGTGTGTTAGTCTGGGTAGACTAGAGAAACAAGTCCAGGGACACTCATAGGCGTATAAGAAAGAGGTTTATATAAAGAGCCTTTGAATATTGAGACAACATCTCAGCCCAGTCCAGATTGAGTCCGTAAGTCTGATATTAGCCCATATGTCCCATATCAATCTATAAAGTCCTCTTCAGACTCATGCAATGACATTGAATGTAGTAAGATCACAGGCCAGGGGGTGGGAAGCCTTGTGGATCCAGTGGCATTGTAAGCATCTCAGCAATGGCAGAGGTCTCCACGTGGTTTCTTCAGGTAAGGGCACTAGCTTAGTTTTATGTGTCTCGTCAGTAGACTGTCTTCCGGGGAGTGTGCAGAGAGAAAGTGTCTCCTGCCTCCAATGAGAAATACCAGAGTTCCCGGAATTCTCAGGAGAAGGCCATGTCTTCACAGCGGTCTCATTGGCTATGACCTGATTGACAGGCTAGACTCCACCCCTTCACTCTTAATCCTCTCAAATTGACAAACTATTGTATAACTACCACAGCACACAACAACTACACCCCTTGGTCTGGGGACTTTGGTGGGTCAGTGATAGAATTCTCACCTTCCACATAGGAGACTCAGGTTTGATTCCTGACCAACGCACTTCCTGCTTGCCATCACTGGTCTCTCAGTAGAGGCTTATGGTGCTAGGATTCTGGCCACATTTCAGCAGAACTTCCAGACCAAGATAGAGTAGAAAGTAAGTCCTGGAGACTGATTTCTGAAAACCAACCAAGGAGAATCCCATGGATTACACAGGCTGATGCCCCAACCAATCATGAGGTGGGCACAGGCCTGGGAGGTGTTTAGTCCTGTTTTACATGAGGGCCCTATGAGTTATGGACCAAGTCAACAGCGGCTAGCAGCACACTCTGTCTTGTACAGTCCACTGCTTTGTTAGCAGTCTCTCAGTGCAGATGATCCGTCCAGATGTCAGGACCCCACGCTTGCAGTTCCTCACATGGCAAAGCTTTGGGAAATGCTGAAAAAGCATGATAGCATGAGCTTATCCAAGAGACTGTGTCTGAAGTGGGGGAGAGGGGAATGTGCTTGTAATTTTCAGCTTAACAAACGATGAGACAATGCCTGGGAGGTTTCTGGGTGACAGCTGTCATCGAGGCAGAAAGACGCGTTTGCTGAATGCGCTCATTGTTGGTCTGCTTAGAACAACCCTGGAGTCTGGCTTCACCCCGGCAGGAGCTTTCAGGGGACCCCTTGCACTCCGACCCAAAGGGTCCTTGTTTGAAAGATGAAGTACACTACTGCTGTCCTTACAAGGAGATCTAGCTCACCAGCAGCGTGTCCTAACCACCTAACTTTTGTATGAGAAGTTAAATGGAGAGAGATGTTTGGGGTTGAATGGCTTGGCCATCAACTTCTGAATCATGTTGGATTCAGGAGAAAACGTCATGCTTCTTTCTCATACTGCTTGGGTGGGAGAGGGGTAGGGAATAAGCCCTCAGCTGCCTCAGTTGCCCACTTTGCCCAGGGAGGACCTCAAAAATGCCGCATTACTAAGCTCCCACATGTCCCCCCATCTGCCCACCATACGTACAGCCTGGACCCATTGGGTAAGAAAATACTTTGATGGAAAGTCATCGACCAAATTTAACTTGTATTCACATCGACGAGTTTGGAATCCTGCTCAACTTGAACTCCCCAAGAGGCTGCCACATGTGCTGCACATAGACTCTTGTGGGCTCCTTCTTCCTAGAACTTTGGGGCTGGGGGTGGGCTAAGAGGGAGGCAGTCCTGTAGCATTCTGCCTGCTGTCCTGTTTCAGGAGGCCAGACCTGCCGGGAGAAGTCCCTTGTCAGCATGCTGGGGTGGGTCACAGAGCTCTGCAGGTCCAGGGGCTATGACCACCTCCCTTCTCTGAAGCCCCAGCAGAGGGTCTCTCAGAAAGACTCTTTCCAGATGTCAATCCAGTGACGGGCACCATCATCCAGCAAGGGCTGGTGAGGGCAAGGCAACCACGAGGGTCTTTCTCACAAACCAACTTGGGAAAACATTGCACCCGGAGCCTCATACACTTGCTGCTTCCCACGTTGGGTAGGTTGGGGGATAGGGTGAGATAACAGGACACTTAATGCAGCGATTCACCCATGGGACAGTGGACAAGACAGCATGCATGGCCAAGCAAAAGCATGCCCACTATGGTCACTGTAGGCCCCGGTTGGTTCTCAGCCCTTAGGCTCATACCTCAACGCCAACTCTTCTACAACATCAGCTACAAACGGCCCCACCCAGCCCCTATCCCCTTGCCAGTTCCACCTGTATCCTGACAGAGGCACGGGCAAGAGATGATCAAGGCAGCCTTCATACAGCATGTCTCTTTATAGCTAGTGTCACACCGTATCATTAGTCATTCCTGGACGCTTGCTCTGCCAGCCCGCTCACAGGGACCAGGCCTTTGCTTCCTGGGTCCAGGGTCCAACACGCAGTAAACCATGAATGGCTGGCTGTATAGAAGGATCCATACCGGGGGGAGACGGCTCAGAAGAAACACACGGGAGACCTTGGAGTCTGCTTCCCACCACCTGACCATGAGTGAGATCATCAGAAAGGTTGGAGAACATCGAAATCACATTGTGGTTCTTGTTGGGCCCCAAAGAAATGGTGTCGCAGTCACGCCTGCCCCGGCGCAGTCTCCAGAAGGAAGAAGGAGAGCCCAGCCTTATCCCTCTCTGCGCCCAGAATGACTCCCACGGGACCAGAGGTCAGGCATGCCTCCACCCACCCTGCCTCCCTCCTTCTTTTTCCTCCTCTGACACCAGCTCCCCCTCCCAGAGCAGGCTGCTTTCCCGCTGGGATTGACAACCCGAACTCACGGACAACACGTACGAGGACGAAGTTGATGGGGGAAGATCACCGGTTACAAAATTCGAAGGAGACATTTCTTTCATCCGCAGCACCTCCTCGCTGTCATGCTGTCAGGCATGGCTCTCGCTGGTCCTCAGCCTTAAGGTCCCTTGGCCTCAGCCTCATTCTGTGGGGTGCTCTGGCCCGTGGCTGCCATTGTCCATCTTCCTCCCTCTTGGGGCCTCTCTCCTCTCCTGATATGGACACCAGCCATCTTTGATGAGGGGCCCGCCCGCTCCAGGAGGACCTCATGTTAACTCATGCTGTCTCTGACGACACCCTATTTCCTGAATGAGGTCACATAGTGGAGTCCCAGGGGGATGGACATTTGGGGGTGGCCCCGTGCAACCCAGGACAACCTACTTCGAAGGGCTCTGACGAGAAATAAAAGACTGAATGGGCATCAAGTCCTGCGGGCAGCATCCGGGAAGTCAGGGGTGCTCGGTGGGTGTCTGCTGATTGTCATTCCTGACACACCACCGTCGCGCGCTGTCGGGGGGAAAAAGGACATCATTCTGTTTGGGTTGTGTTTTCGTCATTTCAGTCAAGACCCTGAGTGAACCACCTCATCATCCTCTGCCCTCTCCTCGGGGTCGTCATTCTTCTAGACTTCCCCCACCCCCAGCCCTGGCTGTGGGCAGCAGCTGCCCAGGCCACCCTCCGTGGTTAAGGCCGGAGGTGGCTGCAGACGGTTCCAGGCTGCAGACAAGGCCAGCAACGGAGCCCCCACACCCTCTTTTCAGCTTATGCGTCCTGTGGGGTCTAAGGCAAAACAATAGAAAACAAGAAAGGAAAAAAAGAGTCTCAGTGGTCCCTTCCCAAAAAATGGGTGTGGGGGAAGAGGGGTGTCAACATTGGCGGAGGAGTCAGGGAGGGGAAGAAGAGGGAGGGGGTTAAGGAAAAGTTAGGAGCGGAAGAAGAGGGAGGGTTGGAAGGGGAGGGGAGGAGAGATAAAGGAGTGGAAGGGAGGAAGAGGAAGGGAGAGGTAGGGGGCAGAGGAAATAGAAGGGAGGGGGGAAGGAGAGGCAGAGGAGGGAGGGAGGAGAGGGAGCCGAGGGTCCCACCGGAGCCCGTGAGGGACATTCCGGACTGCCTTTGGAAACATTTCCAGTGACCCCCTGCTCACCCCCATAGAAACAACAGTGCTGCCAGCCTCTCCTGATCCAGCTGTTTCCACTTCCTCAACCCGTGTTCCCTGGCGTCAATTGTTGACTAGCTGCACATCCAGAGTGTTTTTTAACTAAGGGAAAACCTGGGGCTTGTCTACACCCGCCAGAAGAGCTAGTGATAAGGGGTGGAGGGGTGAGGGGGCGTCAACGACAAACCAAAGGAAAGAGCCAAAGGAGACCATGGCGTTTTCCTTCCCGTGGTGCCGGAACTCTCTTTCCAGGTCAGCCAAGGACTCTGAACTGACAGCCACACTAGCGGGGACAGCCAGGACCCGGAGTGAACGCCAGAGTGTGCCCCCACTCCATCCTGGGAGCAAGACACGTGCTGCCTTGGAAAGCCCGGCTCACGAAGGGTGAGCCCAGAGCGCGGGATCGAACGTGTCATCTTCCCCTGGCCGGGACTGCGAGGGCGGCGCGGGACACAGAGGTGTTCTGTTCTGTTGTACGTAGGGTCACGATGAGGCAGAGCCAGCTCCTTGACACCGGTCGGCATCCCGGATAACAGCTGCCAGGCTGTAGTCCCAGCCCTGTCCCTTGGGAGCCCTGTGCGTAATACACAATATTACCCAGTAACAGCCTGTCTCTGGGGAACACAGTAGACTTAGGCTTTAGCGAGGGACTTCAAGGTCCAGGGCTGTTGGCTCAGACCCACCCAGCAGTGGGTGCCTCAGAAGATAGGCTTGGTGATCTGTCCCCAAGAGGCCGCAGCCTTGAAACTCTATGAAACAGTCCAAGCTACACACATGGGGTCACCACGAGTTCGAATTGTCCCGTGGCAACTAACGGCAATGTAGGTAGCACAGGTGAAATACAGACAAACTGCATGACATAAACAAAGGCGTGTCTAAAGCAAGACGGGCCAATGACATCACCCTGTGTTTTCCTTGATGTGTGTCCTGTGGAATCCACAGTGGCTGGAGTAATCAACTGTCCTTAAAGCCCCTTGACCGGAGCAGAAGTCCCCATTCGAACACACTTGCCACCAAGTCAGTTATGACTCATAGCGACCCCTTATGACAGGTTAGAACAGCCCCTGTGGGTTTCTGAGACTGTGACTCTTTACGGGTGTGGAAAGCCTCATCTTTCTCTGGAGGAGTTCTGGTGGTTTTGAACTGCTGACCTTGAGGTTAGCAGCCCAGTGCACAATCCACCACACCCCCAGGGCTCCTCGGAAGCCTCAGAGCCACCATTTAAG
Source organism: Echinops telfairi (assembly GCF_000313985.2). Taxonomy (NCBI): domain Eukaryota; kingdom Metazoa; phylum Chordata; class Mammalia; order Afrosoricida; family Tenrecidae; genus Echinops; species Echinops telfairi. The sequence continues at coordinate 18,049,622 of NW_022107431.1, forward strand.
CAGTAGTGCCTTGGACAGATGTTTAGCATTTTGACTCCTTAAAGAGTAAAAGGAAGTGGAGAGAAATGTATTTCTCTTCGCTTGGAGACAAGAAATATTCTTTTCAGCCTTTGGATCAACTGACATGGTTCAAGTGTTGAACTTGAACTTTGTCTTGGTTCTGAAATTCTCTTCCAATTTTTTGCCACGTGCATTTTGGAAATGCCGCGCCCTGCATTCAGTGTTCAGACAGAGCCAGATAGAAAATGGTTCTGACAATTCCTACAGAGTTGATGCTTCAAACTGAGACCAAATCCAGTGGTGATCACATCTGAGAACAAACCAGCCTGATCCCAAAGGCACGGGTGGCTGGGGGGCAAGTCCGCCAAAGGCCCTGCTGATGACAAATGTCAATTGTTCCTTAGAGATCCTTGGCACAGTCCGGGTGCTGGGGGCCATGAGGTCTTCCCTATGAGAGGAAGAGGTTCTTCACATATCAGAACAGGTGATCGAGATTCACGAATCTACTCACCTAAAGCAGTGTTCTCTAAGGGCCTACTTTGAGGCCTGGTGGCACAGTGGGTTGCTCAAGGGCTGAGAACTGCAAGGTAAGCAGTTGAAAACCACCTGCCTGCACCTCGGGAGAAAGATGAGGCTTTCTACTCCCATGAAGAGCTGAGACTGGGAAACTCACAGGGGCAGTTCTACCCTGTCCTGTAGGGTTTCTATGAGTCGGAACGGACTCTAAGGGAATGGGTGGAACCCTGGTGATGTAATATTTAAGCCTTTAGCTGCTAGCTGAAAGGCCACTGGGTCTGACCCACCCGACGGCTCTGCAGGAGTCGTCTGCTGCTGTAAAGACTACATTCTAGCAACCCCTCTGGGGTAACTCTATGCCATGAGGTCACTGTGAATCAAAATTGTCTTGGGGACAAATCATTGAGGAAGTGGACAGACTTTGGGTCTCTGTTCAAGCCCTCCCTCAATGCAAGAACACTTTGTTCTAACAACCTGGCATTCTGCATGCTCCCCTCCCAGCATAAATTCTTTAGACAAAATGGGTGCACAAGTAAATGTGGTGAAGAAAGCTGATGCCCAGCTACTAAAAGACACAGCACCTGGGGTCTTAAAGACTTGAAGTTAAACAAGTGGCCATCCAACAGAGAAGCAACAGCCCACATGGAAGAAGCACACCAGCCTGTGCAATCATGAGGTGTCAACAGGATCAGGTAACAGGTATTAGAAGACTCAAAACAAACAAACAAACAAACACATTGTTGAGAACAAGAGGGGTTGGAGCAGAGACCCCAAACCATCTGTAGACAACGGGACATCCCCTCACAGAAGGGTTGCAAGGAAGGGATGAATCAAACAGGGTGAAGTATAGCACCGATGAAACACACACTATCCCTCTGGTTTCTTGAGGCTTCCTCACACCCCACTATCATGACCCCAGTCCTGCCTTTCATTGTGGGCCAGGTATAGATAATAGCTCACGACACATGGAATCCAAGTAAAATAAATGCCTCAGGAACAGGAATAGGAGTATAGATACCAGGAGGATAGGGAGAAGGTGGGGAAAAGGGCAGGGGGTACCACTGGGAAGGGTGACAGTGGTCGATGTAACATCTGAAAATAATAATGACTTATAATTTATCAAGGGGTCACTAGGATGGAAGGGGGTGGGGAGGGGAAAAGGCGGAGCTAATACTAAGGGGTCAAATAGAATGTAAATGCTCTGAAAATAATGATGGCAACAAATATACAAATGTGTTTGATACAATTGATGTATGGATTGTTATAAGAGCTGTAAGAGCCCCTAATAAAATGATCTTTTAAAAATGCCTTGGGAATTTATATCCTAGTCAGGTGAACAGAAGATAAATAAGCAGACCCAGAAACTGTGGTGAGATGGGATGGCAGCAGAAAAATGGAAGAAGTGGCAGGGGGCGAGAGGGCGCAGGTAAGGTAGGTGGGATCCTGTCTGCTCAATGCCAGGCAGTGACTCCCTATTTTACTTGGAGCAAAATCACACACTCATCACCTAGCCTTCTCCACCATTGCCCCTGGGGCCTCGTCTCCTACGTCTGCATCTTTCTCTCAATACTGGTCCTTGCAGCTGGCAGAGTTGGTCAAAATGCTACCTCCAGAAGGCATAGGTGCTATGACCAGGGACACCCCACTGCCACCAGGAGCCTGCCTGAGGGGCTGTCTGGAGCACAGGTAGCACAGCGGGAGGCTCTGAAGAGCAGATGCTGACCCTCTCACTGCTCTGGAGCATGGCCACGAGTGAGGCGCACAGCGCACTCCCTGTGCTCTTCTGCGGGGTCCTCCTGAAGCACCGCCCACAGGGTGGGGTCTGCGGGCACACCTGCCTGGGCTCCTCTCCCTGCTCTCTTCTGCTTTCCTGTCTCCCTTCTGGGTTTCTCCGAGGAGCTTTTCCTTGACCGATGGTTTGACCCAGACCCCTCACTCCAGGAACGGCTTCTGAGAAGCCTGAGCTACGACAGAGGAGCTGGTCTTGGTCAGGGGCAGCAGCGGGGCAGCCAGTGAGACAGGAGGAAAGCAGCCGGAGATGAACGAGAGGAGGAGGAGGAAGCTTGGTCCAGGCACAGCCAGGTCTCCTGCTGGACTGGGGATGGATGCTGAGGGGTTGAAAAGGAATCGGTGTGAGGTAGCTGTCGGAGAGAGTCCGAGAAGCAATTCTCCAGGGAAACCTGGTTTAAGCGGAGGACGATCTTGAGGACTGTGGTGGTGTGTTGCCAGTCACCTGAGCTCTCCGGTGCAGACCTAGCGGAGGCAGGACGTTGGATTTGCCAAGGACCGGGGTGAGTTCACAGTGAGCAAGCTGGAGGGGCAGGGCGCAGGGATTCTGGTGGCAGAATTCTTGCCTTCCTTGTTGAAGATCTTCCTGGCCAAAGCATCTTGTGTATAGCCACCATCACCTTGTCTTCGTTGGAAAAAGACTTCCCCAACCTGCTTTGTCCAAGAGTACAGCATAATAATAATGCTGTTTACTGGCCCCTCGTGGTAGGGATTCTTCTCTTGGCCTACATCAACTTTAAACTCTAGGGAACCCCAGAGAGATGCTTCCCAGGTGTTTCATTGATGACTCAAAGACATCTGACTCTGTGGATCATAACAGGCTACGGAGGGCCTAAAAAAGAATAGGAATCCCAGCAACACATCCTGGTGTCCCTGTGGAAGCTGTGCATGGATCAAGAGGCAGGGTCCACACAGCACAAGGGTTTAAACTCAAGAGAGAGCTGCATCGGGGTTGTAGCCTCTCACCACACCTATTCAATCTATGTGCCAAGCAAGTAATCAGAGAAACTGGATTATAATGACAACTAATGTGGTATCGGGATTGGAGGAAGGTTTAATCACAACTTGTGATAGGCAGATGTGTGTTAGTCTGGATAGACTAGAGAAACAAATCCATGGACACACATATGTGTATAAGAAAGAGATTTATATACAAGAGCAACTGAACATTGAGAAAACATCCCAGCCCAGATCAAGTCCATAAGTCTGATATTAGCCCATATTTCTGATATCCATCTATAAAGTCCTCTTCAGACTCATGAGACACATGCAATGATGCCGAATGCAGAAGATCACAGGCCAGTGGGTAGAAAGTCTTTGGATCCAGTGTCATTGGAAACATCTCAGCGCTGGCAGGGGTCTCTCTGTGGCTACTCCAGCTTCTAAGGTCTGGTTGCATCCATGTGGCATGTCTTCTTCAGTGTAGTAGAGAGAGAGAGAGAGAGAGAGAGAGGTGTCTTCCGCCTCCAAGAAGGAAGCACCAGATTTCCCCGAATTCTCAGGAGAAGGCCATGCTCATAGAAGTCTCATTGGCTAACTCCAGATTGACTGCCTAGACTCCACCCCCATACTCTGAATCCTTAAATTGACAACAGATTAGGTGACTACCACAAGTTGACACAAGCGTGCTAGTGGAAAGTGGGAGAACTTGAAACACTTAATGATAAAGATCAAGGATCTCAGCCTTCAGTATGGGTTACACTTCAGTGTCAAGAAAGCCAAAGGCCCCCCCAGTGGACCCATAGGTACAGAAAAGATGGAGGTGGTCCAGGATTTGGTCCGGCTTGAATCCACAACCAATGCTCATGGAAGCAGCAGACAGGGGTCAAATGATGCCCTGTGCTGGGGAAGTCTGCAGCATTAGACCTCTCTAAGGTGTTGAAAAGCAAAGATGTTGCTTTGAGGACTGGGTGTGCCTGATCCAAGCTGTTTTCCATCACCTCCCATGCGTGTGAAAGTTGGACGCTGGCGAAGAAGACTGAAGAACCGGCGGGTCTGAATCCTCGTTGTGCGAAGACCACGGAAAGTACCAGGGCTTGTCCCTCGGCCTCCAATGTCTCCCCTGTCAGATGAATGGTCAGGGTCCCTAATGCTTTTAGTTTGCACATCTCTCTATTGACTTAGAACAGTGTCTGGTTCATAGTATATCTATTATTTAGCTCAGGGGTCCTCAAACTTTTTAAACAGGGGGCCAGTTCACTGTCCCGCAGCCCCGTTGGAGGGCCAGACTATAGTTTTTAAAAAAACTATGAACAAAGTCCTATGCACACTGCACATATCTTCTTTTGAAGTAAAAAAAACAAAACGGGGCTAAAACACCTGGCGGGCAGGATAAATGTCCTCAGCGGGCCGCATGTGGCCCACGGGCCGTAGTTTGAGGACGCCTGATTAAGATATCCATGGAGCAAGTAGCGTGGTCGGAGTGCGCTCCTCAGAAGCAAGGGTGGGGAGACTTTCTCATACACTTCAGAAGCGTTGTCAGGCGAGACCTGTCTCTGGAGAAGGACAACATGCTCAGCAAAGGAGGGCCAGCGGAGCAGAAGAAAGTCCTCAATGAGAAGGGCCGGCACCATGGCTGCATCGATAGACCTCAGCACAGGAATGCTTGTGAGGATGACGTGGGACCCAGTGGTGCTTCCTTGTTCAGCAGAGGGTCACTATGAGTAGAACTGACCAGAGGACACCAAACAGTAGATTTCCTTATGGAGGGTGACCTGGTTTTCTGAAGCCTCGCTGATCTAATCACTCATAGAACTCCTCCGGACAGCAAGTAGACAAAGATTTGCCTGGACTCTGAGAACCACAGCCTAGCCAACTTGACCCATTAAAAGTAACCACCGTAGACACCTCCCAGCCCACCCAGAGCCTCTTCCCGTCCTCACAGTGCTGCAAGGGTGGTGGTGGGGATGTCGCTGGATGTCTAACTGTGACATCCCCCCATAGGACCCAGTCCCCTCTTCTGGGAAGACAGCAATGGAGCGAGACCACGGGGACTTCAAGGGACAGGCTAGGGAGGGAAGGGAGAGGCTGGGGGCTGGTTGTCGACCCCCACTCAGCTCCATCTCTCCTTCACTGTGAGCATGTGATCTTCACAGTTTGCTGAGTTAGGTGGACAACAAAGTGATCGCCACTCTTCCCTAAACTTGACACAGCACCATAAGCAGAGAGATGCCCAACGCGTGTCATTGTTAATGATTAGGTTCGGATCAAAGCAGGCAATTCTCTCATCACAAAAGGCATTTCCAGCTATGACCACTGAAGGCAGGAACGCCACAGAACAGGTATTTATAGCAACCAGGCCCCTCTGAGCACCTGCCAGGTGTATGTGGCGGGGCAGATGGCCTTTGAGGGAGGACCCAGTGGGGTGTCAGGGTGGATTTGGCAGTCTGAGTGCTTCCTGAGAACCCTGCATTCTTATGAATGAACGCCTTGGGCCCGGGGCTGGGGAGCAGGCTGGGAGGGGAGGTGGCCTCCCGGTGACTCAGGGACCTTTCCACTGTGTCAGCAGCACTGTCCTCACTTTCCTGCTTCCTCCCCACTGGGGGCCCTGCCCCTGGAAGCACTTTTGGTTGCCAGGAACCATGGATATTAGGATACAATAAAAAAAACTGGGTGGCTACTTGACCGATGACCCACATGGCTCTGTTTTAGCACTGGGTCAGAGGTGTGGAGGCAGCATGGGCCAAAGGAAGGAAGGAACCCCCCCAGAGAGGCCTGTCCACCAGCACTCAGCAAGCCTGTGGTCAGTGGGGCAGGGACAACCTTTCTTAAAGGGCCTGTCTGGGTACAGACAGAAGGAGGGCCTACACGTTTGCCAGAAGTCTCTCCATTAAGCCCATGACTTCGTCTTCCATACTTTGGACATAGTGTCAGGAGAGACCAGTCCCTGGAGAAGGACAGCATGCTTGGTCAAGCAGAGGGCTAGTGAGCAAGAGAAAGGGCTTCGATGAGATGGATGGTCACTGCGGCTGCATCCATGGGCCCTGGCATAGGAACCACTGTGAGGATGGCGCCGCACCAGGCAGTGTTTCCTTCAGTTGTGCAGAGGGTCGCTATGGGCCGGAACCGACAATGACAAGCCCACTCCTTGGGAGTCATGCTTCTCCATGTTGAAGTGACGGCTCACACATTTGGTAACAAGGACACCCAGGCAAGGCCGGTTCCTGGAGATGCCACCAGAGAGAAAAGGGCCGGACATCAAAGCCCCTGTCCATGGGGCACGGTGGACAATGCTTTTCAAACTAGTCTCTGGGTCGGAGTGGACTGGGGCTCCCTGAGGAAGAAATCCCTGGAACATTGGCTTTCCTGGAACATCGGGGGGCTCCGTGCTCCTGTCTGCTTTGGGCAGCTTCCCAGCCCTGCCGTTCCAGCTCATTTGCTCCGATGACAGCTCTCTCTCAGCCCTGTGAGCCAGCAACCCCCGTGCCCCACCTGATGACAACAACGACCCAGAATCGTAAGGTGATGACACCTCCTATCCTCTCTCAAGCTGAGCATCTGTCTCCCACTGCCCTGACCCTCTGGTCTCAGAGTGCCACCTCTCTGCTCCCAAACAGCCCCCCACATGCCAGATGGTTGACAGATGTCCCACCAACAGCCACAGGGGGTGCTGTGTATGCACCTGAACGCACCTATCCCTGCTTCCTGTCCTGGGCTAGTCCTGGCATCCGTGTCGGCAGCACCTGTTTGCACAACCCACTCTTATCTCAGACTCTGCCTCTTACACACCTGAGCAGTTGGGAGCCTCTCCACCCACCCCCATACTTCCCCCCACCCCCCAACAAAGCGGCCACAGCTACCAGACTCACTACCAGACTGCCTGGAAGAAAAGCAAGTTTAAGCGCTTGGCTTTCGGGGAAAGAGGTCAGGCAATCTAAAGAGCAAGATGGACACCATGGTGTTGAAACAAACAAACAAACAACACGGTCAACCAGCTCCCTGGGCCTTCAGCCAACTCACATCCAACCCCGCTTCTGACACTTTCTACATGAACATCTGCCCAGTTGTCCGATCAGACACTTCTCACAGCCACCCTGTCCACGCACTCACGGCCACTCTGGAGGGCAGTGTAGAACCTCCCCTGTGGGTTTCCAAGGCTGAAACTCTTTATAGGAGTAGAAAGCCTCATCTTTTCCCTAAGGAGTGGCTGGTGGGTTTGAACTGCTGACCTTGTGGTTAGCAGCCCAGCGTGTAACTCACTGCATCACCAGGCCAGATGTTAGAATGAACCATTAATCTGGAGACTTTTGTCAAATGCCAGAAAGCACCCTTTAAATTCAAAGTTCTAGTCTAGAGTAGGAAATAAAAGCCCAGCTTTTAAAAAATTAAAAAGGGGGCATGGGAGAGGAGGAGACAGGGGAAAGGGAGCCAGAGGCCAACAAACTCAGGGACAAGGGAACAAGAAGGAATCTAAAATCAATGGTGGGGGTGGTATAGAATGCCTGGTGGGGTTTGATAAATTGTAATGTAACTGAGAGGAATTACTGAGTCGAATGAAGAGTGAACATGATAGTGGGGCAGGAGGAAAGTAAAGGAAATAGAGGAAAGAACTAGGTGGCAAAAGCTAAATAGAGAGGTATAAATAAAAGCAATTACATATGTAAATAAATAATATATAAGGATAGGGATATTGTGCTATGTACATATATTTATATGGTAAGTATTAAGGTAGCAGATGGACTTTGGGCCTCTACTTAAGTCTTCCCTCAACACAAGAACATTTGTTCTAATAATCTTACACTGTGATACTAATCTTCCCAACACGATCGATTGCTGAAGACAAAATGGTGCATAAGCAAATGGGAAGAAAGCTGATGGTGTTGGCTATTAAAAGACATAGCACCTCAGGTCTTAAAAGCTTGAAGTTAAACAAATGGCCATCTAGCAGGGAAGCAACAGAGCCCACATAGAAGAAGGACACCACCCTGTGTGATCACAAGATGTCAACAGGATCATATATCAGAAGATCAAAACCAAACAATGATTTTGATGTGAAGGAAAGGAGACCCCAAACCTGTCTGTAGACAACTGGACATCCCCTCACCGATGGGTCACACAGAAGGGATGATTCAGCCAGGGTGCTGTTTAGCACTGAGGAAACACACACTTCCTCCCCTCATCCCCCCATCAGTTATCATGACCCCAGTTCTACCTCAGAAATCCTGCTAGACCTGAGTATGCACACTGGTACAGATAAAAACTTTCGACACACAGAAGCCAGAACAGAGAAACCCCCAGAAACAGTACTGGGAATAGTGACTCCATGGCGCGGGGGAACTGATAACAATGACAGATGTATAAGCCCACCCCCACCCCCAAGGGGATGAACAGAAATGTGGGTAAAGGGATACAGTGGACAGTGTAAGATTTGAATATATATATAAAATTTATCAAGTATATATATATATAATTTATCAAGTGTCCACGAGGGTGGGAGGGAAAAAGGGAGAGGTGATGGTGATATTAAGGGCTCAAGTAGCAAGATAATGCTTTGAAAATGACAATGGCAATATATGTGCAAATTTGCTTGGTATGGTTAATTTGAGGATTGCTGTGATATCTGTACGAACCCCCAATAAAAATGATTTAAATTAAAATATATATAAAACAGAAACACAGCTTAGGAAGAGAGGAGAAAAGTAGGGAAAGAGGAGAGGGAGAGGGAGAGTGGGGGGAGAGGGAGAGGGGGAGGGGGTGGAGGGCATTCTTACGGAAACACGCACCTGCTGATCAACAGAGAGGAGGTTTTATTTTCATAATCACTGGCCACATGTTGTTCAGTCTTCCAGCATCGCCGTTCTACTGTCAGTGAGAAGTCTGCAGCCTGTCTGCTGGGTAAGGAGCTCTGATGGTGTCCTGGTGACCTGTCAGGCTGCTAACCGCAAGGTAGGCAGTTTGAAAGCAGCAGCCGCTCTGCTGGAGAAAGGCGGGCTGTCTACTCCTGGAGAGAGTTACTGTCTCTGATCTCAAAGGGACAGTTTCACCCAGCCTGCAGGGTCACGGTGAGTCCGAGGGACTCCCAGACAGTGAGCGAGGTGTGGGTCTGGTCCTTCCACGAGTGGGCCCTCGTTTGACTTTGGTGTCCATGTTCACCCAAAGGAAATGTGTTGTCCAGTCCCCACAGTCTGATTAGTCCAACAGCGACCGACCAGGCACGGCTTGTTGTTGACCTCTGCCCTCACCAGAGTCGCCTTGAGCATCAGTTACCTCTTCAAGGAGTGAAATTGCATCTTTGTTGTGAAATGTACATGTGTGTGTATGCAGTTGTATATATAGATACACAGACGCAGATATGATCAGTGCTTCTCAAACTTCCTAATGCCTTGACCCTTTCATACAGTTCCTCATGTGGTGCTGACCCCCCACCATAACATTATTTTGGTTGCTACTTCATCACTGTCATTATGCTATTGTTATGAATTGGGCGAGCCCTGTGAAAGGGTCGTTCAGCCCCCAAAGGGGTCACAACCCACAGGTTGAGAACCGCTGATATAGATTCCTCTGCCTTCAATTGTGATAAAATGCCATATTTTAAGGAAGTTTTCAAACGCTTTCAGAAAACATATCTAGTTTGAGTCTGAGATGGCAACTTGATTCTTTCATTTCATTTCATTTTCATTTTTTTTTCCAGCAAACCAGCTGATTATGCAAAGTGTAACTCTCGGGAGATTGATGAAGCATTCTGTTAGGTAAATGAAAGCCGATGTTATTCGGCTAAAGAAGAACATGGAAATGCCTTCTCTTATCACACCATGAAGACAAGTGAACATTATTTAATCACCCTCCAGGGTTGTGTGGTTTAGGTAATTTCTAGGATTTCAGGAAGTAGACAAAGCGCTCATCCCAGGCAAGTGATGAAACGGCATGGCTGTGCACAAACTCTGAAACGCACGCTAGCAACGTGAGCGAAAGGGCTTCCTGTGTCAGGTAACAAAGCAGCAGTCACTGTGGTCCAGGGGCACTTCCAGAAGAGTCTATTCCGCTAAATTTGTACCTTTATGAGCATTTGTGATGCTTCTAGCCTGCTGAAGCACCTGGTGCTGGCCTCTGTGGAACATAAACAAATCATTGTTGGTAAGTCCTCGCCAGGACATTTCTGGAACAGAGGAATAAAGGAGTCTACTGTTGAGTCTGTCTTCACCCCAAAATAATAAGTCAGATTCAGTGGTTAGTTTGGAAAAGAGCCTGGTGAAAGGCATCACCAGCAGGGTGAGGGTTCACTTTGACGTTGTTCTGCTCCCAGAGATGTGCGGATGAGCTATTTTCTTTCCTTAAGTCGTGTTTGTCATTTTTCATCTGTTTGGGAACAAAACTAGAAAATGTTTTAAAAGTCATACACGAATCCAGTTTAGTAAACTGGAGGTACTGATGTCCATATTCTCTAGCATCCAAACTGCTCTACCTGTTATGAATGTCTCCGTAGTCACCAGTTCTTGTGGGAGAAGGATGTGGCGATCTGTCTCTGTCTAGATTTACAGTTTTGGAAACCCATGGGGGCACCTCTGTTCTCCTGAGGGGTCACTGTGAGTCAAAGTGGAGTGAGTTTGATTTGCAACCATTTTTTAAGCCACTTTCTACTGTTATCAATTCATTCCCAAAAATGAATTGCAATTTTCCAAGTAAGAGAATGAAAGTGCTCTCACAGCACATAGCAGGCTGCACTTGACCCCAAGGAAACTCTGTGTGTAAAGTCACTGTCACCTTGCTGGGTGTGGCTAGCGCAGACAAAGGAAGAGCAGATGGAGCAACTGTGAGGTGGTGAACCTTAGAGAAACTGGGTCTCGATTGTCTCCCAGCCTTGGTCCCAGCCCAGATTAACAGCAGAATCAAGCTAGGAAGGTCTTACAAGTGTCTGAATCAAGATTAACAGTAAGAATCAGGTTAACAGTAGTTTTTCCTTCTTGATTATGTTGTTGTTGTTGTTGTTGTTGGTAGTGGTGGTGGTGGTGGTGGAGGTGGTAGAGGTGGTGGTGGTGGTGGAGGTGGTGGTGGTAGAGGTGGAGGTAGAGG
>NW_022107431.1:18061387-18067588 GCF_000313985.2 Echinops telfairi
GAGGTGGAGGTGGTGGAGGTGGTGGTGGTGGTGGTAGTGGTGGGCGTGGTGGTGGTGGATGGGTGCCACTGAGTCAGATCTGACCCATGGTGACCCAGCGCACAACAGAACAAAACACTGCCTGGTCCTGCACATCCTCACAATTGTTCCTATGCGTGACACAGTTCCTGCCACTGTGTCAATCTATCTCATGAAGAACCTTCCTCTTTTCCACTGCCCTCTACTTTACCACCATGATGTCCATCTCCAGGGACATACCCAAAATACGTGAGACAATGTCTCACCACCCTTGTCTCTAAGGAGCACTCTGGCTATACAACTTGCTCTCCAAACATTTAAAAAAAATTTTTTTTAATAAATTGGTTTATTGGGGGTCCTTACATATATTACAACAATCCACACATCCATTATATCAAGCGCACATGTACAGTTTTTGGCGTCAACCATTTCCAAAGTGTTTAAATGACATATATATGCTGTACCAGACAGACACTGTTATACGCAGAGGTATGAGCACTAGATGCATTAGTAACTCGCTAACAATTCATTTCACAGATGAGAAAACAGAGGGTGAGAGAGGGTTATTAAGTCCTCCAGGTCCCCCGCAGCCAGGAAGTGATGGAGCCAGGATTCAAATCCCAGGCAGCTGGACCCAAGCTCTTACCCACGACTCTCCCGGCCTTCCAGATAGGTCCACTGTGTATGTGCGAACACTTGCAAAACTCGCTCGGCTTCTAGGTGGGTTGATATCTCCTGGTCTCAGACACCTCGCTGCCCCCCCCCCCCCCAAGTTCTCCCCTGAAGAAGCTCTTGCCTGTGGATGAAACACTGTTTCCATAAGGACACCGTCTGCTGCCACGGAGCTGAAGCTAACTCATGCCCACCCCGGGTGTGCCCAAGCAGAACTGTGGTTTCCAATGGTGGATGTCAGGAACAGCCAAGGGTGTGAACAGAGTGCACCATTCTGGGCCCAACCACAGTAAGAATGCCTTCTTGGAGCCAGTGAGCTCCGGAGCCCTTGTGCTCCCTCCCATTCAGCCTGGGATTGCTTCCTCCTAAGCCAGCGGTTCTCAACCTGGGGGTTGAACAACCCTTTCACAGGGGTCACCTGATTCATAACAATAGCAAAATGACAGTGCTGAAGTAGCAACGAAAATAATGTTATGGTTGGGGACTCCCTACCACATGAGGAACTGTATTCAAGGGTCGCGGCATTAGGAAGGTTGAGAGCCACTGTCCTAAGCTCTTTGTCACCAGAGAGAGCGATGAAGCACAAGACCAAGCTGGCGAAGACGAGGATAGAGGAGGAGCTAACATCTGGCCCTGCTCGCAGCAGCAGCTTCGGAGGAGAAACTCTGAGAAGCCGGCTAACAAAGCAACCTTCAAGTGCTGCACTTTCAACCACGAAAGAGTCATAGCAACTCTGTGTTCTTCAGTGAAGAAATTGCAAACATCCAAACGCGTGTCCATCGGGGCAGATCAGGTGGTTTCTTTTACGTCCAGCCCAGTAGCTCATTGATCCACGGTGATGAAAAGATGGGGCTCTACACACAAGCTGTGAGGTGAGCCCATTTGGTGAATCTGCATACCAAGCAATGCCGTACACATATCCCCGAATCTCAGGGTGTGGCCCAGGATGAAATAAGGCAGAATTATTGGAATTTACTCTTTGGGGGAGTTCTAGTTCAGAATCGTATGCCTTTAGTAACGAATGCACATTACTTCATGAAAAGGAAAAATAACAATGAAAAATTGGGGGGGATTTGCTTTTCTTTTAATTAATCATTTTATTGGGAGCTCTTACAGATAGTATAACAATCCATACTTCAGTTAGATCAGGGATAATTTTGCGATTGCTACACCATCAGTTTCAAGACATTTTGCTTTTCTTCGGGGGCCCAGAGAAGTACAGAGCAAAGGCAGAACTGTGGTCTCAGTCAAGAGGTGTGTCCTGCCTACTCAGAAATTGTTTCCCCCGCTCACTCTCATTGCCTTGTCTTTGAAGAAAGTTCTTTTATTGGACGACACTTTGATGTTATCCTCTTGGCTTCTTGGAGGACCATAATGTGAACCAGCTGCACAACTGTCACCGTATCTATCGAAGGAGATCTTGTTGAGGGTGTTGCCACCCAGCCCATCCCAGTTGCTTACTTAGGAGAATTCCAGTGGGCGGCTTTACCTAAATGACACCGTGATTCCTAGAAGTGACCTTGTGTATCTCTTTGCTTTGGCTGCTGGGAAGCTCTGAAAGTGTCACCTACTAGCAGCGGTTGAGGCCCAGAGGTATCAGCTTGAGTGTGCCATTCGAATGACTAACTTCAGCCTGAGTTTTTCCTTTTTAGCTTCATGTACATTTATTTTTAGTCATTCTATTGGAGGCTCTTATAACATTCCATTCACCAATTGTATCAGGCATATGTGTACATATGTTGCCACCATCATGTTCTAAACATTTACTTTCTATTTGCGCCCTTGGTATCAGCTCCTCTTTTTTCCCTCCCTCCCACCCTTGTGACCCCTTGGTAAATTATAAATTATTATTGTTTTCATATCTTAGGTCACTGTCTCCCTTTACCCACATTTCTGTTGTTCATCTCCGGGGGGTGGGGGGTGGGGATTATACGGACATCCTTGCGATCGGTTCCCCTCACCTCCTCTCCCCCCCTCCTTCCCCCTATCCCCCATTTCTGCGCTTGAGGGGTTTATCTGACCTGGAAGTTTTTCCTCTTTAGTGCTTTTGTAGCTTACATATCTTTGCCTCAGGTAAATGCATCTCCACAGTCAGTGATGGCCGAGTATCCTTTTAGCAAGAGGCACTTTCCCGCTCCACAGCCCTTGCAAAGGTTCGTATGAGTGAAATCTCCTGTTTCCTACAGATGCTGAAAGGTAGCCTCAGCCTTCTCCTTTCTCACAGGCTGGGGTCGTGCGGGGCCTTTCACCTCGTTAGAGGGATCAAGCGTTGAAAATTCTGAGCATGAGATGCATTTTAATGCATGTACTTGGGCATTTGCTTTACATTTTCCAGCTACTTAGTGATCCATGCAATATTCTCTCAATATCTTTGCCTCTCATTGCTTAGATGATCAACTGGTTGTTTAAGCATTGACCACGTGGGTCTCCCTTCAGCAATCCCATCTTCCTCTCTCCTCCAGTCAAATTGCTCCAGAGCCGTCTTCGCTCCTCTCTCCATTGCTTCACCTCCTGCTCACTCAACTCAGTCCATTGGCTTCTGGCTTCAGCATCTGTTGAAACCAATGGCCATCTGCCAGCCCCAGCACACCATTTCCAGACCTTTGGCTTCTCAGCAGCGTCTAACCCTGGGGAGCGTGCACCACCCTGACCCTTTGATGTTTACCCCATAATGCCGGCTGTCCCTCTTTTGTTGTGAACTGTCCTTCCTCCACTCATCACCGACATTACAAGGTACCTAACTCCTCTTCTGCTTTGTATCTGTTCCCTGGACTCGTCTATCTCTGCCCATGTGTTCAGTAAACACACCTCTCTCAAATGCCTACCTCCATTCCCGAGCCCTCTCTAATTCCAGATCTCTGAGTCAGACTAAGCACGCCTCTCCACAGCTCCCAATCCACGTCTCTGACAGAGGGGCTTCAAACCCCTCACCACCCTCCCTCCATGGACAAGGGCCGCGTGAGTGAGTGGGCCCCTCTCCCAGGGTTTTTCGACTTGACTGACTGATGCTCTTCCATCCAGTTCTACACCCTGGAATCCTAGGACTCACCCCAGATGACTCCCAGTCCTTTGACCCCTAATTCCTATTCACCTCCACGTAGCTCACACATCTTGACACACCTCTTTGCCGTCATCTCTCACCACAGTCATTTCAATGTTTTTGTTAACGTGTCCCCTTAATCGACACGGACTCTTCAGCTACATTCTGGATGTCACAGTCAAAGTAAAAAATAGGATCACACCCACTCACTCTAACCCCTTTTGTGCTTCAAACTTGACTTCCTATTGCTGTTAAAGTCCTGACCAAATTCAACATGCCCTAAAAGGCTCAGCATGGCCCCGCATTTACCTCCCCTCCCCTCTACCTTCCTTGCTGCTCTCTCTAGCCTTCTCTCCGTCTGCGAGTATGCAGGACCACAGGAGCGTTTACACGTGTTGTTTCCTCTGCCGGAATGTTCATCTGCGCCCCTCCCACACACCCCCCCACCACTTACCACATTAATCTGTGTTCTTCTAACTCAGCTCCATATTACTGTCTCAGAAAAATCTGCCCACCCCCACCCCACCCCCCGTCACCCCCAGTGTTTCCTGCCATAGCCTAATGTATTGCATGTTATAGTTATCCATTTACCTGTGAAACTGTTGGGTAATATCTGTACCTGGACTACATGATTTCAGGAGAAGGTCAGTTTTTGTTCATTAGTACATTCCAGCAACTAAACCCATAGAGGTGCTTGCTAAAACTCTTAACTGTGTGTTAATCTGTGTCTCACTGCACCCTAAACAAAGTGGGATCTGGAAAAATGAGATGCTAGATCCAGCACTGTTGTGTCATATACTACTAGATCATTTGCTAGTTTTGAAAAGGCAATAAAAGGTGGAGCCAAGATTTTAGATTTTTACAAAAATACTGGGACTCTGTTAAAAAATCACAAGAATTTTCCTCATGAATGTTCAAATTTCAAAGCTGCATTTCAATAAGCAGGCAACTAATTTGAAAAGTAATTAATAACATTATGGACTAATAGGGTTCTTATAGTTGAAAATATTTTCATGACTTAAGAACTTTTAAGTAAATTAGAGATAGAAAACACAGAGGAACAAAAGAAACCCTTCTTTCTTAAGTTACCACCTTGTCCAAACATGAATGTACATGAAAATGTGAAGTCCAGCCCACTGGGCAGATCATCGGGTAAGCAATTGACTAAACACTGCCCTCTCCGCTGTTTTCACGTCGGTGCAAACCCATGCCCTATTGTGACGGGGGCTGTGGGGATAGAGAAAGCGGCCTAGAGAGGATGATAATTAGATATCGTGTCCATAGACATTCCTGGCTAGAGGTAGAGTCAACCCTGTCAAGCAAGTCACAGCCTGAGGACATATCCTTGAAAAGCGTTGAGAGCAAGATGAACAGAGACACCCCCCCCCCCCCCCACTCTCTCTCTCTCTCTCTCTCTCTCTCTCTCTCTCTCTCTCTCTCTCTCTCTCTCTCTGCCTCTCTGCCTGCTGGAGCTCTGCTTGTTTCCACGGCTCCACATGGGCCACCGGCACTGAGCGCTGTCTGCACTCTGCCATGTGTCCACCGGCCTTGGATCCACATGACTCTGTTCCCAGCGGTCGGTGGTCCTCCTCTCTCCTGATGCACCTTTCTGCGTCACTCACCTGCCGCTCTGTGAGTCTGATGAGGGACTTGTGGATTAGCATGAGGCTTAGGGACTTGAGTTGGACACGGTTGGCCCTTCTTGAGAGATAGGTGCATCTGAATATAAAGTTATTTCTTTCACATAGAGGACTGTCCCTGGATTTGTTTTTCCAGACAACCTGGCCTCACACAGGGTGATTGTTTCTTTGTAAGCAACACTATTGGTTACCCAGAACGACTGTTCTTAATGATCCTTATTTTAGATGACCGTTCACGTTTGTCCCCTGAACTGCACCTGTGATCTCATTTTGTTGCAATGCCTTCATGATACCAGAATGAGTAAAGCAGTGACATCACAGAAAAAGATAATTTGCCCTTTACAAAGAATATGTCTTGGCTGTGTTTTCCCTCGTTCCACTCCTCTCAAGCCTTGATCAAGACTCGGACTGGAGGAGATGCTTTGCACACCCCAGGACGTGACTTGGTTGGTATGATCCATGAGACGCGTTGCCGCTTGTTTATTTGGGAGAGTGGTTTAAGTGGAAAAGGGAAGATAAAACCACGCAGAAGCCTGGGAGTTGCCAGCTCCTGAAACCTAAAACAGATTCAAAAAGAGACTTCATCTAATGCAAAAAAGTATGACTCCTGAATTGATCAATTGAGCTTCATTAAAATTTAAAATTTCTGCTCTTCAAAAAACCTAAGGAAAATGGAAAGGCCAACCATAGGTTGCGGGGGGAGGGGGTGTCTATTTGCAAAAACATATACTGCTAAATGACCTTGGCTCCATGATTAGACCACATCCATAGGAGAATCCTAGCCCACTGCAGTTGTCATAACACCTATTACAAGGACTAAATTGTGCCACG
>NW_022107431.1:18072970-18075455 GCF_000313985.2 Echinops telfairi
AGAGAGAGAGAGAGAGAGAGAGAGGAAGGACCCTCAAGGCGATGGATGGACCCAGTGGCTTACCACCATGGGTCCCAACCCAGCAGTGACGGCGAGGATGGTACAGGGTCCAGCACTGTTTTACTCAGTCATACACAAGGTTGTTGAGAGTCAGAGCCAGTTAGATGGGCACCTCCACTGAACAACAACAAGAAACAAGTTGAGTAACTGTCTTTACAACAAGACAAAGGAAGCGGTTGGGACGGGTGGGTCCCAGGCACCGATAGAGCTAGGAGACCTCTTTAGGAAGAGGGAGTGTTTTCCCTGTTTAGGAGGGTGCTGCCTCATCAGGCTGGAGGGTGGGGAGAGTAATGGCAGTAATGGACTGGCAATCCTTCAGGAAACAGCATGAGAACAACCGAACGAGTGTACTGGGTCCAGCCCCCGAGTTCCCTTTAGCATCCCCGCCTCCGCCCCCATGTTGCTTTAATCTATGGAACCTTGGAGGTGTAGTGGTTATGCATTGGGCTGTGATCACATGGTCGGTAGTTCGAAACCACCAGCAGCTCTGAGGAAGAAAGACTGTACTTGTTATTGCTGTCCACAGTTCCAGGCTCGGCAACCCATAGGGGGCCGCTGTGAGCCAGCGTGGACTCAGCGCCAATGAGTTTCCTCTGGCCCACTGTGTGGCCAGAACTGTAAACCCAGAAGCAGCATCCTGTTGTCAGCCGCACGTGCCACCTGTGCCCTTCTGATCCCACCCACCTCCAGAACTCAGCCTTCTTCCTCCTACCTGCAGCCTCACCTCTCTCTTCTAACTGGACGCTTACCTCTTTCTCTCCCATGGCATTGGCGCCTTGTCTCGGGTGTGAGCTGCCTCCAGCTTCCCGGCTCTCCCTGGCCCAGAGCTGGGCTGCTTGGGTGCCGCCTTTCATAGGACAACACCTGCTACCTCTGCCAGGGCCAGGAGCAGGACACAGACCCAAGCGGACCACCCCAGGGCTTTGCATAGAACCTTCTATCCAAATGCGAAGGTGGGAACTTAACGAATTCAGTTCCCAGAACTTGTTTGCGCTGCCGAATAATGATTTTCCAGGGTCACTGGCATCTCAAGTGCGACCAAGGGGAGGGCATTCCAACTTCATCCACGGCTGTAGTTTATATGAACGAGTCGTTAGAAAATCCCTGCAGGCATGCCTCCCGAGTGCTCATGCCTTTTTCCATGTGGTCCCTATTATTGTTGATGTCAGTGTGAGGGGCAGTTGGGTTGGCTGTGCCTCGCAGTGATGCTGTGTACAATAGAGCAGTGCATCGCCCGGTCGTGGGCTATGCTCCCAACTGGTGCTAGGCTCGAGTCTACTGTAGCAGCCACGGTAGCAATGCATCTCCTCAATGGTCTTTCTCTTTTTGCTGACCCTCCACCGAGCATGATGTCCTTCGGGAGGACGAGGAGGACAATAGTTTCGACCGCACATCAAAAAGAAATATGAGCTCCCTAGACTGTGAACACACTGTCAAAGCCAATAACGTGGTGTTCCCTTTCAGCCATTGTCCACCGAGAGAGCTACAAAGCTGTGGAGGCATTGAAGGGTAAAGCGTTAGAATTATAACTGTATTGGAGCAATACTGTTTTCTCCTATCTGACATTGACTCATACAGCCTAGACACAGAACCAATTATCTCATAAAACATGAAGTCTGGATGTCAGTGGCTCAGGTTGGTGCAGGGTTTCTGGAGAGTCCGCCACAGCTCCAGCTTGCTCTCTCACACTTCTGGTGAGAAGTATTTGCCTGGGTCTTCGCCTGACACAGACGTGGGATGCCACCAGAACTCGAGACTCTGGACTTCCCACCCTCTGTGTGAGGCAGCAAGAAAGGGAAGCGGCTTTCTTCCCATAGGCCTTGTCCTTCAGGAGAATAGTTCCCCCCTAAACACTTGACCGGAGCCTGCCTGCCCCTCAACTCATCACTGGGAAAAGAAGGATGAAATGAACATGCTTGACTTGGACCCATCGGATTCATTCCATGGAGCTGAAGAGGAAAGAGAGAGGTTCCTCTCTAAGCACCCAACAGTGTTTACCCTGGTCACCCATGCACCCACGCAGTGACACACTTAACATCACGCAACCATCACTTAACATCACGCAACCCATTGATATGCTTTTTGTTTGTTTTGTTCTGGGTCTTTGATGCCTGATTCCATCGATACCTGGTGATCACACAAGCTGGTGTGCTTCTACCATGTGGGCTTTGTTGCTTCTCAGCTAGATGGCCGCTTGTTTATCTTCAAGCCTGTAAGACCCCAGCCGCTGTATATTTGGGAATGAGGAGGAGAGCAGAGTGGAGACCCAAAGCCCATCAGTAGTCAATTGGATGCCCCCCTGTCAGAACAGCCACAAGGAAAAGAAGAGCCAGTCAGGGTGTAGTATGGTACTGATAAAACACACAACCTTCGTCTAGCTCTTTAATGCTTCTCCCGCCCCCCCGCCCCCACCACCATGACCCCA
>NW_022107431.1:18075555-18096781 GCF_000313985.2 Echinops telfairi
TGGAGACCCAAAATCCATTAGTATCAATTGGACACCCCCTGTCAGAAGGACCACAAAGAAGAGATGAGCCAGTCAGGGTGCAGTAAAGCACCAATGAAACACACAACCTTCCTCTAGTTCTTTAATGCTTCCTCCCCCTACCCAACTATTATGACCCCAATTTTATCTTACCAATCTGGCTAGACCAGAACATGTATCCTGGTACAGATAAAGAGATCAAAACAGGGAATCCAGAACAGATTAACCCCTCAGGATCAATAAGGGGAGCAGTGATACTAGGAGGGTAAAGGTAGGGTAGGGGGAATAAGGGGGACCCGATCAAAGTGATTGACGTATGGCCCCCATCCCAGGGGGATGGATAGCAGAAAAGTAGGTGAAATGAGACAGCAGTCGATGAAAGACATGAAAAAAATGTTGTAAATTATCAAGCGGGGCATGGGGGAGGGAGTGGGTAGAAACGAGGAGCTGATGTCAAGGGCTCAAGTAGAAAGAAAATGTTTTGAAAAAGATGATGACAACATAGGTAAAAATGTGTTTGACACAATGGATATATGTGTGGATTATGACGAGCTGTAAGAGCCCCCAATAAAATATATATTTTTAAAAATCACACAACACTTTTCAACAACCGTCTTCCAAGCTCTTAGTCTAACACCATGGCTGAGGGAAGCTGTCTTAGTAGGGGGGGGGGGGGCATCCCAGCCCCTGCAAAGTAAGATGGATCTTCCTTAGCCTTCACCCCTAAAATCGCCTACCTGGTGTGGAGTGGAGGGAGAAGAGTTCTCTGCCATGCCTCTGCGGCCTTCTCTTCCTGCCCTGGGCCCAAAGGCAGATCTCCTTTTTCCTCAGGCCGTCCTTTGTCCCTGGAGAGTCTCCTGTGATGCCACGGCAAACTTTGAGCCCCAGCTCACAAGCAGGGCCCGCGACCCGACCCATCAAGCACAGGTGGGAACTGCGTTGTGGTGATGTCTCGCGACTGAAATGAGGTCAGACCCAGGAAAGTCAGGGGGAAAGTATTGGTCCACCCTGCAGTATCCTGCGGCCACGACATCCTGTGGTGGGAACCTCGAGATAGAGGAATGCACTCAAGCTTTGCAAGCAGGTCTCACAATCAAACGCTTCCAGCCTCTGCTTTCAAACCAGTCCGTCAACACAGAGTGAGGCTCGCAGCCAGTTTTCCTCCTCCACGCTGATCCCTTGATGATGCTCTGTTAGCTGAGGTGATGCTTCCCCAACCGACGATGGAGCCTGTGGGAAGCAAATGAAATACAGGAACTCAGGAAGTCAACACGACACAGGTAGAGGCGTGGTGAAGTACAACCATTTAAAACATTCAAATATGTGACCAGGGGTTGAGTTACTTTGTGCTTCCTACATGTCACTTCTCGAGAGACACAATGACTTGGTCCTGGTCAGTCCTCAGAATCCTCCTGGAACCTGTATGCCATCTGGAATATGGCGAAGAGGCCCACTATTTTTATACATCATTCCCATGGGGAGGAGGCCCTGGGTGAGGCAAGCTGCTGACCCAAAGGACGGAGGTTCAAGCCCATGCAGGGGTACCTTGGAAGAAAGGCCTCATGATCTACTTCTGAAAAGTCAAGGACCAAAACCTGTGTGGAGGGCCGCTCCACCCTGACCCACGAGGTGGTCATGGGTCAGAGACGGCTCTACCAGGACTGGTGGGCAGTTAGCTATGGAGACTCCATGTCAGTTGAGACCACTGGAGCCTGGCTCTCTTCCCCCCGCCCCCCTCCCTGCTGGCATCCCATCTCCACACCGACTGCCTTCACTGTGACTCTACTAGTTTTGTTTTGTACCTGGGGCCCTGGTGAAGTGGTGGAATAAGTTTTGGGTTACTCATTTCTAGGTTGGTGATTCAAATCTGCCAGCTACTCCCAAGGGAAGAGGGGGAGGCTGTCTGCCTCCCTCGCAGTCTCGAAGTCTACCCCCAGGGAGTAGATCTTCTCTGTGCTACAAGGCTGCTGTGGCTCGGAATCGGCTCTCATGACAGGAGATTTGGGTGGTCACCCCACCAAGGCCCCAGCTGCATTCCAGTAGCAACCCTGCTAGAGGATGGACGGGCCTGAGAGTCCAGTTCGTGCAGAACTGGAAAGGGAACTGGGGAGGGGGTGAAGGGGGACTGGGGCCGTGCCTGGGATACTGCCCTGGTGAGGGGGACAGGGGGACAAGGATGACTGTGGATTGATATGGCGGCAGCCCCAGAACACAGAGTGTGCTTTCTCCACCTTTCTCCCCATGCCCGCTCAGGAGCTTTGCCCAGGACACTGTGGGACAGAAAAGGCCCTGTGGGAATACGCCTGGGGGGTGAGGGGGGGCGGTGAGCTCTGTGGTGGGAAGTGGAGCCCTAAGGCCAACTGTACTGTTCGGTGCCATCAAGGTGGTTCTGGCCCAACCTCACAATTGGCGTGCCTGAGCCCACGGCTGCAGCTACTGTGTCTGCCCACCACATGGAGGGCCTTACTGCTTTGTGTTGCTCTTCTGCTTTGCCAACATGAGGTCCTTCTCCACAGCAGGTCCAAAGTATGTGAGATGAAGTCTGGCCATCCTTGCCTCTAAGGTAAGGTGACCAGATTTTAACATTGGTAAAGCGGGACACCATTGATAAAACTCATGTCCTGGCGAAATAGCCACATGGCAGCGAAAACCATATACCCTAGCTTGTCATGCATTCTTTCCAAAAATGGGGACTTTAAAAAATGCCACGGGATGCGGGAAAAATTGTTAAAAATCGGGACTGTCCTGCCAAAAGCGGGATGTCTGGTCACCTTACTCTAAGGCAGTGGGTCTCAACTTCCTAAGGCCGGGACCCTTTAATACCATTCCTCATGTAGTGATGATCCGCCCCAAGCATAAAATTATTTTTGTTGCTGCTTCATCACTGTCATTTTGCCACTATCAGGAATCGGGCGACCCCTGTGAAAGGGTCGTTCGACCCCTGAAGGGGTCACGACCCACAGGTTGAGAAACGCTGCTCTAAGGAGTATTCTGGCTGTATCTCTTCCAAAACAGATTTGGTTTTTTTGGGTTGTTTTTGGTTTTGGGGGGCAGGCCACGGTATTTCCAATATTCTTTGCCAGCACCATAATTCAAATGCATCGGTTTCTCTTCTGTCTTCTTTAGTCAATGTTCAACTTTCACATGCAGATGTGGTGACTGACAATAAAATGGCTTGGGTCAGGCACACCTTAGGCCTCAAAGTGACATCCGTGCTCCACACCATTTTTAAGAGGTCTCGCCTGGCATTTGGTTCTTGACTGCTGCTTCCGTGAGTATTGACGGTAGATCCAGGCAAGATGACACCCTTGACAACGTCACCCTTTTTTCCATTGATCACTGTGTGAGTCTGGGTCCTTTAGAGAAACAAATCCACAGGAACTCATGTACAAGAGAGTTCTATATAAAGGGTAAGTGAGCATCAAGAAAACATCCCAACCCAGTGCTGCCCAAGCCCACAAGTCCAACATTAACCCATTAAGCCATATGTCCAACACCAAGCCACAAAGTCCTCCTCCGTCTCACAAAACAGACATAATGATGCCGACTGCAAGAGGAAAGCCAAGTCAGTGAATGTGTAAGCATCTCAGCACTGGCAGGGGTTTCCACAGGGGTGCTCAGCACCCAAGGCTGCATCGGGGTAGGTCCATGTGGCTTCTCCTCAGGGATGTCTTGTAGGAAGTGAGCCTTGCCAGCTAAAGCAGGGAACTGGCTAAGGCAGCTGTACCCTGGTGCGACCATCAGAAAGCAAGAGACCCGAGAACTAGAAAGGCGAGGCTCACTAAGCCATTTATCTCTCTGCCCTTCAATTAACCCCACATGTGTTTAATCAGCCAGGTTGGCACAATAAACTAACTACCTCAATCATGATGCTATCCATCAGTCTTCTTATGAGGATGTTGGTCTTCCTTACATTGATTTGCTATCCATACTGAAGGCTGCAATCTTTGATCTTGATCAAGGAGCAGTTTAGAAAGATTCATAAAAGAGAGTTTGAACTGCTGACCTTGTGGTTAACAGCCAGAACGTCCCTCACGAAGCCACCAGGGCTCCCTGGAAATGACTATTAAACAGGATGTTGGTGAGTCCATACTCCAGAGAGGCACCCTGGGGAAACTTCTGATCGTCCGTTTCCCAAAAGCACAGCTATGAGAACCATAGGAAGCCCAGTTCTAAGGAGAAACGGGGAGTCAGGACGGACTGCCCAGCCTGCGCACCTTTGCTCGTAGGGAGGTAGCATCGGCTTCTTGGTGCTGCCATTGTTACATCTTAGTCTTTTAAAAATTACTTATTGTGAATTCGGTGAGGGTTTACATTTCTGATCCTCACTTTTGTATTCAAAACTTTTAAACTACTTACCAGACCTGCTAATCGTTTGCCTTGCCCCGCCCTTCCCTCCACCCCACCCCCCAATTTTTCTTCTCCTGGGGAAATACTCTCTTCCCCTTCCCCAACCCCCAGTAACCATTCAAGTTTATTCCTCTTGGTGTGAAAACCTATGTCTTGGTTTTTCCTTCATAACCCTGCTCTCACACAGAAGCTGGCCTTTTGTGATTAATGATTAATTGACTCCCCTCAGCACAATGTCCTCACGTCTGTCCATGGCACAAGGGGCTTCATGGCTTCATTATCACGCTTTAGTGACAGGTAGTATCCCCTGACTGTATGTAACAGTTTCTGAAGCTGCCCTTCCTCTGATAGGCTTTTAGCATGTCTCCATCCTCTTGGCATTGTGAACAGTGTGGCCACGAACATGCCTGTATCTTGACTCTTATTTAAGGTAGATACATGGCAACTTTAGGAGCCCTGGTGGTGTAGTGGTTATGTGTTGGGCTGCTAACCATGAGGTTAGCAGTTCAAAACCACCAGCTGCTCCTTGGGAGAAAGGAGGAGATTTTTACTCCCTTAAAGAGTAACAGTCTCAGAAACCCACAGGGGCAGGTTTACCCCGTCCTATGGGGTCACTATGAGTCAGCATCAACTGGATGGCAGTGAGATCCAGGAGAGGGAATGTCTTCTTGATCCCCAGTTGCCTGAGGAAGTGTCTTCCCGCTCTCCACAGAAGCTGCACATTTCCACGGTCCCGCCAGGAGTGTATGAAGGTTCCCACCGCTCCACATCCCCCCACCATTTGTTACTTTCTGGGGTTTTTGTTTGTTTCTTACTTGGCTGTCAATGCCACATCACTGTTTTGGTCTGCATCTCTCAGAGGCTAGTGATCAGGAGCATGTCTTCCCATTTGTTGGCCGCCTGGATCTCTTCTTTGATGAACTGTCTGTGCGCTCTACCCACTTGTTCACTGGGTCATTTGTCTTTTTCTGGTTGACTCACTCACTGCCATGAATTCATGCCAACCACTAGGGACCCAATAGGACAGGGTGGAACTGGCCCAGTGAGGCTCCAGAGTGTAAGGCAGTGGTTCTCAGCCTTCCGGATGCCGCCACCCTTAACACAGCTCCTCAGGTTGTGGGGACCCCTCCAACCATAAAATCATTGTCATTGCTACTTCATCACTGTAATTTTGCTACAGTTATGAATTGGGAGACCTATGCGAAAGGGTCATTCAACCCCCAAAGGGGTCGTGACCCACAGGTTGAGAAGCACTGGTTTAAGGGAACAGAAAGTCTCGTCTTTCTCCAGTGGAGCTGGCTGGTAGTTTTGAACTGCTGATCTTGCAGATTGCAACCCAGCGCATAACCACTACACCACCAGGATTCCCAGTGCCTTGTTGAGTTTTGCCACTTTCTGTAGATTTTAGTGATCACACCCTGTCCGATGTATTTTCTCTAGTCTGTGGATTCTCTTTTTACTGGTTTGATGAACTCTCTTGATTCATGGAAAGTAAGACATTTCAGTGTCTTCTTTTTAGAAGGCCTAGTGTGTTTTTAGATTTTATTTTATATGAAATTAAATGCCTCCATTCCTAATTTCCATTTGGGGTAGGAATCTAGCACTTCCCAGGTGACTCAGGTGCTGCAGGAGGTGCCGTGGGCTAAGCATTGAGCTGCTAACTACAAGGCTGGTGGTCCAAACCCACCAGCCCCTCTGAGGGGGAAAGGTGAGGCTACCTGCTCCCATAAAGATCTAGTCTCGGAAACTCGCAGGAGCCGTTCCATCAGTGCTTTCCAGCAGGGCTGCTCTGCGTTGGCCATGGGTTTGGGTTTGGGCTTCTCGTGTGAAGACAGCAGCTCCACCTGACCCACCAGGAACAGTGTCCTGCGATCAGTGGACACATGGCAATGAGCACCAGGGGATATCACAGGTGGTTGGATTTAGAAACAGGGATTCATGTTCTCATGTTTCCAGAGGCTCAGCCTCCAGCTCAGGCCCTGGAGCGATCCATCCCTTGCCGGTGGTAGCCCGGGGCCACCCTTGGTTCCTCAGAAACCCTTGCCTGGCATGTCTTCTGCAGCATGTGCTGCGCTTTCTCTGAGCTAAGCAGGGACTCAGCCTAGACTCACCCTAACCCTGACCCGGCCCGTGAGCATCGCAGAGAGAGCCTTGTTTCCAAACAGGTCTACAGTCACAACTAGGCAGCTTAGGACCCCGCCTCCTGCTCTCTCTCTCTCTCTTTCTCTCTCTCTCTCTTTCTCTCTCTTTCTCTGTACATGACTATCATGGAGCTATTTTTAATGAAAATGAAAACTATGAAGTGTAATGAAAAGGAAAAACCAATTTCATTGACTTTTTTGTGCTTGTTACTTGTTGACTGGGATCTGCATGGTCCGCCGTTCAAAACCACCAGCAGCTCTGGGGGAGAAAGACTGGGCTTTCTACTCCCGTAAACAGTTTCCAAAACCCACAGGGGCTCGTTATGAGTCAGCATTGACTCGATAGCAGGATTGTGAGTTTTTCAGTGTTTGGTCCCACTCAGAGTCATTAGAGAGCGAAGCCTTACTCGGGAAATGAAACGAAAACTCCACCACCCCACGATGGTATCCTCTCACGAAAATGAGGGCAGACGTGTGGAAGTAGTGAAGGCTAGAGCCGGCTGCTAAACACAAGTTCAGCAGTTCAAAAACATCAGCTACTGCTCCGAAGAAAGACAGGTCTTCTCCCCGTCAAGAGTTATCGTCTCAGAAACCCACGAGGTCAGTTCTACTCTGTCCGACAGGGTCATTAGGAGTCAGAATCACCTCCATTGGCAGTGACACTGAGCCTCCTCATTCCACAGGTGGAAAATCTGGCCAGGGCAGCAGTGGGGTCCCTCAGGGTGGGAACCATGGCACCTCCCCTGCTCAGTCATGGGGCTCCTCTGGGCCATCTACACAGAATCCTTAGGAATTTCTATTACCAGTTGAATCACAGAACAGCATCGGATAAACACAGCTGTGAATTGCTACATGCAACACGTCTTCTGTTATATGAACACCAACAGCAAACCCCTTTGGGCAATCTTTTTACAACGAGGTATGCTATTCCTTGCAGTATTAGAAGTAACTCAGCAGCGCTTACATTCGTTTATCCTCCTTGCCCTGCAGTTACCATTTGATTCTCAAAAGAGTGGTTGATATGGGCCCACAAATGAATTGCCACAGTATTGTAGTTAAAACACCAGAATCCCCACTCGAAGTGTTCAAATCCTCAGGAAGCCCCTATGTTTGAACCCCTGTACATGATCTCCTCTTTCGAGAGAGGGACAGCTTCAAATGCCACCACCCACACTCTCAAGAGTCTCCCCCTCCACCCTCCCTCCACCCCATTCAACACATTGGGAACTCCTCCCATTTCTCGGTCCCCTCAGATCCCCTAGGAACTTCTCCACTCACACCCCCATTCCTGCCAGAGATGGGTGTCTTTAAATATGCAAACTCTACCCATCCCCACAATCCTTTGCCCGTGGAAGACCAGTGGCTGACCAGTTCCCCACCTTTGCTGTGAAGTCTGTCTGTGACTGGCATGACTGTGATCCCCTCTTGCCACCCCAGGTGACACGTATGCAGGGATGCTGTCTGTGTGGGCTGCACCTTCTCTCAAACCTCCTCTCCTGCCCTGGACTCAGCCCACCCTTCTACGGAGAAGAGTCTGGAAGCTAAATAAAGCTCACCCATCACCCCTCCAAAAAGGACACCAGAAAACTAGACAGAATGAGCGACTGACTCTGCTTGCAAGGTGAGCAGCAGCAGGTGAGCATGGCCCAGCGATCGGAAGCACCATTGTCCTTGGGCCATAACGATGACCCTGGCCAGAGCACTACAGTAGAAGCTTCACAAAGTAAATTTGCCTGGAGTTTTACCCTTGAGAATAGAATGAGGTGTGTAAGCTGGGCTCCTGAAAAATGCTTTGGGACTATTTCTATACAAAATAATAACATTTCTGCTGAACCAGGGTACAAAAATTTGGTGTTGCCCCTACTGAAATTGTCAGGGGGGTGGTCTGCAGCATCGACACCCCTCGGTGAGATCACAGCGAGCAGGAAGCCCTGAAGCCAGGCCCAGCCCAGCGCTCCCAGGCCAGGCCCTCCCACCCCCAGCAGGCAGCGTCTCACCAGGGAAAGGGAGAGACCTAGTCATGGGCAGCTGCTGTCCACAGCCCATGACTTTCAGCTTGCCCTCTTTGAGATGTTTGGTGAATCCTGAAACCTGTGTTTCCCAGAGACCTTAGGGAGCCTGCACGTGCAGTCTCTGCCTCTTCCTTTTCTACCTTCAGGATGCAAAGGAGGAGCCTTTGCATGTGGGTCCCTGAGGGTAAAGCGAGATGAGGCAAGATGACCTCATGCATATATTAACACCACCCTGCTGCCAGGGAGGGGGGAAGGCCTTTATAAAGGTATGACCTCTGGGCTTTGTCTGGCTTATCTCCCCACTGCAGAGCTGCCAGCCCTTCCTTGTGGGCGGGCATCTGCTCCAGCCCAGCTCTGCCAGCAGGTGAGGCCACCTCCGGCAGGGCAAGGCTGGGGCCCCAGGGCCTTCTTGCCATGTCCTCTGGGAACGACTGTAAACCCTGCTCAGCTCGATTGAGTGCTTAATGGCACCGTGCGCACACACACACAAACACACACACACGTTTGGAGCCATATTGGGAAAAGAAAACAACCCTAGACCTCCACTCTCAATCCCCATGGTTCCAATAATAACAATGGTAATAGCGATCAGTTGGCACCATGCCCATTCCAACCCATGGCAGGCTCCTATGCTTCAGGGTAGATCTTCATTGCATGGGGTTTCCTAGGCTGACATTTTGGAAGCGGCTCACCAGGCCTCTTTTCTGAGGCACCTCTGGGTGGGTTTGAACTGCCCACCTTTTGGTGGACATCCCCACACTGAACTGATGGTGCCACCCAGGGATTCCCAGCCCCCCTGGTAATAGGCCTGTTACCCTAACCGTATTGGTAAAGGAAACCGAGCACAAACTGGTCTTCGGGTTTTTAAAACTTCACAGTAGTGGGAGATATAATCCCAACAGCATTATAAACCTTGTGCTTTCAGTGGTTTGTTTAGAATTGTAACAGCATTAGGCTCCCTTCCAGAGGAGCTTATTAGTAATAACCTTATTAGCTTATTCCATTTTCTCACTTGTAAAATGGAATCATTGCCCAGGTAGACTGGGTGTCCTCCCTCTGCACCCCAGGGTTGGCACTTAACTCAAAACCAGACCCAACTCTGCCCATCACTGGCAGCAGCCAGTCTGTTCTAACTCATGGCGACCCCGCAGGACAGAGGGGACCGGCCCGTGGGTTTCCAAGACCGTGAATCTTTATGGAAGCAGACAGCCTCGGCTTTCTCCATCAGAGTGACTGGTGGTTTCAAACGGCCGAGCTTGCTCCGTTTGATCTTTTAGAAACAGAGATTCTCTTCTCCGGATATACTATGTTCCTTGGAAAAAACCCTTCAGCTTCTGAACTTACAGCAATTTGTTCTGAATATAGTTTCAGCTCTTTGAACAAGCCCAGGAACTGCATAATTCACTAATATCTTGTGGGAACTTGGGGCACCACACAACGCCGAAAGGAATGACAGAGTGTTGCCCTCTGGTTGCGGGGAAACTTTCCCTCTTCATGTGATGTGTTTGTTCACTGATGCCACAAACACGGGGGATGAAAGAGAAGCCGTTCCTCAAAAGTACCCTGGGTTTTATGAAATGAATACCTGAATATTATAAGCATATTTCTACTTTTTATACCCCTGGACAGAATG
The DNA here is from genome assembly GCF_000313985.2 of Echinops telfairi. Classification (NCBI taxonomy): domain Eukaryota; kingdom Metazoa; phylum Chordata; class Mammalia; order Afrosoricida; family Tenrecidae; genus Echinops; species Echinops telfairi. The sequence goes on from NW_022107431.1 coordinate 18,085,710, forward strand.
ACAACTATGGGTGTTTAGTATTAATCCACTGTTGCACAGATGAACATTAAAAAAAACATAAGAAATGTCAATTTGTGATTTCCATATTGAGCAACTACCTAGCCGCCCACGTCAGAGAGAACCCTGATTATAAGCCCCATCTTAACAACCAGTTCACCAAACTCAAGAAATAAATTCAGACAATGGTTCTGCCCAACTGTGGGGGACCAGCTGACTCCCACCACCGAGTTTACGGTATTCCATTACGGCTGCTGTCGCCAAGTGCCGTCAAGCTGATCCCAACTCATAGCGACCCTCCGTACAACAGAAAGGAACATGTTTGCGTTCATTGTTGCGGGCACTGTGCTGATCCATCTCCTTGAGGGTCTTCCTCCGTTGCACTGCCCCTCCACTGGACCAAGCATGACGTCCGTCTATAAGAACTGATAACACGTCCCAGGGATTTGAGAAGAAGTCTCACCATCCTGGCGAAAGGACCATCCTGACTCTGCTTCCTGCAGACAGATGGGTTTGTTTGCACACTACACTCATCGTTTTCCACCAACACCTGAATCCACGCCTGGTTTTCCTCACTCATGGTCCAGTTTTCACATGCGTGTGAGGTGCTTGCAAAGACCTGTCATCTCCGGCAACCTTAGGGCATAGATCCACGGCCCCCTCCAGGGCTGCTGGCTCGTCAGATGCCTTTTCCACCCCTGAGTAAGAGGAAGCTACTCCACCTCCTGGCAGGAGGCGGACCCATTAAGGATGCGGGATTGTGTTCTTTCATGAATATTTCATTTGGACCTCTTATGGTTTGGTGTTGATCAACTTTTTTTAAAATTTAAAAATAGTTCTGACTTCAGACTCCCTCCAAAATAGGATATGAAGACAAAATCGAGCAGTTCTAGAAGTCTTTCCACAATTACCTAGTAATTGTGCTTGTTCTAAAGCCCAGTAGTGGGTGCTGCTTGGGGTCAAGTGCATGTTCTGGAGTGCTTCACCCTTCCTCGGGCCCTTCCCATAGTCCCTGCCTGTGTCAGTCTGGGTTGACTAGAGAAACAAATTCATAGACACTCATGTGTATAAGGAAGTTTTATATAAAAGAGTAATTGTCTATTGAGAAAACATCCCAACCCAGTCCAGATCAAGTCCATAAGTCTGATATTAGCCCCTACGTCCAATACCAGTCTATAAATTCCTCTTCAGATTCACGCAACACATGCAATGATGCCAAATGCAGGAGGATCACAGGCCAGTGGGTGGAAAGTCTTGTGGTTCCAGTGGTGGCGGAAGCATCTCAACACTGGCAGGGGTCTCCATGCAGCTCCGTCAGCTCCAGGACTCTAGTGTAACTCCATGTGTCTTTGTCTGTAGAAATGTCTCACAGGGAGTGAGTGGGTGCCCCGCCTCCAGTGAGTTACTTATCTCCTTAGTGCCTTGATGTCCCAAATGAGGTCATCAAGCTGGGGCCTGATTGACAGGCTAAACTCCACCTCTTCACTCTTAAGTTTCAAATGGACAACAGATTATGTAACTACCGCACTGCCTCCTGCAGGGCTCATGCCTCTGCTATAGGAAGAATGGCTGAACCCTTAATCACTGAATAAAAGAGCAGGACTTGTCATGCATCCTTGGTCTCCCCACCCCCATATCACACAGAATTATCTGGAAAATGCACTAAGGGGCTGGAGGGATAAGCGGTTTCTCCCTGAACCGAACCAAACAGCACGAGATCGTGAAGCTGTTTGGAAACTGGCCATCTATGTGCATAATCCCACCTGGATGCCGCAGGAGGAGAGACACAGAAATCACTGAAGAATGAGCACCTGCGGAGCCCGCTGCCCTGGTGGTAACTATTGAAGGAAAGACCACAGTGAACCGTCTAAACCACCCCGCAGTGACTTCACCCTGACTTTTGTCTGGGGAGAGCACCAACCACTGGCATAGAAAGCGATTCACTCATCACAAAGTGCTTTTAGGCCTAGAACAGTATTGTCAAGGCCCCAATCTGAGAGAGCGAGCCTGGTGATTCAGTGGCTAAAGCGCTCGGCTGCTGACTCAAAGGTGGGCAGCTGACGCCCACTGCCCCTCCAGGGGAGGAAGATGGAGCAGTCTGCATCATCGGTAGAGACGGCACCCTCACAAACCCTCCCTCCACTCGGGTCCAGTCCTGCTGGATCCCGTAGGGTCACTAGAGGTCAGAATGGGGCTGGGTGACCATGGGATTGGCTTTGGGTTTGAAGCTGAGCAAAATGCAAACGGTAACCTCCCACTGGAGATGCTCATTACAGACTTGGCAAAAGAGTCAGGAAGATACAGACCTTTCTGCCTGTCAGCTAAGGACCCTGAAGAGCCATCACTGCTGAGAGCAGCACCAGGGGGAGGGCGCGTCCTGTGCGCATTGCCCACCAGGGAGACCTTGCCGCCTCCTTTCCAGCTTCCTTCATCTGTCTCCTTGGGGCCCCCACACCCTCAGACTCCTGGGTGGGGAGACCAGGTGGATGGAGCAGTGAGGGGGGAGCCCGCGTAGCATAGTGCGTACAGGTTGGGTTACTAACCACACAGTAGTTTACAGCCTGCAGCTGATCCTCAGGAGAAAGACAGGGCTTTCTGCTCCCGTAAAGAGTTGCAGTCTCAGAAACCCACAGGGGCAGTTGTACTGTTCTACTAGGGCCCTATGAGTTGGAATTGACTCAATGACAGTGAAGTGTTTTTGCTTTTTTCACCAACTAGCTACCTACTTACTTACCTGACTGTCCACTGGCAGGGCCCCGGGTTCTCGCCACCTGAGTTTGTGCTCAGTTCTAATTGCTACGTTCCCTCACTTTCCACAGCTCCCCATCACAGAGGGGGCCATGTCTAGCAGGCCCTGCGCCCTCTGAGGACACAGCCCCTCAGTGAGGGCTCCGGTGGCAGCTTGACTTCTGCTCCTTGGACTTTAACTCATATTCTGTGGGCATGAACGCCCCAAACTAAACTCCCCGCTCTCAGGTCGATTCTGACCCATGGTGACCCTACGTAAGACAGGCTGTGACTCTTTGTGGGAGCGAAAGCCTCATCTCTCTCCTGCAGAGCAGCTGGTGGCTTTGAACTGCTGATCTTGCAGTTAGACGTGCTCCCAGTATGAAGTAGGAAACATACATGTCCCCTAGTTCCACCAGCTCATGGATTCTAGGTGGTAATGGGGATGATTGATGATGATGATGATGATGATGAGGAGGAGGAGGAGGAGGAGGAGAGCACCATGTTAGCTCCGTGTCATATACAGTTCTAATTCATGCACGGGTACTGACGCATCTAATCCTCGTCCCAATTTCTGTGGCAGTAACTCTTCAGGTCACTGTGTTACTGAGGCGGCACCAAGGGAAAGACACATGAAATAACTGCCAAGGCCCCTTGGCCGGGGAGTGGTGGAGCTGGGATTCAAACTCAGAGAGGTGCCTGCACTCTGCACTTGTTTGCCCAGTGGCTGGTGGAAAAGTTTAAGTTTGTCCTGGGGTTTCGAACCAACTCGTTCAGGCTGGATACCCTGGTGAGCACCTACCCTTCCGTGTCAGATAAACCCAGTCGGAATCTCCACGTTAACAAGATTTCCAGGTGAGTCTTCACGTCTACAAAGAGGTGCTGGTTTGCCCTATGTCTGCTGGTCTAGCAATCCCTACTCTCTGTCCCACCCTCCCCCTCCTCCCCCGACTCCTCCCTGTCTTGTATCTTGCCTCAGTCAGGTACTGCCCCTGTCTCTGCCCACTGTGACATAGCTCACCTGTGTGGCTGCACTATGGTTGACCAGGCTGCCGACGTCCACACGATGACGTCTTTGGGAGCCTGTGGGCTGGCTTTGCTTCCTGCTAGACCTATATGGGTTCTGGAACCCTGGTTCTGTCCATCTCTACACACTTTAAAAAAACAAAAAGAATAATGAGCAAATTCACTTTTTGTTGTTGGAAAAGCATGCAGACAACAGAACATGGGCCAAGTTAACATTTTTCAGGTATGCACCGTAGTGATAACAATTGCATGAATCAGGTGGGGCAACCATTACCCTTCACTGACAGCCAACGCCCCACGCTGTAAACACAAGCTCACAGGTTCTCAAGTGATGATTCCCTTCGCCCCCCCCCCCCTCTCAGAACCACAAAACACATATGTTAGGTTTCTCGGGTGGGGAATGTCTTGGTTCTTGGCTTTGCAAGAGAAAGAATTCACACCAGAGTCTGGTTTGTAATTCAAGTGGGTTTTTATAAAGGGTGGGAGAAGGTTTAGGTTTTACAGTCTCAAAGGAATATATGCTATTTCAGGGAAGGGTGCCAAACCGCACGGAAGCTGTGCTGGGGCTCACCACTGAACACGGGCAACCTTGTGGGACTGCGCACCCACACGTGGTGACCTGAGGCCAGAGAGACCACCGCATGGGCCGGTGGGTCCAGGAGCAGGGTAAAGGAGGAGGGAATCCTCCCCAACCTGCCACCATCCGGGAGTGGGGGTCAAAGAGAGTACGTGAGGAGAGAGGCTGTGCCCCCCACCATTGGCCCAGAGTGGGTGCATGTGAGTCCCAAGCAGGCCCGAGTGGGCACTGAGGGGGCCCACCCACGTGGTGAGTAGGCGCCTCCTACCTGCCTCTGACCAGGAGCAGAGCACAAGAGACTGGCCTTCTTATTGTCAGGGTATTTTAAACCTCTGGCTGGTCAGGCGTGGTTGAAGGTCTTGGTTGACCCCATTGGCCGAATTAAGCCCACCTAGGCCTAGTTTTGACTGCCCAGGTGTAACACCCACCTGGCTAGAGGTGGGGGTGGGGGCTGAATTGGAGCACGCCCAGTTAAAGACTTCATGGGTGGCTAACGCTTGCCTGAGTTTTCCTTTCCCAACCTCCTGTAGGGGGCCTGTGCAGGCACGGGAGGGCCAGCCCCCTCTCTTGCTATCCTGGCTACTTAACTTATACATTTGCTTATTCTTGTCATTTCATAAGTCAGTGCATACACTATTTGTCCTTTTGTGATTGATTTGTAAGGGGTGTGGGTGTGAAGATGCCCACCTCTGACCTCCTGTGGGGACACCAGGGAACATCCATCTGCACACCAGCCTAGGGTCCCCTCCATCCTTCTTGACTCAGTTCTGAATCGTTCCGCCCAGGGCACACTACTGTTCTGTTGGGTTCCAGGATTTACTGCCAAGGCCACTTGGAACTCGCAGGTAATACTCAGAACCATGGGGATTCATTAGGGAAGTGAAGTGGTGGCGGAGTGGGTACATGTTGGGCTGCAATCCACAAGGTCATCAGTTTGAGACCATCAGCCTCTTCATGGGAGAAAGGGCTTTCTACTCCTGTAAACAGTTCCAGTCTTGGAACCTCACAGACGTAGTTCTGCCCTGTCCTGCAGGATTGCTATGAGCCAGCATCAATTTGATGGCAGTGAGTTTGAGAATAGGTTACCCCAAGGCAGGATCTGAAAACATGAAGGGTAACTAGTTTTTTGTCAATAGGAGTGCCTGTCCTTAGCCAGGAGTCAACTCTCCCTCCCTTTCTGGACACACGGACGTGCTAGGTAGCTAAGAGACAGGGGCAGGGGGCTGTCCCTCCCATGCCTGCATAGGCCCCCTCCAGAAGGTTGGGAAAGAAATCAGGTGACCCTTCACCTATGAAGACCTTAACTGGGCATGCTCACATTCAGGCCCCAAACCAGGTGGGTGTTACATCTGGGCAACCCAAACTAGGCCCAGGTGGGCTTGATTCAGCCAGTGAGGTCAACCAATCCCTTCCACCACGCCTCACCAGCCAGACGTTTGAAATACCCCGGCAGCGGGAGGGCCATTCTTTTTTGACCCCACTCCCAGCACCCACTCACGCCATGCCACTCCATCTCTGGCCTCAGTTCACCACGTGTGGGTGCACTGTCCCACGACATTGCTTGTGCCTGGCTATGAACTTCTGGACCACTACTGCGCGGTTTGGCACGCTTCCCTGAAACAGCGTGTGTACTCTTTTGAGACTATAAACCTGAAACTTCTCCCATTCTTGATAACATTTACTTGGATTAGAAACCAGGCTTTGGCATGAATTCTTTCTCGTGCGGAGCCAAGAACCAAAGTATTACCCACTCGAGAAACGCCTCTGACCCATGGCCTCCGGTCTCCATGATGAGAGCAAGTCCGTGCCCGGCCTGGCCCCACAGTCTCACAGTCTCGGCACTGCCCCTCTGCTCCTCTATGGTCACCTCGTTTGGCCCTCTGGTCTCAGTGTGACCTGGTTTCTACTACCTTGTCACTTCAAGCAGGAAGAGATCTTGAACATATTCCACTAGTGACTCTTCTTCCTTGATGATTCTGGGAATTCTTTCTTCCAGCTTCTGAGACGCTCTCTGACATGAAAGTGTGGTTTATCTCTTTCAGCAGACGGCAAGGAGACAATAGGTAGTGATTTGCTTCACACCCTCTAGTCAAGTGGCCAATCAGAAAGCATCCAATTCCATCCGAGCCAGTAATACAACAGAGAATTCCCTCCAAAATGGGATCATCACCACAGGCTTAGAGGCCAGTTTGCAATGCATCACAAAAGGCATTTTGGCTAAAAGGGTGGTATGCATTGTCTACATCTTGGGCGGAGGCAGGGAATGGCTTAAAAATATGTAGAAAAGTGGAATTAAAAGTCAATGGAAATTTCGCATGAACGTTTCGGAGGTCCCTCAAACTTCACTCAGCATCGTGTTCTCAGAGTTCATCTGTATCGGGACCTCATTTCCTTTATGGCTTAGTAGTTTTCCATTGGACGTGTACATTTCCTGAACCCACTCACCTGGTGATGAGCAGTTAGGTTGTGTGTTAGTCTGAGTAGAGTAGAGAAATTTATAGACACTCTTGTGTATAAGAAAGAGCTTACATAAAAGAGCAATTGGATATTGAGAAAACATGCCAGCCCCATTCAGATCAAGTCCATAAGTCCAATATCAGCCCATATTTCTGAAACCAATCTATAAATTCCTCTTCAGACTCACGCAACACATGCAATGATGCTGAATGCGGGAAGATCACAGGCCAGTGGGTGGAAAGTCTTGTGGGTCTCCATGTCAGGGGTCTCAATGCGGCTCCAGGGCTCTAGCTTAGCTCCATGTGTCTTTGTCCGCAGGAATGTCTCTCTCGGGGAGTGAGTTTCTATCTCCATAGCGCCTCCAAAGGAGGTCATCAAGCTGCGACCTGACTGACAGTCTAAACTCCACCGCTTCACTATTAAGTCTCAAATTGACAACAGATTATGTAACTTAGATTTCTTTGTGAGAAATACCTCGGTCCTTGGCTTAGCATGAGAAAGAATTCACAGCAAAGTCTGGTTTATGATCTAAGTGGATTTTATAAAGGATACAAGGAGTTTCAGGTTTTACACAGACATCCTCAGGGCACTTCACACCCACATGTGGAAACCTGAGGCCAGAGAAACCCGGGTCAGTCTACTGGCAGGGGAGCAGCTGGAAAAGAAGAGACTGAGGCACCATGGGGTGGGACCTCACCCAGGCAGCTTGGGACCTCACCCCAACCTCGCTAAACTGTGTGGGAGCCACTGGGAGAGAGAGTGGTCGTCTCAAACTTTCTGGATTTTCAGGGCCCTATGCTGGGAGGTGTAGTCAGTGGTACTGGTTGACCCTGTTGGCTGAATTAAGCTCACTTGGCACAGATGGGGGCCCACCCAGGTGTGCCTCCCCTCTGGCTCAGGGCCTGAATGTAAGCAGGCCCTCCAGCCTTTATGGCTGGCTGGACTCACCTGATTCTCTGCAGCAACCTCCTGTAGGGGCACCTTAGCGTAGAGAGGGCCAACTTCTTACCCAGCTACTTAACAGAGCTACCACAGCTTGCTTCTACTTTGGGGCCTTTGGGAGTAGAGTTATAACCGCTGCTGGTGTTCCTGTGTCTGCTGGCATAACTGTTTTCAAAACCCCAGGTTATATACACGGGAGTGGGTTGCTGGGTCAGGCAGTAGTTCTAGGCTTAATTTTTTTTTTTTCAGAAACTCCTAGACTGTGTTCCATAACAGCCACACCAGTTTGGATTCCACCCAGTCAGGAATCGCGCCTTCCGTTTCCCTGCGTCTCACCAACACTTGTGATTTCCCACACTTCTCTGTTCTCACTGCCTAGTTTCGGCCTCAGAGTAAACCCCCAACCCCACTGAGAAAGGCAGAAAGCCCCAGAGGCCTCACGTGACTGGAGCGCATGCCTGCTCTTCTCAGGGATGAGAGGTGAGGGGCTGCCAGTAAGCAATAGCCACACAGGACCCCTTGAATCTATTGCATCAGGGGAACCTGAGGGGGCTGCAAAGAGTTCAAGGAAAAAGTCATTATCCTTGTCGTTCTCCCCCCCATAAGTATTGTGAAGCTCCCCCCTAGGTCTATGACTTAAACCAACTCCTCTTCTGCCCTTTACATGATCTTCTTCATATGGCTGTCCCAAGCACGTTCAGCTCTCGTGTTGCAAAAGCCTTAGGAGACTGCAGTCCGCCTGGCTGGCCATCCAGCGCCAGTATTTAGCAGCTGAGTGGCCTTGAGCAATGTTAGGAAGATGCATTGCTGGGCTAACCTCAGGAAGTCTGGGGGGCCTGATGCAGTCGGATGTTCGTCACTGGAGTTAAAAAGCTACAGGTAGTCACTTAAGCTGGGAAGGTATTTTCTCTCAGCGCTGGGGCAGGTAAAGAACAAAGAACACAAGCTATGTGTGGACATACCTGTGGCCAGGGGCACCCTGGTAGTTAGTAGGGAGGACCCACTGAGCAGCGCCTTCCCCGTGGCACAAAGTGGGGTGTACATGGAAAAGTTGTCATTTCTGCCCCCATAGCCATTGAGCCAGGAGGCACAGCTCCTTATAGTACTTTTACTGTTGTCCGCGGTCGGATTCTTGTAAGTAATCAAAATTTCTTTCCACTAGCGTGTGTTTAGGCTGCGACCAGATGGGCATGATGTATAAAGAGACATGGCTGCCTAGAAATTGGGAACAACCTGTGGGCAGCAGGCAGAGTTATGGATGAGTGGAGCAGGACACGTGGTCCTCTGAACCGCACATGTTCCCTGAGTCAGGAATTTGGGGATGGTTTCGCTGTGTGGTTCCAGCGTAGGAACCACATGCAATTCTCATGGAATTGCAGCCAAGAGATTCACGAGGACTGCAGTCATCTGAAGGCTGGACTGCGGTGGGAGGATCTAGTTCTAAAGCGGCACGCTCACATGGTTGACAAGATGGTGCTGGCTGTTGGCCTTAGACCTCAGTTCCTCACCACCTGGCCCTGTTCATAGACTTTGAGTGGCTTCACCGCACGGCAGCTGACTTCCTCCAAGAGCGAATGACTCAAGAGAGCACGATGGAAGCCACTATCACTTTATGCCTTAACCTTGGAAGCCACTCTGTCCTTTACAGGACACCCTACTGGCTATACAAGCCAAAGCTCTCAGTGCAGAGGGAGACTGCTATACAAGAGAGGGATCATCAGGGGCCAGAAATCACCAGGGCCATCTTGCAGATGGGTTGGCACCCTAGCAAAGGAGCCGTGAAGCCTGTTTTCTTACAGATCAGCTTAAATCCAACTTGAAAAACTGTGCTTACTAGGGATTCCTCTACAATCTGAATTAAGTGTGATTCGTGTCACCAAATTGTACCTGTAAAAATACGTCGGACTGGCAAATGTGCTATACGTATGTGTGTGTGTGTGTGTGTACAGCAATAAAAAAAACACCATGCTCCCTCATTGAAAATTTCTTCGGTCCAGTGTCACCAAGGTTCGCTCACCTGGACGAAGGCTGGAAACAGGAAGTGACTACCCCAGGCTGGGTCTGTTTGTTCCTGAATGAAGTGGGTCTCACAGGGCTAATGGAGGCGTATTCTGAAATAAATACTTTAGTATCTTCCCACGCTCTACGTGACTGCGGTGCATGAATGGGAGATGCTGGCACCTTTATCATCAATATCCAGATCCCCTTCCTCTGGACACGTAACAGAATCCATGTGTTTTTGTTGTCTAGTGCTGTGATCCCAGAAAGATGACAAGGGGATGGTTTTGCTCAACAGACATTTGATCACAGTATAACCACAAATGAAACTCGCGGCCATCAAGTTGATTCTGACTGGTAGTGGCCCTTCAGGACAGGGTAGGACTGCCCCTGTGGATTTCTGAGACAGTAACTCTTCATGGGAGTAGACAGCTTCATCGTTCTCTGACAGTAGTTTTAAACTGTGTTATTGTATCAGCCCAACTGCATACGCACTATATTACCAGGGGCTAGAAGTCTGAATTTAGAGCGCTGGCTCTAGGAGGAGGTTGTCTTTCTCCAGTGGCTCTGGGGAAAGTTCTTGTCTCTTGTCAACATCTGTGGGCTTGACCTCAATCTTTCCCTGGGTCTAGGAGGTTCCCAGCACAGGAACCCAGGTCCAAAGGGCACCATCTGCTCCTGGCTCTTCTTTCTTGATGGTAATAAATCCCTCGCTTTCTGTTTTCGTTTTTCTCTTATGAGATGAAAGATTTTACAAGACACGCCCCAGGAAAACTCCCCTTACATAATAGGATCAGGGCTCTGACCTGATTAAGGGAGTTGCAGTTAGTGATAATGCCCTCATCACTAATTGGCTGATCATATCAGAGACTATATGAGGGGTGCTCACATAATTGCCAAATTACATCATTAGATAACTGCCAAACATCTGAGAAGCCTGGCCCGGCCAAATGGATACAAATTTGGGGGAGACAAAATCCAACTCATGTACCTTGGATCTAGATCAGTGGTTCTCAACCTGTGGGTTGTGACCCCTTTGAAGGTCGAACAACCCTTTCATAGGGGTCGCCTAAGACCATTGGAAAACATATTTCTGATGGTCTTAGGAACCCAGACACCACTCCTCTATCCGTCTCCAGGCGGATCAGCCCACATGCAGATATGCCCATATATGAGCAACCCGGCGTGAAGACTGTTACTCATGCTATACCATGCTTCAAGACAAAATGTCATTTATTTGTCATTAGAAATAATTATTTCCCCTCACTGACCCATGGCCCTACTGAGGACAACACCGGCCCAGTCTGACCCCGCGACACTGAGGCAAAACACTAAAGGCGTGTGACAG
>NW_022107431.1:18099006-18120562 GCF_000313985.2 Echinops telfairi
TGGGTTGGAAAGAGGGAACCGATTACAAGGAACTATATGTGACCTCCTCCCTGAGGGACGGACAACAGAAAAGTGGGTGAAGGGAGACGTTGGGCAGGGCAGAATATAACAAAATAAACAATTTATAAATTATCAAGGGCTCATGAGGGAGAAGGGAACGGGGAGGGAGGGGGAAAAAAATGAGGACCTGATGCCAGGGGCTTAAGTGGAGAGCAAATGTTTTGAGAATGATGAGGCCAATGAATGTACAAATATGCTTTACACAATTGATGTGTATATGGATTGTGATAAGAGTTGTATGAGCCCCTAATAAAACGATTAAAAAAAAGAGTAAAGAAAGGTCATAATAAATAAATAAATGAATAAATGATAAAGGGTGGTGGCATTAGGAAGATTGAGAACCACTCACCTAGATGGACCCTTGGGCCTAGTTCATGCAGTGCAATGTGAGCAGAAATGACATATCCCGACTAAGGGAGGATGTGACCTGCAATGTACACGTTTTCTCGCTTAAAAAGAATTGATGGAAGAAACCAAAGCACTAGGAGATGGCAGAGTCACCTGTTAGAATGAGCCTGGATCCAAAAAGAATGCGTGGAGCAGAGTTCCCTCCCTGCCTCCTGAGACATCCTGTGCGAGGGTGACTGGCTGGCACCCCTGACTGTGTTAAGAAACGGAACTGTTGGGGGTTTTGTTACACACCCAGCATTCCTTGCTACGGCCAAAGTCTAGTATAACACATGCTTCCATCTGTGCCGTCCCGAGATTCCATCTAATTATTACAAAACCAAGTCCAGGTTTACTTCATTTACTATTTGTGCCTTATGACTGGATGTGCTGCCACTGTACTTGCAGGTGAGTCAGTTCCTCTCCTGGTGGCTCTGTGTGTCCAGTGAGCTGCTTCACGGTGTTTTCAAGGCAGCGAACTTTCAGTCTCAAATCACCAGGCCTGTCTTCTGAGGCCTCTCTGGGTGGGTCTGAACCTTCAACCTTTTGGCTAGAAGTTGAACCCTGAACCATTTCCTCTACCCAGGGACATCATCCTTCCATGTATCATTTAAAAACTAAGGTAGCCAAAGCCCAGAGCGTAGTTCTTAGGTGGAAATGTTTAGACAACGGATAACACTGGGTTGGTTCGTTTGTTTTTCACACCTGGCTCAAAAGAGCAGACAGGAACATGAGGTTGGAAAAAAAAAAACCAAGCAGTAAATAAAGGTTATAAAAAATGCAATGCTCTATAAAAATTGATCCGGTGTGTTGAAACATTAAAGGAATTCTTTGTCTCTTAATAAACGTCAAAGTGTACCACAAGGTTCTTTTTATAGCCCAAGGACTGGGCTAATAATAAATATTTAACCCTGCAATGCTAGAATTAAAGGTCATCTCTGGAAACCTCAACAACATCCTTATAAATAACTCCTAAATCTGGTCAGTCTAATCAAGGACTCTTCCCAGGAAGAACAAGATCGCAGCCTTCGACGTGTGATTCTGGCTCCATATGGTCCTATTCTGTTGGGGCTGCCGCTCCTCAGAGCCTCCTGACACCTCAAACTCAAGCACCTCTTGGGGCAACAGCAGGAACTCAGGCAGGAGGTGGGATTCCCAGGCTCTTGGGGGGCTTCAGAGCCAGCTGGTCCTTCTGGCTTAGAGCTTTGAGATGCATTCAAGACACAGTGGTCTCAGATTACATAAATCTTAAGTCTCTAAGTCTTGTCCCTGGTAAAGAATATTGAAAAGACCATGACCTGCTAAAAGGACAATCAGACCTGGGAAGAAGTACGTATGGCTAGAGTGCTGCTTAGAGGCAAGGATGGCCAGACTTGTTCCCCATACTCTGGCCACGTTGTCAGGGGAGGCCAGTCCCTGGAGAAGGACATCACGCTTGGTAAAGTACAGGGGTAGCGAAACAGAGGAAGGCCCCCCCAAGAGATGGATGGACACTGTGGCTGCACCAATGGGCTCATGCAGAGGGACAACTGTGAGGGTGGCGTAGGACTACGCAGTGCTTCGCTCTGTTGTGCATGAGGTCGCACTGGGTCGGAGCCAACTCCATGGCACCTAAGAACATCTCTTGTCCCTAAGGCCCTTCCATTATTTTCCTTCATCAACTCAAGACTTCAGGACTTCCTGGGTGGCGCCAATGGCTCAATGCTGGGCTACTCACGGAAAGGCTCGTGGTTTGAATCCTCCCAAAACCCCTCAAGAAGAAAGCCCCAGTGACCAGCTTCCAACAGTCCCCATCACCAAAGCTGCCTGGAGCTCAGCTCTATGCTGACAGACGAGGGCTTGTGTCTAGATGTTTTGGTCTGTTTGCTCAGATAGCTCCCATGGGTTACAAACAAATTCCTGCCACACTTCCAACTTCTCCGGAGGTGTGAGTGTGCCTGGCCGTGGAGAGGCGCTGCTGACGGAGACCACTAGACCGAGGGATGATGTCCCTGTCGCGACCACAGGACACAATCATAATTCAGCCGCGGTACAGCCACAAGTCAAACATCTCCCCGATCGGGGCGGGGAGGGGGCGGGCAGAGACAGGCAGAGACAACTAAAGCTGGACAAAGAAAGTAATCATTTACTTTGGGGTTGTTCTGTTCATTAACAGACTCTTTGCACAAACTGCAGCTTCTTAGCCCCCTGCAAAAAGAGTGGCATGTTCGGCAGGGCCGGGAAATGTCTTTGCTGTAGAAGAATTCCCAGCACATGGAAGGCGAGGTGTCGTTTTCTGTGTCGGCATGTGTACCCAAAGGCCAGCGAGTTCTAGGCCCCTGATGTAACAGTTTGAAAACTCAAGTAATGTGAGGGCAAGGCATTTTCAGGCATGCTTGAACTGAAAACAAAGGGAAGTGATCATTTTTATAGCACATCTGTATTTACATGATCTGGAAGACATAAATCACTAACACGCTAAGAAAGCTCTGGGGCTGCAGGAGGGTGGGGTGGGGTGGGGGCTGTCAACTACACCTCCTTAAGAATCTGATGAAGTGATCTCTCAGGAATCACGCTTTGAAACGTTTAGGACGTCTGGGTCACGTCTGACAGGACTGCGCCATCTAGTGGCCTTACAGGGATTGCCTGGAGCTGGAATTAGACGGGGACACAGAGGTGTGCAATTCCCTTGGTCCTGCACCATCCTCACAATTGTTAGGTGTGAGCTACTGTGTCATCCATCTTGTCAAGGGTCTTCCTTGTTGTCGCCGCCCCCTCTACTTTGCCAAACATGGTGTTCTTCTCCAGGGTTGGGATCCCTAGGAGTTCATTAATTAGTTCTGAGAAGGAGATCTCCCAAATTTCTTCCTGGTCTGTCTTAGCCTGAAGGCTGTTCACCATGAGTGAACTCGCCGGCATTTGAAATACTGAATGCATGGTTTCCAGCATTGTAACAGCATGCAAGCCACCAGAGGATGCCAAGCCAACAGATGGGTGGTGACAACTCCAATTAAAAGGGTATTAAAGGAGTATTTCCATGGCACCGACCTGTAGCTATTCTGAAATTACTTAAGTCAGTGGAGTGAAAGCTCATGCATTTTAAGTAAATGACTAATTTTAAGCCACCCATTCCATCATCTAAAAGCATCCACTCACAAGTAATGCAGTCATTGTAGCATACTAATTTTAGAACATTTACATTACCCTCCAAAGAACTTTCTGTTCTTTCTCTGTTTCAGTCCCTGGCAACCACGGTTCTTCTCTCTGTGTCTAGGGGTTTGCCCCTTCTGGGCATTTTGTGAGATGCCCTGTTAGCAGCAGGCTAACAAGGTCCGCGGTTTAAAACCACCAGCCTTTCTGAGGGAAAAAGATGAGGCTTTCTCCTCTCATAAAGAGTTACATTCTCAGAAACCACAGGGGCAGTTCTACCCTGTCCCATACAGCGCTATGAGTCAGCATCGGCTCGATGGTGGGGAGTGGGGGCATTTTATAGACGTGGGATCATACAATATGTGGTCTTTGTAGTCTGGCATCGTTTACTTATAATAGTTGCAAAGTCCGTCTGTTTTGTAGCATCGAGTGCTTTTACCCTTTTCCTGGCTGAGTAACAGGGCGGTTATGAGTCAGGGTCAACTCAACGGCACTCGGCCACACTTGTCCACGATATGAATATACTGAATCATGATGCTTCTGCACTCGGCCACACTTGTCTGCGATATGGATATACGGTATCATGATGCTTCTGCACTCGGCCACACTTGTCTGCGATATGGATATACTGAATCATGATGCTTCTGCACTCGACCACACTTGTCTGCGATATGGATATACGGTATCATGATGTTTGGCACTCGCCGGTTCAGGAACTGCACTGGTTGACGCTGCTCTTTGGCTGTGGTGAGCCATCCTTCCGTGAACAGTCATGCTCCATTTTGTGTGCCAACCTATGTTCTCAGTGCTCCTGGGCCTACACCGAGCCGTGGAATTGTTGGTTCTAAAGCAATTCTATGTTTACTTTTGTGAGGATTAGCCAAGCTTTCTTCCACGATGATGGAACCATTCTAAACTCTCACCAGCTCTGGACATCATTCCCCATTTCTCTAAACCCTTTCCAAAACATACACTTTTCCACTTTAAAATGCTGCTGTTATTATAGCCTTTCTGGGGAGCATAAAGCGATCGCTGGCTTTCTCTGAAAGAGCGATTATTCATGCAAATATGGGGCGAAATGCATGGGTGACCTTGTAGGAAAGACCTCTCCATCCTGAGGCCAGGCGTATCCTTCGCCCTCACCCAGCCCAGAAGAGACTGACACCCAACAATCTATCGTGGGACCATCTAGAAGACCCCAGTCTGAGTTAGAGCTAAGAGAAGAGGTCTCCCCCTGATGCCTGGGGAAAAGGCCCCAAACCCAACCTCACTGCTATGGAGTCAGTGCCGATTCCTAGCCAGCCCCTGTCGGTTCCAAGACTGTAACCGTTTATGGGAGTAGAAAGCCTAGTCTTTCTCCTGCAGAGCTGCTGGTGGGTTCAAACTGCCGACCATGAGGATGGCAGCCCAACATGTAACCACTCCACCACCGGGGCTCTTTGAGGCAGGAAAGTTCTCTGCGCTTTACTGATTCTCAGACTCGCCCCGCAACGGACAAGTCACTTCTTCACAAGGCTGCACCACTTTCGTTCCAACGTTTCGAATGTCCTGACTCTCTCTGAGTGTGCCGCCCTGTCACTCCCACAGAGACTGAAGCCTCATGACAAATCCTAAACCACGTCACACCACCTACTGCCCTCATCGTCAGCATTTCCCTTCATCGCGCGTGATGTCTTCAAACCTCGATACTTTTTCTGTGAAGTCATGCTTTCCCATCCCTGGTGCCTTCGTCTAGATCTTGAAATGGGTCAAGAGCCTTTCAAACATCTGAGCAAAATGTGTCCTGGCAGCCGGGGAGTACAAGGAGCGCATGATTTGGCTGGGGTGCCCTGCTGCCTCTCTGAATACGCTCTAAGACTGCGTGACTCTGGGGCAATGATGTAACTCGTTGGTTCCAGTTGTGCTTGTCCCAATCTGCTAAAACCCCCAAGGCTTTTTCAAATGACCCGCTGGTCCCTCACTGTTCCTTGATCGGCTGGTTGTTGAAGCGTATGTGTTTATCCCTCTTAACTTTCATTTTTCCTGTGATGCTAACTTGCTGGAATCTTCTGGACTCACTGATCTGGTTTCCGCCCCAGCAACTGTCCCTCTGGGCTTTCGCCCATCACAGATGAGAGAGGTATTTTTATCTGCCTCTGACATCAGCTCATCAGCTCATTAGCTCTGCCTGGTCAGAGAGCCTTTTACCCAGGGCAGCATCTAACGCTGCCACCGGCAACCCCATAAAGCAGTAATGGCAGAACACCTGTTCACGTGGCTGGCTCTCTGTTCACTTGGATGGACATCCCCTTGAAGGTCACCCAGCTCTCCATTCCGTCCTTGGTCAGGACTATCAGCTACCCGTCGCCCTCAGATCAGTTCACGCTTGATGACCCTCCCCCTGTGTGGCAGAGCAGAGCTGTGCCCCGGAGGGTTTTCCACGGCTGAGTTTCTGCAAGAAGGTAGTCCGGTCTTTCTCTTCAGGCACTTCTGGGTGGACGCAAACCGGTCGGTTAGCTGCTGAGTGTTTGCACTGCCAGCACCGGCCAGGTTCTGGCCAGGACGAGTTGCTCCATGCGTGTCGGTGGAATTGAAGCCAATGCAAGTTCCCTTTCAAATGCCAACTTAGAGCTGTTCAGACAGCCATTTGCCAAACACTTGAGATGCTTCTTGTGCTTTGCTGTCTAGCTGCGGTTAAGTGATGACGAAGAAAGGAAAAACTGTTCACTAGCACCTTCTGCCTACTCTCCCATTTGAGGGCTGGTGATGATAGCGTGTACTTTGTCAGTTTTACTGTGTGTTAGGATCTGTGCTCAGCATTTTATTTATGTCAATCATCGCCTCCCCTTATCTATTCTAACAAATAGATAAGCAAGCCACACCAAAGAGCAAACAAACAGAGAAAACCAAAACCAAGCTTACTGCCATTGAGTTGACGCCGACTCATAGCGAGCCTGTAGGACAGGGTAGAACTGCCCTGTTGAGTTCCAAGACTATAGCTCTTTTTGTGAGTAGAAGCTCTATCTTTCGTCCTCAGGGTGGTTTTGAACTGCTGACCTGGTCCTTAGCAGCACCGTGTGTAAACACAGCAGGTAACCACGATGCCACTTTGAAACTCTAACAAGAAGCATCCCGCCCAGCCATGAGGAAATGTCCAAATAGTACTGAGGGCTGAGCAAATTTAATCCACATCATGTGGTGTCCACTTGAGGGTATTGAGAGTGAGGGGTGGAGTTGAGCCTGTCCATCAGGTTGCAACGTGATTGGAGGTTGACTCTGGAGGCTGGCCTCCCTCTCTCTCTGCTTCACTTTCTTGTTGAAGAGTCACACGTGGTGAGGCGCTAAGTCACTGTGCTTGCTGGCACTGTTTGTGAACTCCTGAAAACAGACTGAGGCCGGCAGGAGGGATTTCATTGTAAAAGATTGTTCTGGAGCGTTAGGGTGCGCGTTTGGTAGCAGCTAGGCGAGACCTATGGTGGAATGGAGCTTACATGGATGGTGTCTCTCAACACCACACGTTGAAATCCTAACCCCTATAGGTCAATAGAATTCCTCTTGACAATAGGGGTTTTCTTTTGTTAGGTTCTGAGGGCGTCACAATGGGATGCTCCTAAAACGCATCACTTCCAAGTGCAAACCAGCTATCAAGGAGCAGGCAGACACTTGTGATTGTGGGAGACAGATGTCTCCCAAGTTGTTTCCCCCAAATATATATTAGACTTAGGACACTGCTTGCAGCTAATGGTAAATGATTGTCAAGTTACCTCCCTTAGGATCCGCCCATCTTGTCACATGTATACCCCCAATACCTCCCCTTCCTACTACATGGATACCCCTAGATCACCACCATCCCATTACTGTATTACCTATAGCATAACCCTTTCCTGTGACACATGTCCTCACCTGTAATTAGGGGGCTTGCACGTCCCCAGAGAATATAAAAGCCTTGGTTAGCAATAAAGATCTCTCTCTCTCTCTCTCCATGTGGACCACCAAGTGGGCTGAGGTGAGCATGCTACCATGAAATGTGTCTGACTCCACTATTTCAATCTTTCTTCTATCTCTCATGCTCTCTATAACTTTACTGTAATCTTTACTTATTACCGCTGTACAATTGCGCCTACCAGACCTGTGATGATGTGTTAGGGGCTGGTCTACCCTGACATGTGGTGCCCTCGAGTTTCAGAGTAGAACTGTGCTCTGCAGGGGCTTCCCAACTGACTGCTTGAGACACGTAGATTGCGTAGATCTCCTCCTAAAGTCTGGCTGGACTCAAGCCTCCATGCTCTTGGTTAGCTGCTGAACAAGTTAACCCTCCTCCACCCGCAAAATAACCCTCCTGTCATCGAGTCAATGCCAACCCCTAACAAGTCTGTCTCGGAAGCGGTATGGCCAGAGGGCTCCTTAGAGGCCAGGGTGAAGAGACTGAGTCTTACAGACTTTGGGCATGTGGTCAGGAGAGACCAGTCCCTGGAGAAGGACAGCATTCTGGGTAACGTGGAGGGGCAGCAAAAGAGGAGGGCCCTCAAGGAGATGGACGCAGTGACTGAAACACTGGGCTCAGGCACAGGAACAGTTGTGAGGATGGTGCAGGGTTTTTCTGTTGTGCAGAGGGTCGCTTTGAACGGGAGCCAGCTCGATGGCACCTAACAGCAAGGGCAATTGTCCCTCCTCAGTGGCGTCTTATAAAACCACCAGAATAGATGTAGCGATCCATACACTGGGGGAACAGCACCGAAACACCCAGGAACATCTAGGGGCTCCCTTAGCCCACCCACATGGGGGACATCCTCCCCCCGGTCAAGACCCTGATTTGGACTTGGCGCTTCCCAATCTGTGAGCCAACAAATTCCAGTTCCTGAAAGTCACCCTTGTGTTCTGACAGCATCAGTAACCAAGACAAGGCTTTTGGAGGAAAAGGAATCTCACCTCTGGGTTGGAGCCCAGGGACCAGAGGACTGAAAGTCCCATAAATCAAATACTTGTCAGGTGAGTCCTCCCAGTGTTTGATGGCCAAACTGAATACACGTCCCATTTCTGCCTTTCGGAGGACAGCAGTAGACGGCCTGCCTGCTCCTGAACATTGGCTTTTGGAAAATCAAAGCCAATTGTGTAGACATTGGAAACAACCCCCGCCCTACCTCCCTGTGTTTAGACTTGTTTAAGCGATAGTGATCTCTTTTCTAAAGTTTCCATCCAGCAGTTTTTATGAGGAGAGGGAAAAAAATCACTTACCCAATTTGTATCCCATGCTGAAGCCATTTGCTCTCGACACTATACATTGATTTTGGGGGAAGACACACTCTGCTCCAAGAGGTTACCCCTGTAGTCACTGAGTGTTTAAGGTCTATTTTGCATCACGATTAGGCCTATTGTGTTCTGAGGCTGCAGAGATCATGGCGAGAGGTGCTAATGATTTTCAGAGGTTATTGAATCAATCGGATTCTAAGAGTAACGATATCGTTTATTGGCTGTCCTTCACGATCAAACGCAATGATGCTGATTCCATTCTGGGGCCACACTTTGGTTGCTTTTCCAGGCTGAGGGTGGTTGCCTGGATTCTCTAAAGTGAGAAACGTTGTCGAAATCTAGATGCCATATTGATTCATTCCTCTTGGTAACTGGTGGATCAGTACAAATCCCTGGCTGGGAACCACACCCCAATGGGTCTCTAGAGAGAGACCCGGGCAGGCTGCCTTATCCCACATGACTTTGCCGATGGCTACGTGGCAGGTTACTGATGGACCCATGAGAAATCTACTCTGTATTCATGTTAGCGAGAGAGTACGTTTTGATTTCTGCAAAATCAGGCACCCACGCCCACAGACAAATCAGACAAAAAGGTGGGGACTGGATGCCCTGGTTTACAAGCCCCCTGCCCTGATTCCTCATTGGCTGAGTACTGAGAACAGTCTTCCCCGAATGTCCCCTAAGATGTCTCTCTCCCTCCAGAGCTCAGTCACCTCCCCACGTCCCCCTTTCTTCATTCATCCGGTCCCCACATTCCGTACCCAGGTGTCTCAGCTCTAGCCATTGTGTCGCTGCTATCAGCTGGTGTCCTGGCTACTTAGTAACGACGTGACTCTTTTTCTCTGCCTGCTGAAGAGGGACCAGCCTGGAGACGGATGTCTCACGTCCAACAGTCTCATCCTCCCTGCGTCTCGGCAGACGTCCACAGTGGGCGGCATCCAGGTACTCATCTTCTGACTTCAGGTGTAGGATGCAGCGAGCTCAGCATCGCCAGCACTGTCTGTTCGAGGGAGGGCTGGTTTTTCTGCCGTCAAAGGCTCCTGGCCCATCTGAGCAGAATAACTTTTAGCTATACACCCTCTCCTCATTTATCAACTATCTTGTTGCACTGACAGCCACAGTAAAAGAAAATAATAATAAAACAACCACTACTGTTCAACGATCTTTCACACAAATGGCAGAAGTCTTACAGTCATAAACACGGAGGTGGGAGGCCAGAGGAAGGCGGGCTGGTCCAGGATTCTCTGTGGTTTGGCAGTTACGTAATGATGTCACTTGACAGAGAGGCCATGGGATCTGACAGCTAGGGGGTGATGTAATCAACCACGCACTAGTGATCTGATGTAGTCATCCTCCATTTTTGCACGTCACCAATTGTCACATAATGCCCTGGTCTTTGGAACCCCAGGGTGTCAGTCAATGGGAAGAGGATGCATTTGTCCCTTAATCATTAGTCATTGTGAAATGTCCTCACTGCAGTGCTTCGCTTTATAAGTGAATTATTCCAAGGGGAAAACCAGTGAATTCCACATACCACGTACCCAATATGAGGGTAAGTCAGAAAGGATTGCTTAAAAAGCAACAACAGAGAAATCTATTTTAAAACAAACAAAAAAATCAGCATATGAAGCTGTTGATTCGTGGCATCTCCTTCTAGGTCTATACGCTTCTAAAGCCAGTGTTTTTGGGGCCCTGATGACACAGTGGTTACTTATCGGACTGCTAACTGCAAGGTCAGCAGTTTGAAACCACCAATGGTTGTATGGGAGAAAGATGAGGCTCTCTACTACCGTAAAGAGTTACAGTCTTGGAAACCCACAAGGGCCGCTAGCTATGCCGTCTTCTACAGCTTCCCTGTGAGTCAGAATCGACTCCCACAGCAATGAGTTTTTTAGAAACCTTCCCTGGACAACTCTACCCACTTTGATCTGCCCCACGGTACTGTCAGCAGCCACCCACTGAGCTCAGAGACAGGGCGAAGCACGTTATGCTTGGACTAAACCTGTGAACCGGAACCCTTGGGGCAACCTCTGTGAATGATCTTCTAGGAGAAAGTCAGTCTGTTCCAACCTCTCCTTCTTAACCTTGGCCTTAACAAGGATTGATCTGTGGGCAACTGGTCGGTGCATATCACAGCTTACAGTTTTTGATCAATGAGGGCCATGTATCTTATCAAAAGAAAAAATAATGGCTTTTAAAACTGTATCTGTTTGTAGGTCAGGCTTGGAATTATTTTGATAATGCTTTATGATTTATCATCTTCAAGTGAGTCCTTTATCTCAGCGGCTGTGGACTGTGGCCTCCGCAGGTGATATGATGTGTGGCATATTGAAATGGGCCAAGAGCCAGTTTCACATGCCCGAGAGTAAACTGGGTAAAGCATGGTATTCTGTAGGAAAGACCTAGCACAGGCCAACCGTGTCCAAGAGCGCTTGTGTTTAGATACCTGGAGGTCCTGTGTCATCAGTGTACCTGGACCCCGAGTGCGGGGAGGGCAGAGTTACCCACCACCCCCACCACCCCATTGTCTGCATCTTCACTTTCCAATTTGTTGTGTTCATTTTTCTTTTGGCGGCGCATCAAGAGTGTCAGCTGCTTCCAATCCTTATTGACAGTTCACCTGCTCCCTGACGATTCAATGGCTGCCACTTCCTTGGGGACCCCTTGTGTGCCAGAATTCTGAGCTAGAGGGTTTGCAATGGCTGCTTTTAAAATAAATAGATCACCAGAACTTTCTCCTGTCAGTGGACTCCCACCTCCTACCTCTAGGTTAGGGGCTAACCAGGTGAACCATTGCATTCAGGAAATCCTTAAGAATGGAGACAAGCACAAAGAAAATCTCCTATAATTGATGTGGTGATGATTGCACACCTCATTTAAAATACATTTAAATTGTTAAATAGTATGGTTCGTGAGTGATAGCTCAATAGAACTGTTAAAAATGAATTTTAAAAGGACATAAAGAGATTTTAAAAATAAATCAGAGTGACTGCATGGACACCCAATTCTCAGAGAGCATCCAGCATGGACTTGGCCACTTAAAGAAGTACTTCAGAGTGAAGTCGTAAAGAACTGAAGCTGCCATATGCCAGCTTGGATTTTATGTCTCATATGCATTTTAATTAGTGGACATCCTGCCTCTTTCAAGTTGTATTTTCTCTCTAGCTTCTTCCTCCTCACTCCAGCCCCCACCCGCCTCTGATGCTCCCTTTCAAGGTCATTGCCAGAGTGCACGCAGCCTCTGGAGTAGTCTCCGCCTCTAAGCTAGGAAACTCTTGAGTTTTGCTTTCAACGTGGGGAAAAAAACCCAACACGCCTGGATGAAAACTGGCATGAGTTAAATCGCTTAATTAAGGGAATTACAGGTGTATTCATTTAATTACCATTAAACACTTAATTGAGAAGGCCACTTGCTGCTGGGTGCACAGAGAACTTGAGATAAAACGTTTCCCAAGGCCCCATTTTCCTTTCTGAAGGGGATCGGTTCGTACTTGGACGTCATCTCGTGTCTTCGGCACAGCGCTTTCAGGTGGCCGTGGTTCATAAGCAGACTGCCAGGGCACATAGCCCGACAGGACCCCAAGACCAATTGGTCTTCTTGGGGAAAAACCTGAACTTTAACAGGTAAAGAAGAAAGACCAGAGAGAAACCAGAGGGGCAGCGGGCTTGAGAATCCAAGTCGGAAAGGGGCAGCTGGCAGTGAGTGACCAGCCTGACAGCCAATGGGAGGGGGGGTGGCCTCCCCCCACTGCTCATCCTCATGAGGTGCTCTGCGTGCATCTAACGAGGAAGGGACTGCCGGGCTGCGGGGGAAGTACATTGATGCTCATGGGTGCTCATGCGGCAGCTGAGCGTCGCAGTTTGGGAAATCCCACTTAGAGATACGAAGTCACACCACACTCACTGCCATCGAGTCAGTTCTGACTTACAGGGACCGGAAAGGGCAGAGTGAAACTGCCCCTGTGGGTTTCCAAGACTGGAACTCTTTACGAGAGTAGAACACTTTGTAGGTTTCCTGAGGAGCGGCTGGTGGTTTCAAACAGCTGACCTTGTGGTTGGCAGCCCACGTAGTCATCCCCTCTACCGTCCAGCCTCCTTTGGCCTGTTTCCTGCTACTACCTTCACCTGGTCCCAGCCAGATGACACTCGGCAGCTCTGGAGTCCTGCTCGTTGGGCGTGTCAAGGGCTCCAACCTTAGCGTCACCGTACCTGTACGGTGCTGGGCTCTGCCTATCATCCTCTAAAAGTCTAAACGAAGATTCTAGACGGTCTTTCTGAGGCTGTTCCCCAGCTGGAGACCACATGGGGGCCACACTCTATAGAAAAGGTTCCTGAAGAATGCAGGGCCCCCCGGGCAGAGGTCCTAAGGCACTGGACTGAACTGCAGATCTCAGTGGCCCCTGGAGTGGAAGACAGGAAGCAAGGTGTGTGGTGGCGAAACATCTCCCCGCGGCCCACAGCAGGGCTTCTGCAGGAAGGGGCAGCATCTTCCCCGGTAGTTCACGCCACGTTCCTGAGGGGCCCTTGGGTGCTGTTGGTCATGGGCTCCTATGTGTCTTCTCTCCTGGGCCGGGTTCCTGTCCTCCAGCCTGAAACTCCTCTCCCAAGCAGCCCCACCCCTTGGTGGTCTGCTCTGCACCATAGTGGGTACCACTTTCCGGGTGGCCTCCAGGAAGGTTCGTCCAGCGGGAGGCACTAAGGGAGACTGAGAGGGGAGGAAAGCTGGAGTATTTCGTCTTCTTGTTCCGTCTCAGGCAATCTGTCTGGCTATGGCTTCTTTGCTCTGAGCTCCGGCCCAGCTGTTCTACATGTCCTGGGCTCGGGGTTCTGGGGAGCACCTACTAACCTGTCCCTCCAGCATGGGGTGGGGAGGGTAGGAGGGGCACTACCCTCCCATTGGGCTTCCCATTTCTCCCATCCCCCATGTGCCTAACTGCTTGTATTAAATTCCTGCTATTGACATACTTGGAAGGGTTAGAAGGAGTACCCCCCCAAAACCGGAATTATGCTAGGCAGAGTGGAGCTTTCATAGTATTCATTTTCCCTGCTAGATGAGCACTGAGTGACTCGCTTTGAGTTAGTGCACCCAGTGGTGTCACCTAGGAAGGTTCTCTCTGGTCCCAGTGAATTTTTTTCCTAAAAGCAGTTTCATGTGAACCTCGTTTTTTTGTATGTGTGGTGGCTGATTTAAGAGAACAGTGTGTGGCTGTGAAATTTTGTTTCCTCCTCTGGAAAAATGCCACAGAAACTGTTACAAGGACAGTGCTCTGGGAAAAACTCAAGTGCACAAGTGGTTTTCTCATTTCAAAACAGGTGAAATGTCAATTGATGATAAACCTCATTCTGGATGTCCTTCAACTTCTCTAATGGACAAAAATGTTGACTTATAGTGCATTTGGAGTTTGTTCCACCAGGTCAGACTGTTAATCAAGCTTTCTGTTTTGAGGTTCTGAAAAGATTGCCCAGCAGTGTGTGATAAAAAAAAGGCCTGATTTTTAGGAGACAGGGGACTGGTTTTGCCACCACGACAAGGCACCTGCTCATGCAGCCATCTCAGTACACGAGTTGTTGACAAAAAAGCAGCATGCTTCTCTTGCCCCACACACCTGACTCACCTGACCTCGCTCTGGGCAACTTCTTTTTGTTTCCATGAATGAAGAGGGACTTGAAAGAAAAGCAACTTGACAGCAGAGAAGAGGTGAAGAAGACAACGAGGGAGGCGCTGTCAGCTACCCAAACACATGAATTTGAAAATATTTCCAAGAATGGAAACAAAGATTTGACAAATGTATTAAGTATAATGGAGAGTACTTTGAAGGCCATAAGGTTGTTTTATTTTTTAAAAATTAAGTACTTAGCTTTGGAAAAAAGAAAGAAAAATTCTGGTTTCTTCTGGGAGCCCCCCTGAATGTGCTTTCCTGGCTGATGGCTCACCATGATCCGGCTCACAGCGGCCCCATGTGATGGAGTTGAGCAGCCACCTCCACAGGAGTAGGTTCCCAGGCCGTCCCCTTATGGGCCTGCTGGAGAGTTTTGAACCACCAACCTTTTGGTCAGCAGTCAAGCACCTAACCCTTGTGCCACCAGGGCCACTGATACACACAACCCTCTCTTTCTTAGAGCAGCACAGTGACCTAGTTGGCATTTGTCCCTTCCAGGGGCAGGCGTAAAAGCAGCCTTTTAATTCCTTTTACAGTCCCTCAAACGGTGGAAATAAGAGTGGGCCGTCAGTCCTAGGCTCTCTGTCCATGACCAGAATTTCAATAAACCAGAGAACCAATGGGGTCCTGGTGTGCTGCATCCCTTCCTGCCACCCTGTCCCTGCAATCCCACACTCCCTCACCCCTTGTCCTGACACAGTGCTTCACTGCAGCTGCTTTGTCCAGGGATGAAATCTGAGACACTTGGGCTCCACCTTCCTCCCCACAGTCTCTCCTTCACAATTACAGGAGAGGCTTGGAAGCCTTCCCACCACCCAGCGACCATCGCATTCCAATAGCAGGGGTTCTCAGCCCGTGCTGACCCCATCAGCAAAAGCGTTAGCAAGGACCTCCCCCATCTGGAGACCGGACTTTGTCCCTGCTCTGGGAGAGCTGGGGGTCAAGCAAAGGGGGCGAGCCGAGGCTGAAGGTGGCAAGTACCTCAGCGGGTGACAGAGAGCCCTCACACACAAGGCTGCTTGAACCAGGGGGTGACCCTGTCCTGGCCTCCTGAGACTCAAGCCTGGAGGGAGGATCTCAGGAGACCTCGTCGCCACATTACAGCTGACCTTCAAGGGTCAGAAGACAGCTTGACGGAAAGCGCCAGGGGCTCTCGGGGTCTGGCAGGAGGGTGAGGGGCCAAACAGAGAGTCCACGTCAATGGGGTGGCCCCTCTGAGGGAAGCAGACACGCTGGGGGAAGGCCATTGTCCTTGTGGCCAGCACTGCTGTAACACAAACATCTGAAGTGGATGCCTTTAGCGGACACCCATGTATTGTCACCCAGCTCTGGAGACAGATCTCAACATGACCTTGCCCATGTGGATCCCACCATTGGGGGTCCAAAATGTAAGACAAAAAACCAGACCACTGCCATGGTCAATGCCAGCTCATGGAGGGCTTCCGAGACTGAGCAAACAGCCGCATCTCTCTTCCTCGTAGCAGCTGCTGGTTCCAACTGCTGCCTTGGCAGCGAGCCACCCAGGGGCTGACCCACAGCTCAACCAGGGCTAGTTTGGCTTTGAATACCATCTTCCCGTGGGGCTGCATCTGCCTGTGTGTCAGCGCTGTGTGTCTGTGTGTCATCAGTGTGTGGCAGTGTGCTTTCAGACGGGTGTTGACAGCTCAGAGGTGATGTGGTGGAAGACTCACTCTGCTCTGGGATGGGCCACCCGATGGAGAGAGAAAAACCCGGTTTCCAAGAAGGTCCAGTGGCTCTCCTCACGGTAAGGGACAGTTCTTGCCTATCCTATAGGGTCACCGTGAGTCGGAATCAACTTGATGGCAGTGCATTTGAGGGTTAGGCGAGGAGCCCTGGTGCCGCAGAGCGTGGAGTGCCGGTGCTAACTGCAAGTCAGTGGTTTGAACCCCCCAGCTGCCCTTCAGGAGAAAGACGAGGCTGTCTGCTCCTGTCAAGGTTTACAGACTCAGAACCGGTACGGAGCAATTCTACTGGGTCCTGTAGAGCTGCTGTCCTCTGGTACCAGCTTGAGTTCAGTTTGGGAATTGGAGGGTTAGGACTTCTTCCCAACAGGCTGACACAGGAGGCTGGCTCCTCGAGGCCTGCTCTCTCACTCTCTCTTCTGACGCCCGCTCCTTCACCCACCCTTGGTAGTTACCCGAGTCTGGTCTTCCAGTCCTCAGAGGACAAGGAGCGAAGGACACTGTTGCAGCCCCTGTGTGCTCAAGCCCATAGTCCTGCTCTGCACCCCACCCCCACCCTTCTTCCCCCTTCCCCCTTTCTCCACTGCCCTTCCTCAGCCCCACTCCGGGGGTTTCATTTTCCATCCATTTGGTGGCCCTGCTGTTTGCTAAGTGTTGTATGCATTCCAGGCTGAAAACCAAATGCAAATGGGCTCGAAGGAGAGGCCAGAATAAACACAAAGGTGGGGACCCTGAAGCAACACTTTCCAAGCCTGTGCACACATCCGAGCTGGCCCTCTGCAGGCTCCCATCTGGCTCCAAGCCATTTACTTCCCAAGACACTGGGAGGGCAGTGGGGACAGGCCTCTTTGCAGTTTCTTCTTTGCCTTTTAAGTGAAGACTGGAGAGAAGTCCTCCTCCCCCTGCAGCCTCTGCTGGGTCAGCACTGCCCCCTCCCTCTTACCACCTGCTGGAACCCCCCGTTGCTGCAGCCCAAGACCCAGCAGTTCTACTCCTGGGTTCCAGGGTTCCTCGCCTCGGTGCCCCACATCTCCACAGAGAGCACCGTCCCCATCCATTGAAGCTTTGCCTCCTGGCACCCGTAAGTTTTCCTGGGTGACATGACAAGTCTATCTGTTTAGTCTGTCTTAAGCTGGACGCTCCACTGAACCTGTTCAACAGCGGCGTAGCGACACTCAAGCAGTCCATCCCTGACAGGCGGGCAACAGGCTTGCTCATGAGGTGTGTTGGCCGAGAATCCAGCCAGGTCTTCTGCACGGAAAGGGAGACTTCTATCAGGGCACCAGCCACCAAGACCTTTGTGGGAAACCATGCAACTCCGTTTGTTGCGACAACAGCACTCTCCTATCCGCGTGGGGATCAGTGACGCTCAGCTCAGCGTCTTGGAGAGCAAGAAGAAGATGGTGTATGGGCTTATTCTAAATATTGTCTTTCAGTTCTTTCCCACGCATCCGAGAGCGACAAGGGCTGTGAAGACAATAGACATCAGACGAGAGCGGAAGATGTAAGTTGCCAGAAGGCCCTGCTGGCATCTGGGGGAAGAGTGATTCAGGCGGCTAGCGGGAAGGGTCAACATGTGAGGGGCCCGCGGTGGTGTGCGACTGTCGGGGGAACAAGGGCGGTGCTGCCGTTCTGTGGAAGTGAGCTGAGGGCTGGAGACTCCTGGGTCTGAGCAAGGAGGTTGTTATTCAACACACAACGGGGTTTCATGCAGGTAGTGGTCCTCCGTGTTCCCAGGAGGAGTCAGGAAGACTTGCTGATGGGTTGAGATGCTGAGGGAGTCGAGGATAAGGACACCTGCGCTGGTGGTTTCACCAGCTAGGGGGCGCTATTATTTAGAAAGTGAACCCCCAAAGAGAGTTAGGGGCACGAGGAAGGGAGGAAAACAACTCAAAAGTACTAAAAGAAGGCCGTCATGCCTCTTTGACTTCTGAGTGGACGCGGACAGAAGGGGCTTGCGTGTGAGTTTGGAGTTGTGGTTGGGATTAGAATCTGAAGGGAGGGTGCATTAGAACCCGGCGGGGAGGCCCTGGATGGGGCAATTCATTAACACGCTCAGTCGCCAGTTGAAAAAAAATCGAGGGTTCAGTCCCCACGTTCAAGGCCCTGTGGATCCACTCCAGCAGAGCAGCCATGGGAAAGCCAGTGGAACCCGATGTGAGCCACGGTCAACTCACTGACAGCTGCCTTACTTTATGGATCTTGAAGGCACCGCCGAGGGGGTGGACTGAAGACCCCAGGCTCGCTGAGCTGACTGGGGAATGCTTCTCTAGCCTCCTGGGAGAGGCGTCTCCTGGGACACTTGCTCAACACACATACTACCAGGTGTCTTGGAAATTTTTCATTCTAAAAGGTTATGACTAAATAGGTGGGTGGGTATAGGCAGACTGACAGAAATATTTCTGCATGCATTCGATATCTAATAACATGGACGGGTCACCTAATCACTGGAAAGCCGCGCCCTGGGTTGTGATGGGTAAAGCGATACCAGCATCTTGTGCTTATGAAGAAAAGCCAAGAACGACCAAGACTGTAGCCTGGTTTCATAGAACGAATGGGCCCACCGATGGTCTAAATATCAGCCTCCGAACTTCTTATTGGAATCCCTGTTCGTTGAAGCCACCACAGTCAGCATTGCTACTTTCTGCCAACATCGCTCACCTGATCCTCACGTTCATGATTCTATTTATAAATCAAGTGCACCGAAATGAAAATAAATAAAACCAACCCCTCTTGGGACAAGGGGCTTTGATGAAAGTTTGATTAATAAGAGGTGAATCAATAAACTCCCTTAGACCGTCTACCTTTTATGTTAGCTTTGCTCCTTGTAAGCTGCATTGTGAGGTGAATTACATGTGATTTTCTATTTGAAGATGCCTCAGAGCTGACGGGGCAAGCTGACAACCAGTTTAGCCAAAATGTCCTCATGCACTTAAACACGTCTTTCGAATCTGATCAATTACCCTGAGAAATAGAGTGAATCTATTCTAATACTATTAGTGAACTAAGTCGAATTTTTTCCCACTTTTCAACCTCAGCCTGAAATCCATCTCACTTTTTAAAATTGGAATCATATGGTTTTATTTTTGCAAACATTCAAATCACATTTTTAAAAAATGCAAGATTATTCCTAAATTTAACACGGAAGTATTGATACCATGGGTTTGGTTTCTTTTATCATTTCCATATTGAGTCCTAAATGGTTTCAGATTTGGCCAGTCACTCGCTCCACCAAACCAAAAAGAAAAAACTCACAGCCAGCGAGTCGATGCCAACTCACCGCCATCCTATAGGACTGCGCAGAACTGCCCCTGTGGGTTTCTGAGACCGTAACTCTTTCTGGGAGTAGAAAGCCTCATCTTTCTCCTGAGGAGCAGCTGGTGGTTTCGAACTACTGCAATGCACAACCAGTACACCAGCAGGGCTCCTAGCCATTTGCTCAACAGTGGGATGGATTTACAACCTGGAGGGGAGTCCAACCTCCTGCGTTAAAAATTCATGACCACAGGACACATCTCTGAGAAACTGAGATTGCTCAGAAGCAAGGACCAGGAGCTGGGAATGGACCCCTGGTTGCCTTGACAGTGGGGGCTGCAAGCCTACACCCTGCAGAGGGGGGTGGTTTTACAGCTTCACTCCAGCCTCCCTGAGTTAGGATTTCTTATTTATTTTTCATGCTCAGAGTGGAGAATATTCAGCCACTCCACCCAGGTTAGCTAACTTCCTTCATCACCTTGTTGCCAATCTTGGTCCTTTTCTCCCTGTGTGTGTTTATTTGCTTGGCCCACAGCACTGCCAGGCGTAAAAGCCCTATCCGGCCCCTCTCAGAAGGTAGACCTTTCCGCAGCGACGCCTCCCGTTTCTCCCCCCATCACTTCCCCTTGCCTTCTCCGGACCCACCCGCCATGTGCCATGTTATCTCCCAAACCCAGAGCTCTTTCTTCTCAGAGAAGACTTCTGAGGCCCATCCATACCTGGGTCATCTCTCCCTCCACAGGGAAGATGGCATGTCCCCCTGCCTCCTGGTGAGGCCATGGGACTGGTTCTGGCCAATGGTTTGGGAGTGTGAGAAAGGCCTGTGTCTAAGCCAGGGTTTTCTAAGAGAGGGAGAGAGAGAGAGAGAGAGAGAGAGAGAGAGAGAGAGAGAGAGAGCACTATCTGTGTTCAGAGCTACAAGGAAAGGTACGTGTTTGTCTGTCTGTGATCCCTGATGGGGTCGAGGTTAAGGTGCTTGGCTGCTAGCCAAGAAGTCAGCGGTTCCAACGCCACTCCTTGGAAGAAAAATGCCAAGGTCACTTACAGAACCATTTATAGCCTTGGTGCGAGGGGTAGAGGAAATGTTCTAAAATTTATTGGGGGTAATGATTGTACAACTCTTCTTGATATGATAGAACTTTTGAATTGGGTGATATGTAGATTAAGTGCCAATAAAACTGTAAAAAAAAAGAACTGTTTTTAGATTAGGGCTCTTATTAAGTGCAAGTCTGAAGTCCTTCTTTTCCATTTGGTTTTTACCTGTTTTGTTATTCTTGTTGTTTTGGTTTCTTAATGTTTTTCTGTATATGAAATCCAGGCTAGGCAAATCTATAGAGACAGTAACTGGGTGAATGATTCCTTGGGGGGGCATATCAGGGGAAAGTTGGGGGGAAATGGGGAGTTAATAATGATGAGTACAAGAATAAAAAAACTGCTCTAAAACTGATTATGACAATGATTGTACAACTATTCATGATGTGAGTGAACTATTGAATTGTATATGTGAATCACATGCCAATAAAACTGTTTTTAAGAGTGTGAAAAATATGTATCTACAGCCTTGGAAATCCTATGGGGCAGATCTGCTCTGTTCTGCAGGGTCCCATGAGTCTGCATTAACTGAATCGGAGTGGGTTTGTTTTGGCTTAACTATTTCTTTGTCTATCTACCTATCTAAAAGCCAAACCAAATCAAACCACTACCACCAACAACAACCATTGAATTGATTACGATAACAATCTTGTATAAGGTTTTTTGAGGCTGTAAATCTTTACAGAAGCAGACAGCCTCATCTGTCTCCAGTGGAGCAACTGGTGGGTTTGAACCACCAAATTGAGGTTAGCAGTTCAATACTTAACCCACAACACTATCAGAGTTCCTTATCTATTGTTCAAGGGATTAGCTTGCGTGATGGTAGGCTGGCAAGCCCATAAGCCTTAGGTCAGGCATCAGGCTGGAGATTTCTGCCGGTTTGCATCCTAAGGTTCATAAATGAGGAGACAGAAAGAGTTCATAGTGGAGAGAGATGGAGTTCTGCTGGTACATTTATATCCTGTATATGCAGTATAAGAATATCTATACTTATATCCTGTATATGCAATATAAGTATATCTATACTTATAGCCTGTATAT
>NW_022107431.1:18120873-18160381 GCF_000313985.2 Echinops telfairi
AGTATAAGAATATCTATACTTATATCCTGTATATGCAATATAAGTATATCTATACTTATAGCCTGTATATATAGTATAAGAATATCTATACTTGGAAAGCAGAACAGACTCTAGGGGAGTGGCTCTCAATCTTCCTAATGCCTCGACCCTTTAATACACTTCCTCAAGTGGTGGTGACCCCCCCAATCATATAATTATTTTCGTTGCTACTTCATCACTGTCATTGTGCTACTGTTATGAATTGGGCAACCCCTGTGAAAGGGTCATTCCACCCCCAAAGTGTTGCAACCCACAGGTTGAGAACCATTGCTCTAGAACATTCTGGAAGGTATTATATGAACATTATATGAAAGTAAACTACTTTCTGCCACAGCCAGTCTAGTATTTGGCCAGACCACAGGGACCCAGAGGTAGCCAAGTCGGCACCTCAAATCAGCCATCACAGCCCTCGGGGGCCAAAGTACACATTTGTGGGATGGGATCCTCAGGGTCCCTGCCCACTGCCACCCAGCAGGGAGGCATCGGGTTCAGCTGGTGCAGCCACTGGAGTGCTGAGCAAACCACAGACAACAATTGCCTCTGAGGGGTGTCAGTGCCCAGAGGACCTGCCAGGCCATGAAACCAGCTTTCCCAGTGTTAGTCTGTCAGGTACAGGGGGATGCTTATTGCCACGGCCCCATCGTTCTCCACAGAGTGGCCCTCAGCCAGCATCGTGGCCTGGGAACCGGGAGAAAGGCAGAAGCTTGGGCAACACAGACAGACGCGGGGGTGGGACCCGGTCACAGGTGGTTCTGAGGCCCCAGGCGACTTTGGGGCACATTCTCCAGGCCTGTCCTGACTAGGATGAGCTGGTGTCCATCACAGCTCCCCTCTGGGCCAAACAGGACCTGCAGATTCGTCCCCTGGGAAAGCACAAATGACGCTCCACTTACCTAATTGATTCCTCTCCTGGAAGCTGATGAAATCAGGCGATGGTTTTCCCCAGTTTCCGGGCCTTAAACCGAGCTGAACATCTGTACGGCCGCCAGGCCACACTCTTTAACTGTGAGCCCCCGTCATTAAATGTGGGTGATTAACTTACACATCAAAGACTGCTAATGAGCGCAGAGGCCGCAGAGGAGGGGCACTCTCTTTACTTTTGCAGCCCAGCTGTAACGGGGCCGTGCTGATCTGCCCAGACCAGGAAAGGGCAGCTCTGGGTAGAGGAGGACAAGTCCCTCACTAACCAGGACTCGCCGCCCTCACAAAAACCCCAGGTGTGCCTCCACGGAAGACTGCACACCTGAGTTTTCAATAACTGATTCCTCTCAACCAGATTGCCAGACCTTTCTGCGTAGGCACCTCTGGTTAGCAGCTGAGCACACTAACCCTTTGCACCCCTCTGGGGCTCACTCTGAAGCGACTGACCAGGGATCCACATCTTGCAGCCTCCCCATTGGCTCCTTCCTACCAATCCGGTGGGACCTCAGGCCTGCTGTCTCCTGAGTGGCCACGCCCACACCTTGAAGGATAATCCAGTGAAGGAAACCTGCCCTCTGCCACTGTCGGTCAGTCTCTAACCTGTAGGATGGACAGGAGGGAAATGCTGGACAGTACTCTTGTGCCTGACAGAAACCTTCATTTCCATGTGGTGTTTCCATTCGAATTGATTGAGTGCTCTTCTTAGGCAATTGTAAATACCTTTCAACTAGTAGTTCACCACACTTGCTTCCTCTCACACTCTGAACATATGTGCCAGTACATGTGCATGTGTGCGCGCGCGCACGCACACACACACACACACACACACACACACACACACAAAATCTTTTTTTTTAGGAAAGAAGTTTTCCCCATTAGCTATTTCACCCCTAAGTCCTACAGCTTGATCTGCTTGTACAAATTTAATATTATTGAATATCAAGTCCATGTCCAAAGTTCCCCAGCTATCTTTCATAGCTCTGGGTTTTCCCCTAATCCAGAATCTAGGCGCCTGGGTGGTATAGTAGGTTATGTATTAGGCTGCTAACCACAAGGTTAGAGGTTCTAAACCATCAACCATCTCATGGGAGAAAGCTGAGGCTTCCTGTTCCTGTGAAGATTCACAGCTTCACAAACCCACAGGACCCTGTCCTGTAGGGTCCCTGTCAGCCAGAGCTGACTTAATGGTAGTGTTTGGTTTGGTTTGGGAACCTAAAGTCGAGTCCAGGTTTATGCATAGTATTCAGTTCTTTTTTCTCTTTACCCACTGCCTTCAAACCCACTCTGACTGGCAGCCACCCTGGAGGACAGAGGAGAAGTGGCCCGGGAGGTTCCCAAAACTGCCATCTTTACTTTACCACACTGCCAGGGCTGTCTCCCTCCGAGTGGCTGGAGGGTTAGCATCCCAGCACATAACTTCTGTGTCTGCTCTGTGTTGCCTTAGTCTCTAGCTCCCTGGAACAGAGGTCTCAAACATTAATGTGTATAGGAATCACCTGGGGATCTTGTTAACACGCCAATTCAGACTCAGCAGGTCTCATGGGGCCAGAGTGGCTAACGAGCTCCCAGGTGCTGCTGCCGCTGGTGGTCCGGGAAGCACTTTGAGCAGCAGGGATGGAGCGAGTCCTCGCTGGTCATGCCCTTATTCCCTGGCTCCTGAGACAGACTGTCAGAAGTGTCTGGGCCTGTTTCTTACCGAATGAGAGTCGCCTGCTGGGTTCTTCTCACTGTGCTTCTGTGCCAATGACCGGGTTCTCTGTATTTGAACCTCATTCAACTGAAACTCACTGCCACCCAGTCCGTGCCGCTCAGAGCGACCCCCAGGACAGGGTAGAACTGTCCCTGTGGGCTTCCGAACTGTAACCCTGTCAGGAGTGAAACATCTTCGTCTACCTCCCTCCAAGCAACTGGTGGTTTCAAACTGTTGACCTTGCTCATGACAGTCCAACCTGAAACCACTACGCCCAGGGCCCCGGGACCTCAATTAGTTCCCCCCCTTAAACGTGTGTGGCATACACCCTTCTTAAGTGGGGCTGAGTACGTCACACTGCCTCAGGAACAGAACTGCTTGGCGTTCTCCTGACACCGGCAGCCTGCTCCTGAGGGCTGGGAGGTGGGCTCGAACTTGAAGCCCTGAGGATTGTCAGTAGTAACACACTTCACCACTGCGCCAGCAGGGCTCCCTGCACCACAAGAGGGCGCCCTGAATGCCAGTGTTCCCTCCAGCATTTCCAGCATCATGGATGTCACCTTTATCACTTGGGTCAGGTGATGGCCAGACCTTGCCATTGCGATGGTGAAAATGAAATAAGCTGTAGATCTAACGGCTGAACAGCCTGGGTGACACAGACACTGAAGTCCTGACAATGACGAGCTAAACGTTGGTGGTTCGAACCCCCCAAGGGGTGCCTCAAAGACAGGAGCAGGGTCTGCTCTGGAAGGTCACTGCTTTGGACGCCCTCAGAAGCAAGTCTACTCTGTCACGGCGGGAGGGGGGGGGCACGGGGCGGGGTCATGGAGAGTCAAAATAGACTTGCTAATCGAATCAGCCAGCCGACAAATATAGGAAGAAATGCTTGCCATCCGACTCGATGGCAACTCATAGTGACCCCTGTGGTTTCTGAGACTGTTAACTCTGTTTGTTTGTCTGTTTTCTTCAAATTAGTCTAGTTTAGTGGAACTTGTGTACAAGACTAGTTTACATCTTCTCAAGTGATTCTTCCTTTGCGTGTGTGAGTCTTCCTCATCTGTGCCCTTTTCCTGTTCTACCTGGTGAGATTTGGCTTTCCATTTGAGCATCTTTCCACCGTCTTTGCCAGTTTGACCCTCGTGACACCCACCTTGCTGGAGTGAACACCCACGCAGACAGTTGAATGTGGAGGACGTATTTCTCCTGTAAACCTGGGCTGCTTTGCCAGTCTGCTGGCCTCATACGATCTAACGTCACCATCCTGGCAGACAAACAGGGACCGGACGCTGTATTTCCGAATCCATTCCTCGGAAACAGCTCCCAGCGAACTCAGGAAGGTGCACTGAAATGCCTTTTCTGGGTGTTTGTTCCAAAGCCACAAAGGCATTGAACTTCATTTTGGCAGCTGCTCCTTCAACGATGGCCCCCAAAGGGGGTTACAAATCGTGTTAGACTATAACTCATCATGGGAGTAGAAAGCCTCACCTTTCTCCCATGGAGTGGCTGTTAGTTTTGAACTGCTGACCTTGTAGATTGTAGCCCAATTTGTAACTACTAGCCCATCGGGGGCTCTTCTACCATCATGAGTCATTCAAAAGAAGCAAGTCAAGCCTGCAGTGCGATATCATCTCACCCCACGTTCATAGCGCAGCTCAAAAAGGCAGCTCACAACTGCTGTTTGGGCAGGCTCGCAGAAACCTAGCTACACCACAAGCCAGTTACAGTCGCACTGCCACCCAGGAGCATGTGGAAGATGCACCTACCACAATAGTACCAAGAACAGAAAGAACAGAAACACTATTTGAGAAGAAACTGGTGTTTATTAAAGTGGGTAGCCTTAGGGAGAGCTTGTTTAGAGAAAAATGAAGTTCTAGACGGGAGGTTGGGGAGCATTTAAAGGGGCCATGTGAGCACTTGGGAGGGTCTCCGATGCTGAAGGCACTGTGCCCACGAGACCAGGCCTGCGGCACCTCACAGGAGCCCTTCCCTTGGTCTGATGCAGCTGCTGCCACCGGCTCTGACTCAGAGGTTCCAGGGGAATGAAGTGGGACAGGAGAGATTTCCATAAGGGAACAACATGTGAGTGTGCGCGTGCGTGTGCGTAGAATCCTTCTGGAAGGAAGACAGATGCAATGGGCAAAAACTAGACCAGGCTTTGTCAGCCAGGGCCCTTGTGATCCCACCTGCTCCAAACAGCTGTGCTGTTTGGAGAAAAGACCTGTGTGCTTGGGGGCAGGGGTGGGGTGGAGATAGAATCTCCTGGGTGCTGTTTAGAAAAAGGCTCTCTTTACCAACAACAAAACACCATAAGTTGTAGCATTTTCCAGTCTCTAGGGGCCCATTGGTGTGCTAAGTGCAGGTCAGCGGTTTGAAACCACCAGCCAGCTCTGAGGGGAAAAGATGAAGCTTTCCACTCCCGAGCCCTTCTACCCTACCCTGCAGAGTTGCAGTGAGTCAGAATCAACTCCGTGGCAGTGGGTGTGGGTTTGGTTTGTGGGGTAAATAGCATGCTCTTTGTCTAAATCACCAGAAAGCAGAAGGCAGAGGCCCACTTGATTCCGCACTGAGATCATGGGATTGCATTACATTTTCCCGTAGAAGTTTTTACAAAAGCAAGAGAAAATGGAGCTATTTTAAAAACGTTACAGGGAAAGAAGAAAACAGACATATAAAAGGTGGGGCGAGTTCTGGGTTGAGGGTGCCCATGTTTCTGCAGGGGGGAGATACTGAAAAGGACATGGGTCCTTTCCTCCCATCTAGGTTCACCTGGCCACATGGCCAATCCGCAAAACAGGACAGTCAGGCCAGAATGGTGGGAGAGGGTGGGCAGTTTCTTGACACACAGAGTGGCCCCCACTGAGAGGGAGTGCCCAGACCCACCTCTACAGAAAGAAGGGCTAGTGACCCCTGGGGAACAGGCATGGACAAGAGGGGTCTGGGGCCTGGCACCTCCCTTGGCTGGTCCCCTGTCTACACGGTCACCATGATCTGCTCCAGAGGTTTGCGTCTGAGGTCCGGCACCGTGGCCTCTTTGCTGGCGTAGCCCACAGGGAGCAGCATCAGGAGCTTTTCATTGGTGGGGCGGCTCAGCAGCACCCTCAGCCGAGGCCCACAGTTGAGAGGCGTGGTCGTGACCGTCACCAAGCCTGCATTCTAAACAGAGGGACGGTAAGCCTGTTAGATTCATGGTGGGAACCACCGCTGGCTTCTCGCGCACCCCCTGAGAAACCCGCCAGCTCCACCCTTTCCCTGATTCAGAGAGTGGAGCCCTTTGGTCCTGGAGGCTAGGCACTGATTTCCTAACCATCAGGCTGGCAGATCGAGCCCACTAGCCGCTTCTGGGAGAAAAGATGAGGTTGTCTGCTCCCGTCACAGAAATGCAAAAAGGGCAGTTGGGTTCTGTCCTGCAGGGTTGCTATGAGACGGAATCAACTCGACGGTAGACCTGTGGCCTACGGCATGGATGGAATACAGCAAGCTCTGTGGACTGACAAAAAGGACAAGCAGATCTGTCTTGGAGGAAGTATGGCCAGAATGCTCCTGAGAGGCAAGGACGTGCTTTGCACATGTTGTCAGGAGAGACAGAATGCCCTGGAGAGGGGCACCATGCTGGTAAGGTATGTACGTGACAAAGAGGAAGACCCTGCCCAAGATGGATTGGCACGGTGATGACATCAAGGGGCTCAAACACAGCAGTGAGGGCCTGGCACTGGGTCGGGCAGTGTTTCATTCTACTGTGCCCAGACAGGGCTGCCCCCAGTCGGCAGCTAACAACAGCTTGGATTGAACTGTGTCCCCCCAAAGGTTCTACTTTATGCTACTGGCCTAACCCGTAACCCCAAACTCTAAACTCAGTGCCATCCAGTGGATCCTGACTCACAGCAACCCAGCAGGACAGGGTAGAACTGCCCTTGAGGGTTTCTGAAAGTGTAACTCCTGACAAGAGTAGAAAGCCCCATCTCTCGAGCGGAGCGGCTGGTGGTTTTGAACCGTTGACCTGGCGGTTTGCAGTCAAACACATAACCCACTTGTGGCTCCCTGTTTGGAAATAGGGGGTTCCTTTTGTCATGTTAACGATGTCGTACCTGATTAAGGAGGATCCTAGACCTGGTCCCTTCCCAGGGGTGTCTTATTAAGAGAGAGGAAGAACCTGGCCTACACAGAGGGGAGCGAGACCCCAGGAGATGACATAAGCAGTCATGTGTCCAGTTCCAGGAGCACCGAGGACTGCTGACAGCTACTGGATGCAGAAAGAGACAACAGGGGCCTTCCCCGAGAGCTAGTGTCCCAGGCTTCTCAGCTCCTGATTGCGGAGAAAACAAATGTCTGTTCTTTAAATCCGCCCCCTGATGCTATTTGTCTTGTGCCAGCCTGAAGAATTGAGCGAGGCAGTGCGTGTCCTGACTCTTCCTACCACCCTGATCCCTCAGTCGGCCCTCAACCTGTCCAAACCGGGCTTGATGAAGCTTTTTCTTTCCTGCCTCACAGCGCATGACCTGCACTAAGCCTTAGGGAACGCTAGAGGACAGCAAACTCAACAGGAAAGTGGGTCCCAAGCACTCATGGAACCCTAGGTGATCCCCTTTAGCTGCTCAGAGATTCCCTTACCTGCTTTTAGATCGGGAGCGAAATAAAACGCCAACTCCACTACATTCCTTTTTTTGTCTAACAGTGAATATATTTTGTGCGGGTCTTTTCACCATACAAAGTTGTCTTCGAGAGAGGAAGTGCACAACTTTTTGGAATCCACCGCCCCTGGAAGAGTGACCTCACACTGCTACAGCCTTATTGGCTGTATTTTATGCTTACTTTTCTCTCGGTCTCTCCCTCTCTGCGCTCTGGTGGCGAAGTGGTTATGTACTGGGCAGCTAACCGCCAGGGCAGCAGTTCAAAACCCCCAGCAGCTCCATGGGAGCTCTTCCTATAAATAGTGACAGTCTCAGAAACACACTGGGGGTTGCTCTGAGTGGAAATCGATTGGATGGCAGTGGGTGCGTCCAAGTGGGCTTCTCTCTTCCCGCCTCCGTAGAATCCACTCCCCACCATAACGTTCTGCCCCCAGGATCTGCCACGCAGAAGCAGCCTCTGTCCAGCCAAGTCTGACTCACGGCGGCCCCGCGTGGGAGAGCACAGGGCTGTGTTCCACTGATTTGTCAATGGCTGGCTGCTCGAAAAGAGCCCACCAGGCATTTCTTCTGACTCACCCTGACAACCTTTTGGGTAGCAGCCGGGCACATTAAAGATTTGTACCACCCAGGGACGGCACCACGTGGAAGGAGCTCATGCACAAAGTCTTTGCCAGCTGATGAACCAGTGTGGAAGACCGACCTCCCTCCTAGCCTTCTCATGCTTAGCGTTGACCTCACTACCGAAAACATTCTAAACACGGGAAGATGCTTCTATTGCGACTCAGCTTCTCAGGAAAGGATCTCAAGGGCAGACGTCTCCGAGTTATCTCGAATATTCTGTTGGCTGAGCAAACTCACTGCAGTAAGTCCATTCTGATGCATAGCGACCCTATGGGACAGGGTGGAACTGCCCCTGTGGGTTTGCGAGACTGTAACTGCTCACGGGTGTAGAAAGCCTCGTCTTCCTCCCAAGGAGAAGCTGGTGGTTTTGAACTGCTGACCTTACATGTAACCCACCATGTAACCCACCACCCCACCAGGGCGCCTTTGTCTGCTCAGAAGCCAACAGTAGACACATGGGGGACACAGTCGGTCCTTAGAGTATTCAGGGTCTGCTGTCTCTGTGGGTGTCTGCCAGAACCTCACAGCTTCAGGTGGCTGCCTAGGAAGACAGGAGCAAGGCCAGTGTTCCTGCATAAGAGATGATGCTGGAAGTCAACTTGCCGTCCGTCACACACCAATTCAGGCTTCCGGAGGCTGCTGGACACCAAGTTCCCTTACTGGAGAACGCACCTTTGAGCGCCATCATTTCCAAAGGTCCTTGTACCCAAAGTCCAACAGCCATGTTTGACTAAGGCCACCCTGTCCCCAAGTTCCCTTCTCTCCCTGGGGCCTGTGGGGGGTGGGAGGTGGGGTGGACAGGACTCTTACCTGCAGCGCAGCCAGGAGGAGGCCGCACGAGATGGAGACACTGATCTCGTTGTAGTAGTGAACTTTCTTTTTGCCGGTTTCAACAAAGCCATGCACCTGCTTGAAGATGAGAATCAAAACAGGAGCTGTGTCCAAGTACTCTTTAATCCAGTTGGTTCTGGGGAGGGGAAAAAAACAAGAACAAGGAGATTCAGGGGCCTCGTTTGCTCTTAGTGGCCTTGATCTTGCTCTGTCAGCATATCCGTGTTGAAGTGAAAACACACGTTTCCTTTCTGTGTTTTTAATCTTTAAAGAGAAGCGTGTGTGTTTTGTTCGGCTAGTTCTGCCCAAGGTCATTCGATTCCATAAGCAGGGGCTTCGAGGGATAGCTCTGCTCTTTGATGCCCCAGGTCGGCTTTGACTCCTGACAACCCTGGGACAGCCCAGCAAAACTCGGCCCGGTCCCGTCACCAGCCCCGGGGTGGTTGGCCTGGGTGAGCCCCCGGCAGAGGAGGAAGGCTTGTCTGCCGTCACTCTATCCAATCCTATTGTCATCATCCAGGGCGTTTTCATCGGCTCATTTTCAGAGGTACGTCCCCAGGCCTTTCTTCCCCGGCTTTCTTATTCTGGGCTCCCTGCTGAAGCCTGTCTACCTGGGTAAACGTGCTGGTATTTCAGATTCTGCCGGGCAAAGCTTCCAGCATCAATGCGGCACACCAAACACCCAAGGAGGGCAAACAGGCACACGGGTGATGTGGCAAGGCATTTGAAGCACTGGCTGATAGAAAGCTGGCTCCTATAGTCCAGGAAGCTGTAGGTCAAAGTCAGTGAAGGTTGTCTGTCAACTTGGCTGGACCAGGATTCTCCAAGGTTTGGCAGTTAAAGTGGATGCCTAGCTAGACACCCTTTTGAGGTCTCCTGGAGGGGGTGTGACCTGCTTCAAGTAACTGTGGACACTGTGGGAAAGAAGGTTTGCTTTGTGCTGCATCTGAATCCTGAGTCTGGCTCGACCTCCAGTTGGATCTTTGGACTGAAAGTGACCACCTGCCGTGTTGCCTGCAGACCCTGGGAGCCATCTGTGGCCTGCCAACCTCATATCCATCTGTCTCTGCAGCCCAAGCCTGTGGCCCCTGGTGCTGCTCTTTGGCACACCAGCCCCCACAGCTGCGACAGTCAGGAGAAGCCTCCTCCCGCCTGATGTCTGACTTACGTACGAGTCTGCCCAGACTTGGAAACTGCCCACTTAGACAACTGTGTGAACCCTCTGTTTTTGATATCAACTTATTCCTCTGTATATACATAAGGGGAGCATCGGTGGCATAGAGGTTGTGCTTCGGGCTGAGATCCACCAGGTCCTCAGTTTGAAACCAGCAGCTGCCCCAAGGGAGAAAGACGGCTTTGACGTCTGTGAAGAATTACAGTCTCAGAAACTTACAGGGGCAGTTCGATCCTGTCCGACAGGTTGTCATGGCAGTGAATTGAGTTGTTATATGTGTGTGTGTGTGTGTGCGTGCACGTGTGTGCGTGTGTGCGCGCGTGTGCGCATGTGTGTGTGCGCGCATGTGTGTGTGCGCGCGGGTGTGTATGTGTGCGTGCATGTGTGTGTGCATGCATGTGTGCATGTGTGTGCGTGTGTGCGCGTGTGCGCATGTGTGTGTGCATGCGTGTGTGCGCGTGTGTGTGCGCGTGCGTGCATGTGTGCGTGCATGCATGTGTGCGTGTGTGCGTGTGTGTATGTGTGTGCATGTGTGTGTGCGTGCGTGTGTGTGTGTGTGTGTGTGTGTGTACGTGTCATTGGTTGCGTTTCTTTAGAGAACAATGTTCAGCAAATGAGACTTGGTGAGTGTCATGAAAGAAACACGAACCAAGAGTGCTTCAAAATGTTCTCCATGACGTCGAGTCAATTGCGTAGTGACCATGCAGGACAACGTAGAACGGTCCCTGCGCGTGTCTGCGGGGCTAACTCTTCACAGGGGCAGAAAGTCTCGTCTTTCGCCCATGGAGGGCCCGCTAGGTTCAAACCACTGATCTAACAGTTAGCAGCTCAACACGTAGCCACTCTATCGCCAAGGCTCCTTCCTAAGCACTCTTGGCCCCCCCACAAGGGAACACTTAGTTTGGAGGAAGAAGACCTTTGGTGAGATGGATTGACACATGACTGCAACTACAGACTCAAACATCACAAGCACTGTGAGGGTGGCGCCGCACCAGGTGACGTTACGTTCTGCTCTACGTAGGACGGCTGTGGGTGGGACTGACGCGCCAGCACCTAATGACAACAGAGAAGGCCGGAAGGAAGTATTCTAGAAGTGGCCTTTCGGTCGGGCATTGAAGCTCAGAGGGAGAAAGGGAACCGAGGGAACATCCCAGGCAGACAGACAGGCTGCATAGAGGCAGGGCAGGAAGGAATGGGCAGGGCAGGGCATGTCCAGAAGCCATAGACAGGAAGGTGACTGTGAGTGGCCATGTAGGTGACATACAGCTTTGGAGGGTTCCTGGGCCTGGTTTGATAAGTGGTGGAGAGAGGCAGGCGTCACACAGCAGATCCCTTTCAGAGAGAGGCGGAGTGCTGTAGGGGAGGGTGATGTTACCAAGGGGGGGTGACCACTCCTAAGTCAAGTACCAACTCTCAGGTCCTTTTG
This sequence comes from Echinops telfairi, assembly GCF_000313985.2. Taxonomy (NCBI): domain Eukaryota; kingdom Metazoa; phylum Chordata; class Mammalia; order Afrosoricida; family Tenrecidae; genus Echinops; species Echinops telfairi. Next base: position 18,132,204 of record NW_022107431.1, read on the forward strand.
TGCCTGACATTCCACTCAGCACAGGCTCTTGTGCTCATCCGTGTTGTAACATGTCTCCGAACTTCATTTTGAATTACGGTTGAACAAAAGCGAACTTTTTAACCCCTTATCAAAACCAAGAGACTGCAGTCATAGTTCATGTTAGAAAGTTTCACACCCCTCAATCTACTACCTGTCGTACCTCAGTTTCTTCACATCAGTCACCCATCGGTTCCCCATTCTCCTCGTGTAGTTTATCTCCTCCTCTTCCTCAATGATCTCCCGGATCCTGTGCTTCACCTCTGGGTCCTTCACAACCACAAAGGTCCAAGGCTCGGTGTGGGCGCCACTTGGGGAGGTTCCTGTCACCCAGTAAACGACAATCAGAAGATTGAACGTGCAGGAGAAGAGGGCAATGCTGAGGATGAATTTTCAGTCCCTTCAGATGCCCATGGGACTTTGACTTTGACTGAGGAAGACAAGAGAGGAGTCCATGCATTTGAGTGTGGCATTGGCGGAATGCTGGAAGTCCCAAGGACTGTCAAAAGAGCAAGCAACTCTGTCTCGGAAGAAGCACAGCCAGAATGCATCTTAGGGATGAGAATGGCTAGACCTCATCTCACGTACTTTGGACATGGGATCAGGAGACACGTTCCGGAGAAGGACATCATGATTGGGAAAGTGGAGGGGTGGCGAGAAAGAAGAAGGCCTTCCACAAGATGGATTGGCCCCGCGGCTGCAACAACGGGCCCAGCTATAACCATTGTGAGGATGGCACCGGGCCGGGCAGCGTGTCCTTCTGTTGAACACAGGGTTGGTCTGCGTTGGCACCAACTGCAAGGCCCCTAACACCAACAAGTAAGAAGATAGGCAAGAATCCACGCTCGCTCAAAATGGAATTAGAAACATCTGGAAAGCAAAGTGCTGGGCAGCTGCTGCCATCCTGAAACATTCACTGCTGCCAGCTCTGCCGGCTCCACCTTTGGTCATCAGGTCACTGAAAGCTCGCCGACATGAAGGCATCCTAGTGGTTAAGCTCTCTGCCAGGCTGTCTCAAAACCGGAAAATGGAGGTTAAGGCCAGTAGCTCAACAGCTACAGGAATGTATCAAGGCTTTGGCGTAGGGGTTATGAATCGGGCTACTCACCACAGGGTCAGCAGTTCAAAATCATCAGCTACTCCTCAGGAGAAAGACGGGACTTTCGACTTCCATGAAGAGTTACAGTCTTGAAAATCCCCAGGGGCAGTTCTACTCTGTCCTAGAGGGTCACTATGAGTCACCACCAACTCCGTGGTAGTGAATTTGCTGGCTGTTTGTCTAATGAGATGGGGGAAGATGCTGGCAGGAGGGCATGGTGGCCACTCTGGGGCTCAAAAGAGGGATTCTCACAACTATCATTCTCCAAAATGGCATTTGTTTGGGAAGTCTCAAAAAAGGGCCCAATCACTACACTTATTGGAAATGGCAAAATTTAAATCCTCAAACAGTCCTTAAAAATGCTTTTGGAGGGGGAAAAATCACATAACTAACATACAAATTGTTTAGTGTCGCCTGCCCAATCTCTGAATGGAACACTGGGGAGTCTCACTGGGATGAGAGAAAGCTCTTTGCCTGGACACTAAATCCACACACCGTGTCTGCCCCTCCAGAGCCCTAGGCTAGCCTGGAGTCACTCTGCGTCTGGAGACAAAGCCTCACAGGACACCAGACTCCCCAGGGACGCAGGTCCCTTTGAGCCTCTGACCAAGTATCCCCCTTCGGTCCACTGCTCCTAGGGATGGGCCACCATGAGCACTTGTGGGGCACTTCAGAATCAGTGCTTTCTTTCTTCCTCGTGAGAAATGAGGGGGGTAGGTCAGTAAGTTCTACCTGGGACATGAGTCAGGGCTGCAGGCTCCTCTTGGGGTTCTTGTTTGCACAAGCCACCGCCTATCTTCGGGAGAGTGTGACCCGCTCATGAAATGCAAGTTAAACATGGACCACGGGGACTTGCACTTACTTCTTGACAGAGTGATTCCAGCTCACTACATAGTTGGATCTCTCAACTTACCAACCGGACCATGTACCTCCCCCAGGTTTCAATGATGACAAACTTACCTGAACCACACACACACACACACACACACACACACACACACACACACACACACACACACAGAGAGCATTTAGTTAGTACTATTACTTAGGCAAAAGGCTCAGGGACCTAATGTATTTGTATTCTTAAACAAAAGGTTTGAGCCCTGCTTTATTAGGTTGTACAATGGACATAGGATGATTCCTACAAATGAAATTAAAAGGTGATTGATAGAGTCATAAGGGAGCCCTGTGGGCCCGGTGGTTAAAGCACTTGGCCATTAACCAAAAGATCAGCTGTTTGGACCCCTTAGTTATTCCAGGGGTGGAGGATGTGGCTGGACATCTGCTTCCGTAAAGATTACAGCCTTGGAGGCTCTCCCTGTGGGCACATCGACTGTCCAACGGGATCACTGGGAGTCAGAACCATGACACAACAGAGGTTTGCCTCTGCTCACAGTAATCCATTTCCAATTAGAGAAGATTCTTAAATAGGATGCTGTTTTCTTACATCTCTTTTCCCTTTTCTGTAACTCTCTCTCTTTCTCTTTTTTCCCTTTGTGGGCAATAGGAATTTACATTGAAAATGAATTTGGGTTTACTTTGTAAATTTACATGAATAAATGTTGCTAGTTAACTAGACTACTGTACTATCATGTATAATATATGGCAAATGGTTACAGGAAAAGAAGTGTGTATATTTCTTTAAGTGTGAACATATGAATTATGTAATGTGTGTGTGTGTGAAAGAGAATGAGAATTTTAAGGAGGGAGGAGAAAGCCAGCTTATCCTCCAATGGGGGATAGTATGTTCAGAAATGTTACTTTTTACGACCAGTTTATAAAGTCGGATACTCTCAGATGTCTTGTACTGTTGTCACCAATGCTCCAGAGAGGTTTGCGGTGGGACAAGTGGAGGAAGCGGCAGTGGGTGTGTCGGGGCTTAGGCAATGTGCAGATGCCCAGACCAATTGGCTGCCATCCAGTCAGTGCCGGCTCACAGTGACTCTCTGCAGATGGCACAAATAAGCATGGCCCTCCGAGTCTTATCCATCCTGTTTGAACTTCAATAGATAGGTCTCCAGTATTGTCACATCAGTGATGCTGCTAGCATTCTCGATGTGGCATTACATCCCCCTGTGCGCCATCACAAACCTGCTGCTCTGATGACATTCTCAATGACTTCCATTGGGATTTGCTCGTTACTTAGGAACCTCACGGACCGCCTCTGATTGAGAAGTGCATAAAACTCCTGGGATCTCTTGACCATCTCTTCCTCGGAATACCGGGTGGGGCAGAAAGGAATGTGGTCCACAGTCTCTTCCGATTGGTGCCATTCATCAGCATCTGTAAACAACAAGGTCAGAAGATCTCTCTCTTAGCCCTTAGACAGACATCAAGCTGGAGGACGCGAAGCTCTTACAGATGTCTGAAGGGTTATGAGCCCCAAAGACAGGAAGACAAGATGAGAAATAAGGGATTCCTGACCTCTGGTTTTAACCTTCAAACTCTAGCCTGGTTATAAAGCAAGAAAAAAAGCCAAGGAATTCCCCCCACACAATGCTAAGGAATAAAAATTTCTACTAATGGTGGCTATTTGAAACAATCACCCATTGGCTGAAAACCACTAAGAGTGGTGAATAATGGATTTGTTGAGGTCATTAAAAAATCAGCCAAGAGCTGATAACATCGTAAGAAACCCCCCAATCAAAACTGAAAGAAAATGTGAACCCACAGAGCTAAATCTTTACAGAAACTGCATTTTCCTTGATCAGGTTTGCCAATCCCTACAAATCTCAATTTCCATTTTTATGTCTTCGGGTATCAAAGGGAGCAAAAATAAGTCCATGCCCACATCAAATGGGAAGTCTAACAGCAAACCCTCCCACAATAAACCAAGACCCTAATAGTTATGGCCTCAGGGGAACAGCGAATCAGAAATGAATTAGCCCCACAATAGTCTTTCAGGTGGAACATATATCTCGTCAGTGGGTTCTGGGAACTTCAAACTTAAACTTAGAATAAGGCCGTGCTGCTAGAAATACCCCAGTTGCCGAGCAGAAGCAAATGCCAGCATGCAAATAACTTTGAAGTGTAACTGGCAGCGATCTACTAAGGCAAACCACGCACACAAAGAAACAAAATAATCTGAGGAGGAAACGGCAAGATCTCACTTTCTAAAAACAGAAACATACACAGAGATGTCAAAGAAGGGGGCTGTCAGACTGAGATGATCAAACAACGCTGATGACTGTGCTTCAAGGACTGGGAAGGGCCTACTGAAATACAGCTGCAAGAAACAGAAAAGGATAAGCGACACAGCAAATACAAACAAAATTGAACATCTAGAAAATAAAAGAATGAAAAATGTAAAAGGTACTTTGATCAAAATTCTACAGAAGAATCCTGATCACGAGGGGGGAAATGTAGACAGTTCAAAATCTGGTGCAGTCTAGTCTTTCTGGGGCCCTGGAGGGTAGATGAACCCTGGAACTATTGCTGTGAGATCATCTTTAAACCTTAAGCAAAACACATTCCCTGAAGTTTTCTTAAAATCAAACAACAGCCGAGTTTAACTAGTAATGAAGGTGTGTGTGAGCACGTTCCCTATGGGAGGCAGGGAGCGGATGTCAGGAGGAAGGACAGCTCCGGAAAGGAAACCAGAATGGCCAAGCAACTCAAGGAATGGACTCAGGGTCACTACATTGTACATGAAGATATTGTTAAGCTGGTGTGCATTTTACTATATATGTATTCTAGCAACAACAAAATAAATAAAATGTTGGCACTGAAACAAAGGTTGGGGTTAGTAGTATATTGTTGTTGTTGTTGTTGTATGAGGTCGAGACAATTCCGACTCAAGGCCACACAGTATGGCAGAGTAGAGCTGCCCCACAGGATTTCCCAGGTGATCATCTTAACGGGAGCAGATCTCCCAATGAGTGGCTCGTGGGTTTGAACTGCCAACCTTTCAATTAGCTGCAGACAAAAACTAAGAGTTAATGAACTGGAAGAGGAGCCATAGGAAAACATCTAGAATGGGGGCAAGGAGAGATCAAAAGATGGAAAGTACAGAAGAAAGAGTGGTAAAAAACAGAAACAAGAAAGTCTAATATACATTTGTTTAGTGTCCTGAAAGAAGATGAGAAAGAATTTGGCAGAGGTAATATGTGAAGAGACGCTGGATGAGAAATTCTCAGAACAGATAAAAACAAAGCAAAACAAAAACCACATACACAGATCCCAAGGCACTGTGAATTCTAAGCAGCATAAGAAAAATTTGCACACGCCTCTCATCATGAAGGAGCCTATGGTGTAGTGGTTATGAGTTCAGCTGTGATCTGCAGGTGTAGTGGTTACATAATTCATGTCAACTTGATAAATATAGTGAAGGGGTGGAGTTCAGCCTGGCAGCATTTCAAGTCACAGCCTGATGATGCCTCCTGGTAGGCATGACCTTCTCATGAGGATTCTGGGAACTTCCTCTATTTCTCCCTGGAGGAGGGCCACACGCTGTCTCTGCTTCACCTGTTGACAAGTGACATGGAGCCATGTTGATGGCAGCCAGAGCCCTGGGGATGCGTCCACCATCATTGGATCCACAAGACTTTGCACCCACTGGCCTGTGATCATCCTACATTTTGCATCATTGCATGTGACTTTGTGAGTCTGAAGAGTGATTTATGGACTAGTGTCAGACTTAATGGGCTACTATTGGACTTATGGATTTGATCTGGACTGGGCTGGGATGTTTTCTTAATATAAAATTATCCTTTGATATAAAACTCTTTCTTATACATATATGAGTGTCCCTGGATTTGTTTCTCTAGCTAACCTGGTCTAACACAGCAAGGTTAGCGGTTCAAAACCACCAGGCACTCTGTGGGAGAAAAATGGGCTTTCTACTCCGGTAAATAGTTACAGTCTGTGAAACCCACAGGACAGTTCTACCCTGTCCTATAGCATCACTGTAAGCTGGCATCAATTCAATGGCAGCATGTTTTTGTTTGTTTGTTTGTTTATAATAAACCTTAATGTATTAAAGGCAGCCAGAGGAAAAAAGGTTATCTTCAGCAGTACAACAGTAAGAATAAAAACAGATTTTTCATAACAATAAGAATAATTGCATTGTATATAAGTGGAATAAAGTATCCTGATACAGACCAATGATTTTTTTTTAATTGAAATAGGCTGTTTATATAAGAGGCACTTCTCAATCATAAGAACACAGAAAGGTCGAAAGTAAAAGGATGACAAATGATATACTGTGTTTCATGTTAACTAGACGTAATATCAAATGAGAGAAATAGTAAGGGAAAAGGCATAATCAATGATGGGGGGGTTCCTTCATTATAATAAAATATTTTAATTTATACAGAAGACAATTTAATATGCATATGCATTTATATGATAGACCCTCAAGGCAGACTTCAAGGAAGAAATGGCAATATCCACCACCATCGCAGAAGTTCTGAATCCGCCTCTCTCAGTAAGGAGAGAGTCAGCAGGAAATACATCCATTAGGATACAGAGGGCTACAGAAGGCGTTTGAGACAGCCACCAAAGAAACACACAGAGAGTATTACATCAAACTACTGCAAATGATACCTTCTTGTTAAGGACCCTCAAAATGTTTCTACTAAGTGGCCATACATAGGGCCCCCAAATGGGAGCAACAAAGATCTCAACAGAAACACGTTTCACAACTTTGACTGAACTCAAACTTAAATTATTGAAAGGGGAGGGTTTGGGCTGGAGAAAATAGAAAGTGTGCTAGTCTGGGACTCGTCCGAGGTTTTTAGTGGTGGTTAAACTTCATCAGCAACTGGAAACGAGAAGGGAAAAAAATATCAAAAGGAAACCAGTAGAGAAAATAGACACTGGAGTCAAATGGCGTGAACTGGATTTCTCAGGGAACAGTGAAGCAGACAAAGAAAGCTCCAACCAGAAGACCGCCAGGCCCCGGACAATTAAAAATCCAGTGGGCTCTGTCTGTACTAACCCTGCCCTGATACCTTTCCGACTAGTGGGAATTGGTATGAGAAACCAGAACGAGGCGGCTCCTATTAAGATAAGATCAGACGCTCAGAGACTAGGATGAAATTAATTCTGAAAATGTTCAGCACTCACTTGGCTAAAGTAACAAATTGGGTTTTTCTGAAACCATTGAAATCTTTCTGCAAGCTTATGTATATGTATAAGTCCTACATACGGTGCGAAGTGAAGGGTGTCTTTAGGAACTGACTATAATGCTGTCATAGGGCTTGCTCGTTGACAAGCCCCCAAGCCCAATGGATTCTTGCCTGATAGGAGTACATCCCTGCCTTGAACTGTAGGACAGAGAACCATCATCTGCTACATTCTCCTTGGAATAAATGCAAACCCACTATCATGGCTCAGCTTAGCCCCCACTTGGTTGTAATGGTTGTGATTGTGGAGGGGCCTCTTACTAAAGTAATTTCACTTCCAAAATGGTGGTGAAGTCATTTAGATCGAGCCTCCAAGCGAAAGAAAGCTACAGTTCTTAATGAAATTTGTTTAGATTTCCTTCTAAATCTAAGTGAAGGTGAGTGCCCACAGAGACACCTCACACACACCCCATCCCACACTCAAAAATTCAGACTATGAAGTAGCTGTGGAGCTGAGCTAAGACAAGGTTACGGTGGCAGAAGTCAAAACCCCAGGGCTGTGACCCGCCTGCCCCTACACTTTAAGCTGCGGGGCAGAAGGCCCCAGCGAAAAGAGCAACAAGCAAACCAATGGCCGTCCAGTTGATTTCAAACCAGAGTCACCCGACACGACAGAGCAGAACTGCCCCACATGGTTTCCTATGCTGCACTCTTCACAGAAGCAAACTACCTCATTTTTCTCCAGGGGAGTGTCTAGGGGATTTGAACTTGAGACCTTTTGGTTAGTAGTCAAGTGCTTTAACCACTGTACCCCCTAAAGGTGACGTTTAAGGAAACCAGCCTTGGATGTAATTGCAGCCTCTCTGGGTGATCCTGAATGCTATTCCAGAGAGAGTGATTCACCAAAGTGATTGTACCATACTGAATGTTCTCTGGAAATCAGTAACCCCATCCTAGAATTCGACAAGTCCTTTTTTTAGAATGACCAGCATACAGTCAGAAATATTAGCACACTGAAGGAAACAAGAGGTTAGGATAGAGCTACATAGAAACCAAAGATAACAAAAAACAGGCTCACAGAGACTTGAGATACTGGATTTATCAGATAGACACATATCAGAAAATGACTATTCTTATTATGTCCAAAGAGATGACAGATGAGCTCAACAATTTTGACCAAAAAATAAAGCTACAGAACATTTTGAAAACAAACAAAAACAAAAACCCAAACAAATCTTCTAAAAATGATGAGACACACGGTAAGAAAACAATCAGTGGGACATAATTTCTTCTGATCTATCCAAACGGTAGCACAAAAACAAAAACAAAAATGAGAGAAAGCATGAAGAAGCAGGAAAGACATGCAAAGGTACAATAAGACAATCCAACCAGAGAATTAGAATCCAGAAGAAGAAAGGGAGAGGATGGAGCAGACACATATTTTAAAATGAAACTTAATTTTCCAAAACTGCTGAAATATGCCCAACCCAAAGATTTAAAAGCTTAGCGTTATCTAGTAAAGCTGACGGTATGTTACTCCACTTTCTCTATCTTTTACGTTTATCAGCAGACACTCGCCCCTGTCTGTCAGCTTGGCATACTGTGGTGCCTGTGTGTTGCTGTCATGGTGGACGTTATGTCAGGAGTATTTCAAATACCAGCAGGGTCACCAAAGAGAGCAGGTTTTAAGAGAGCTTCCAGACTAAGAAGAGACCACGAACAAGGAGCAGGCTTCGCCCTTCTGAGGAATTCACCATTGAAACCCTATGGATAACATCAAAACAGCGTCAGCTACTGAAAACCTCAGGAGTAGGAATAGAACGCTGTCCGAGAGAGTGTGCCCGAAGATGAGCCTCGGGTTGGAAAGCACTCAACACGGGGCCGAGGAAGAGCTAGCTGCCTTCTTGAAGTAGAGCTGACCCGGATGGTGTGGATGGGGAAAGCCTAGGGGAGGCAAGCCTTTGGGGCCTTCCTTTGCTGGTGGGCATGACTCAAAATGAGAAGAAACAGCTGCAACCGAAATAGTAGCTGGAACGTGGAGTGTCCGAAGTGTGAATCTAGGAAAATTGGAAGCTGTCAAAAAGGAAACAACACAGAGAGATTGGCATTCTAGGCTTTTGTGAGTTAAAATGGATGGGTGTTGGCCACTCTGAATCAGAAAGTCATGTGATTTACTGTGTTCCGAATAACAGATGCAAGGCGAATGGTGTCATCATTCACTGTCAAGAAGGGCATTTCAAGATCTTTCTTGAAGCACAATGCAGTCTGTATGCCTACAACGAAGTCCAATCCATACAGTTATTGTTCACATTTATGTGCCCATCACTAAAGCTAATGGTGCAGAAATGGAAGATTTCTACAAATGTCTTCAGCTGGAAATTGATCAAATATGCAATAATGGTGCATTGATCATTACTGGCGATTGGAATGCAAAGAGGAAGGAACAGTCGTTGGAAAATATGGTCTTTGTGATAGAAAGTCAAGTGGAGATCACGTGGTAATATTTTGCAAGAGCCATGAGTTCCTTATCGCCAATACCTTTTCTTTAACAACAAAAAGGCGACTGTGCACATGGACTTCTCCAGACGAGGACACAGAAATGAAATGGATTATATCTGTGGGAACAGATGGTGGAGCCGCTCCATATTAGCATCTAAAACCAGGCTATGGGCCAACGGTGCAAGAGACCATCATTTGCTCATAGGTAAGTTCGTGTTGAAGTGGAAGAAGATTAAGACAAGTGCATGAGAGTCAAAAAAGACCTGAAGATATCCTGAATTGTGAGGGCATCTCCGGGACAGCTGGGATGCAATAAGCCCTCAACAGAACACCTGGTGAGCTGTGGGAGGACATCAAGAACATCATACATGAAGACAGAGAGGTCATTCGAAAGACAAGACAGAAAGAAAAGTTCAAAGTGGATGTCAGAAGAGACTCTGACACTTGCTCCTAATTGCAGAGTAGCTAAAACAAATGGCAGAAATGGTGAAGTTAAAGAGCTGAACAGAACATTTCAAAGGCAGTCTGAGTTAGTTAATTGTGCCAGTCTGGCCAATAATCACATTGAAAGGCGGAGGAATAAATGGGTGGTGAGCCTCGCCTTTCTAGTTCTCGGGTCTCTTGTTTTGTGATGGTCGCATCGGGTGCAGCTGCCTTAGCAGTTCCCTGCTTCAGCTTGCAAGATGGACTTCCTACAAGACATCCCCAAGGAGAAGCCACATGGACCTATCCCGATGCAGCCCTGGGTGCTGGAGCAGCCGTGTGGAGACCCCTGCCAGTGCTGAGATGCTTATTTGTTTACTGACTCAGCTTTCCTCCTGCAGTCGGCATCATTGCCTCTGTTTTGTGAGGTGGAGGACTTTGTGCACTGGTGTTGGGTTAATGGGTTAATGTTGGATTTGTGGGCTTGGGCAGCATTGGGTTGGGATGTTTTCGTGATGCACCTTTTCTTTACATAAAACTCTCTCTTATACATGAGTCGCTGTGGATTTGTTTCTCCAAAGTACCCAGACTAATACACAGTCCAAGAAGACAAGGTGAAATATTATATGAACTACGTAAAAATCTAGATGTGTAAAAATCTAGATGTGCAAAAAGAACTCACTCGGCATATCTTAAATGGAAAGAACTGAAGAAAAAATTCAAGCCTCAAGTTATAAGACTGAAAGATTCTATACACAAAATATTGACTTACAAAGGAAGCAGCAAAAGAAGATAGAACAAATACACAGTCACTGTACCAAAAAGAATGATCAGGGGCACCAATGACAAGGGTCGACACGTGACCTCCTCCCTGGGGGATGAACAACAGGAAAGTGGGTGAAGGGAGACGTCGGACAGTGTAAGACATGACAAAATAATAATCTTTAAATTATCAAGGGTTCATGAGGGACAGGGGAGCGGGGAGGGAGGGGGGGAATGAGGAGCTGTTATCAAGGGCTCAAGTGGAAAGCAAATGTTTTGAGAATGATGATGGCAACAAATGTACAAATGGGCTTGACACAATGGACGGATATATGGATTGTGATAGGAATTGTATGAACCCCCAATAAAATTATTAAAAATAAAAAAGAATGATCAACTTCCAACCCTTCCAAGAGGTAGCATATGAGCAAGAATCAATGGTACTGAAGAAAAAAGTTCAAACTGCACTGAAAGCATTAGACAAAAGCAAGGATCCAAGAATGGCTGGAACACCAGTTAAAATGTTTCAACAAGCTGATGAAACACTGGAAGCACTCACTTGTCTATGCCAGGAAATTAGGAAAACAGTTACTTGGCCAAATGACTGGAAGAAATCCATATTTGTACCCATTCCAAAGAAAGGTGGTCCAACAGAATGTACAAATTACAGAAAAATACCTTTGATCTCACATGCAAGTAACATTTTGCTGAACATCATCCAAGAACGGTTGCAACAGTACAGTGACAGGCTCCAGAGGTTAGGGCAGATTCAAAAGATGTGGAACAAGGGATGTCATTGGTGAAGTCAGGTGGATCTTGGCTGGAAGCAGAGAATTCCAGAAATACATTTACTTGTGTTTATTGACTATGCCAAGGCATTTGACTGTCTGGACCATAACAAACTATGGATCACTTTGAGAAAAGTGAGAATTCCAGAACACTTCATTGTGCTCATGAGGAATCTATACATAGATCAAGACACAGTTGTACAAGCAGAATAAGGGGAGACTGCATAGTTTAATATCAGGAAAAGTATGCATCGGAGTTGTCCCATATTTATTCATTCTGAGTGCTGATAACATAATCAGAGAAGCTGGCATATATGAAGAAGAATGCGGCATTAGGATTGGAGGAAGGCTTATTAACAACCTGCAATATGCAAATGACACAACCTTGCTTGCTGAAAGTGAGGAGACATTGAAGCACTCATTTGCTGATGAAGATCAAGGATTACAGCCTTCAGTATGGATTACAACTCAATGTAAGATGACCCAAATCCTCACAACTAGCCATCATGATAAATGGAGAAAAGGTTGAAGTTGTCAAGGATTTTGTCTTGCTTGGACCCACGATCAATGCTCATGGAAGCAGCAGTCAAGAACTTAAGCAACACCTTGCATTACGTAAATTTTTTACACAAGACCCCTTTAGAATTTTGAAAAGCAAGGGTGCTACTTTGAGGACTAAGGTGCACCTGGCCCAAGCCATAGTGTTTTCAATCGCAGCATGCATGTGAAAGTTAGACATCAATTAAGGAAGACCGAAGAATTATGCATTTGAATTATGGTCCTGACGAAGATTAGTGAAAATATCACGGACCGCTAAAGGAACCAACAAATCTGTCTTGGAAGAAGTATAGCCAGAATGCTCCTTAGAGACAAGGGTGGTGAGACTTCAAGTCACATCTTTTGGACTTGCTGTCAGGAGAGAATCGCTCCTGGAGAAAGACGCCATGCTTGGTCAGGTAGAGCGGCAACAAAACAGAGGACGGCCTTCAGTAAGATGGGTTGACGGCGGGACTACACCCAGAGCTCCGACACAAGGACATGTGAAAGGGAGGCGCAGGATCGGGCCGTGTTCCTTTCTGTTGTACCTCGAGTCGCGATGAGTTGGAACCAACCCAGCGGCTCCTAACAACAACAGACCCATGGAAGGACACTTGGGCCCGGAGTGTTCTACTTTGATATGAAGCCCAGTCGAAAAGTTCAAAGGTAGTTGCTGTGATAGGGGAGTGGCAGTGAGCACCTATCAGGTCTCTAGGACTCATTTCTGAACTGAACTTAGAGATGGACAAGTTCATCATGATCACCCTGAACTTTATCCAACGTGTCCATAAATACTTTCAACACCTAGGACCCTTTCTAGACCAGGTATCTTGGCGTCTGACAATCTCTCTGGTTAGTGTGTAGTAGATGAGCCAACACATTAAATGTGTTCTTGACTGTTTTGAAGATAAGTTATTAACTTTTAAGGTTCATTCAACACGTGTGGCTAAAGACAGGTGCACGAGTAGACCATTGGTGCCACTTTGAAAGCCCAAAGCAGTCTCTCCGACTCTCTGGAGAATGAACAGTTTGCTGCCTTAGCTGATCCGGCCCAGCCATTCTCTAGGACCCAGCCACCCAAAGCATTTTTGTCAGCTCTCAATGGGTTGTCCTGATTGGCTCTCCAGAACAGAAGGCAGTGGGGTTGCTCTTCCTGGAGCCTCTCACAGGTCAGAAGGTCTCATCTTGCTTGGGTATAGGGTCAATCAGGCAGAACTGGGCATTGAGCTCCTGAGTGAATGTCCCCAGGGGACAAAAAGCAGTGAGCAAACACAAAAGGGACCACTTCTCTGCTCACCTCTCATCTGGCTGCTCCCCAGGAATGCGGCTCTCACCTGGAGGAAAGTCAACTTCTGCAACAACCCCTTTGTTTTCCTGCCACCCCCCTTTGACCAACCAAGCGACACGGGGACCTCGTCAAGTGTCCAGGTGCACATGCCAAAGCCAATGTCTGCGGTTATGACCCGCGCGAGAATACCAGTCTTGAATCAAGACCGTTGAGGTTGGCGATTGATATCAATAGCACCTTGCCTTTTCCCAATGTCAAGGAACCCCTGAACTGCCCCATAATTAGGTCTAAAAGCCAAGTAATTCTCCTTCTCATCTACAGCTTTAACATTAAACCTAGAAGTTTCTTCTTCTTCTTCTCCTTCCCTGGCTGAGTCCCTAAATTAGTGCTTGTCCGGTTCTACTTCAAACATGTTACAAGGTGCCCGAGACTTTTTTCCACTCTGAGACTGCAAGCACAGTTTGTACCCCATAATCCCTGCTCCTTCCCAGGAACTCTTTGGGGACCCTTGAGGAATAACGCTATCCAGGATGGGTAGCCCTCCCAGCAGACAGATTCTAGTGGTCCAAATGACAGTAGCTCTGGGCTTGATTCTTGCCCCAGAAGGTCCCCTCTCCGGCTGCTCTAGCCTTTGTTCTGTTTCCTACCTGGGCCCCTCAGTCACTTAACACCCTCCCTGCAGAAAGGTGATGATTGTGCTAGCAGCACTAGAGAGGTATGGAGGTTGGGGGGGTTGAGGGTATGCAGAGAGCAGCACTCTCCTGAGACCATGGAAGCAAGTGGCATGATTTGTTGTCTGAGCCCCTTCATCCCTTTTTGACATCCTTGGTGCCCCCAGGCTGATCTTAAGTCTCCCCTAGCAGGAACTACTCAGGCTTGTTCATAAAGCAATATCTTTCACTTAAGTCCTTCCCCCTCTCGAATTTTCTCCCATCTACATTCAGCTGCCCTGTATCCTAAAATCTCAAAGTCTTAGAGGAGTTACGGCAAATGAAGCTTTTAAGTTAGCCATGGGAAAGTAGTAATGGATGAGTGGAGGTGGATGTTGGAAAGGAGGCCAGGTAGCATGGTGGTTAAGAGCTTGGCTGCTAACCAAAAGATCAGAGGTCAGGCTTGGCCAGTTGCTCAAGATAAAAGACTTAGTGATCTGCTTCCATTAGACATGACAGCCTAGGAAACCCTTTAGGGCGTCTGTCTGTCTGTCTTACAGGGTTCACTATAGTGGCGATTGACTCAAAAGCACACACCAACAGGACGAATTCGAGATTTTACTACTTAGCTCTGACCACACGGGGCTACCAGGAGACAAACGGACTGGGTGGCAAGTCGTTTCTAAAGAGAGCTGTGCTGCCAAGTTCAGCCTTTCTGAGCTCGGGTGAATGCTGACCTTCTGTACAATTTTTGGCAGTGGCGAGCTGGTAAGCCAATTCTGGTACAGGTGCAATGGGGTGAGGGAAGCGCTGCTTTGTGGTACATGCCAATTTCTGCGGTGCTGATATTCCCATCAGGGCTTGATTTCAAGCTACAGATGATTTAACAACTGGCCCACAAAAATCCCTGAACATTCGACATTACTACCCTGCATGGGCTAGCACTTGGTTGAGAAGCAGAGATCAGGGATCTCTGGGTGGACTTGGATTGGTGTACATAGATTGACATCATCTATAAGAGTGGGTATTTAGAGGCATCAGTATTGGAATGAGCCCTCTCCTGATTGGCCCAGTTTCAGCAACCAGAGGCTGGCACAGGTTGGTTGGGTTCTCCTGAGCTAAGTTGTCCTTGACCCAGCCCATAGCTCTGAACCCAGTTCTGACAGCTCCGTGTTATCAGGAGTACATAACCATCGTCCTTCTCAAGTGTTTGTGAACACTTGGTTAAAAATTAAACACAGTCTTTCATAGCAAAGGCTGAACCATCTGGGATGTTTACTCCAAATTTATTTCCCATCGCAGGTTTTTGGATGGCCGGAGAAGTCCCCATCACATAACAGACACATCTGGGTGAGGTGTGTTTCCTCCCTCTTGTCTTTCCACCCCCATGACCCTGAACGTTGCTGGGCCCAACTGGAGGAGTTTTGCATAGCATTTTGACTGTTCTAGTGGAACAGTCTGAAAACTGAGACAACTGTCAGCAACATCCTCTTGTTGGGCCTCTGAGATGGAGAGTTCTAATGAATGGTTCACCATCCTGGGCTGGTCCAGGGAGCCTGTAGCTCCCATCTAACAAGGTGACCTCGTGAGGTCCTTCACCTGCTTCCCTTCCCCGGCCCGTGCTACTTCCTGGATCTGTGACTACTCACTGACCCGAGTCTATTCCAACTCATCGTGGCCCTGCAGGACAGAGTAGCACGGGCCTGGTGGGTTTCTGAGACTTTAAAACCTTACAGGAATAGACAGTCTGACCTTTCTCCCTCAGAGCGGCTGCTGGGTTCAAACCACTGACCTTATGACTAGCAGCTCAATTCACAACCCAGGACACCAACAGGGCTCCTGAGCAGCAATTCTCCCTGAGTCGGAGGTGGGGAGGTTGGGTTAGGATGCACGCTTTCCTGATCAGAACAGCAGCCGTGTTCCCTTATTGACAGAATCCATTCTCTTCTCCAATGACCTCCCTGTCCGTCCCTTCTGAACCCCGGTTCTAGCACAAGAGCCTCGCTCAGCCCATGAATAAGAGCAGCAACTGGGTGACAGAGGAACCTGGGTTTAAACCTCGGTTCTCCTCTCCACAGGACGTGCCTCATCTACCATCACACCTGGGCTTTCTCTGTTGCCGTGTGCCTTCATCCAACTCACAGGGACCCCCAGAGAGTAGGTCGGGAGGGCCGTCTTCTGAGCAGCCAGCGAGTGTGCTCGAATCGGTGCTCATTAAGTAAGCAGGCGAGCTCCAGGGTTCCTTTAAGCCTTCTCTAAACACCTTATGATCCGTTGCATCGACTCTCTCCATGGGACACAGAGGCCGACAATGCTTTAAAACATAAGAACCACTGGGAGGAGAGGGCAGGGCAGGGCGGTGTTTCATTCGGTGGCACACCGTGCCTCTCTGTGTCGGGACTAAGGCCATGGGCCCCATGAGCAGGTATCGCTCATCTGACCAACAGAACTGTCGATGAGACATCTGTGAACCTGCAACCAGGCTGATCTGCCAGCCGCTGCTGCTGCGAAGGCCACGAGAGGGTACCATTCATTCCTTGGGTAAAGCGAAGGGGTGCATGAGGACGGCAGGGAACACAAACTGAGCGGAGAACAGAAGCGTGCAGACAACTGGGTTCTGAGCTCCAGCCTCTGGAGCAGCCCAGCTCTCTGATCCTCCACCAGCCTTACCATCCTCTCGTGGGGCTCTGAAGCTCCTGGGCTTCAAACTCAATGCCCTTTTCCCTCAATGCCTGCTACCTTTGATCTCTTAAAGACGTGTTCACTCTGCCAGCTCCCCTGCTTGCTCTGTCCCAGATCATTCCCGCGCTTGAAGGGGTTAACTAACCACGTAGCTACATGCCTAAACTTAAGCCAGACTGCCCGGACTCTGGCTCTACCACTGCTCTTGGGCAGGGGAGCCTCAATTTCCTCATTTGTCACATGGGGATAATGCTTCTGCCGACCTCATGGGATAGGCAAGAAGACGAAACGATTCTCACTCCCAGCCGTTGAGTTGATTCTGAGATTCTGATTCAGCGTGACCCTCTAGGACAGGGTAGAACCGTCCCTGTGGGTTTCTGATATGGTAACCCTGTCGAAAGCGCCCTCTTTCTCCCGAGGAACAGCTGGTGGTTTCGAACCTCTGACCTTGTGGGCTGCAGCCCAATGTGAAACCAGGACACCACCAGGGCTCCTGATGAAATGATTGGCTAGATGTAAACCATGGCCCTGCCGAGAGCAGACTGCAGCACGTGGGCTTGTAGTGATTGTTTTCCTGGATGTCCTTTCCCAGGCCTCCCCTTCTCCCGCCGCAGCGCCTCTGATCTGCAGCGCCCCCACCCTCATCCCAAGCCCTAGCCTCAGCTTTCTTCTCTCCAGAAACGCCTCCTTAGCGAATTCTTTCATTTGCCCAGTTCCAGATGTCAGCAACTCTCAGGTAAGTGTCTGGGACCTGGATCCCTCACAGAGGCTGTTCTCTGTCTTTTCTGCTTCCACGTGTCCCTGTCATCACAAACCGAGCCTTCAGTAAAGTCCAGTGTCTTAGCACCACCCCCCCCCACCCCTCCCACCCCCCCGCCACCACCACCGTAAGCTAGCCCATCTTCTTCCCCATCCATCCTTGGGGCCCTGACTCACCCAGTGTCCATCCACACCCAAGGCTCTCCATGTTCTCCCAACAAGAGAGGGAAATTAGTGACTTGCTTTGAAATCCTGCCTTATCTAAGAAAATACTGTAGACACGAAGCCTAAAAATTTCCCTCATTTTCCACCCAGATTAACTTCTCCCACGAATGCACTCGCAGAAACATCCAGGCTGAGCAATGCAGTGCTATATCGTGGTTAAGTCTTTAGGAGAGAAACGTGTATGCCAAGCGATTCAGTAGTTTGTTATTGCACAGTTAACTCCGACTGAAGTGAATCAGCCTTGGGAAGCATCCAAAGGACACAACCCCAGATTCTAAGGAGGGACCCCTGGAACCCCACCTCCTTTCAGAACATCGATGTGGACCAAAGCAGGAAAGAGCAGCCAGGTCTCGGGGTGCAGAGCCTGTGGCGCATATGGCGCCCCCGGATGGGAGGGCAGCGAGACTCTAAGAGCTGTAACAAAAACGAAGGGACTGGCCTCCCGAGGCAGCCTTGACACTGTGTCCTGTTGACCCACCAGATCTGTTCATAAACGCACAGACTCTCAGCCTGCCTCTGTGACGGACTGCCGCAGCCGGAGGCCGGGCACAGAGTCCAGTGACACTAACATCCAATTTGTAACCAAACTTGTGCTTCCCTCTGCTTTCTTCCCCCTTCCCCCTCTTTCTCTTCATACCACCACCACCACCACCTCCACCACCATCACCACCACCACCACCACCACCTCCACCCTTCATAACCCCATCCAATCACTGCCGCAGCTTGTCAACAGTGCCCCCTCACTGAAGGGGCCTGCCTCTCAGTGGGGCGTAACCAGTGCCCAGGGGGTCAGAGTAAGAGGCCACACAACGATGGCGAAGGAGCCACAGGGGTCCTCGGTTGTCCACCGGCTGCTGGAACAGATGTGAAATTGTGAACCACAGAACCACGGCCCCTGATCACCAAAGAGGTTGAAAAGTTACTTAGGTTGGAGAAATCAGAAACAACTCCCTGGTGATAGACAGAGATGGTGACATGTGAGAGGGCTAAAGGCCTCCACAGTGATTTAAAATCCTGGGGGGGAAATGAATTTATAAGTGTAATTTAGGGCCCCCGGAAACAATTATCTGGTTTTCCATGGTTTCTTCTGGGAGAAATATGTTTCGTTCTCAAACTTTTCGGTGTTCAAACATGAATTTGGAACCAACTGAGGTCAACAACCCAGGTGTCCCTGGATTCCCCTTTGATCGCGGTGCAAGATCATTCAGCTTTACCAGCTCCCAGCACCATATGCCAGTTGTTCACCCCCCCCCCCTTGGTTTGGACAACTCAACACCCACTCACAAACCCCCCACCCCCACACAAACATACCCTCCCCCTAACTGCCCCATCCCACCCAGGCTGCTTGAGACCTTACAGTCAGTTCCACCTGGTCTGTTTCTGTGTGAGTCTCCAATTGCTTCCTGAGGCTCCTTTGTCTACCTCTAACACTAAGCTTTTCAAGGGCTGAGGCCACTCTTGTCTGGAACGACAGGGACTGGCATCGTGTAAGGCAGCAAGCCCCCAGAGACAGGCTACTTGGTTGATCTCAAAGTTCTTGATCCAAACCTGCTTTCCACCTGCCTGGGATGGGGCCTTTCAGATTTGGCAGCCGGAATAGTATTGTATACAAGAAACAAACCAAAAACGTTATGATCATCACAGCCTTCACACTGAATAGCTAAGAATAAAACTGGATTTGTACCAAACACCACCACCACCCTCCCGAAAAAATATCACCAATCTCATTGCCATGGAGTTAATACTGACTCATCGTGACCCTACAGGACAGGACAGACCTGCCCCCCGAGGGTTTCTGAGATTGTCACTCTTTACAAGAGTAGGAAGGCCTAGCTGGTGGTTTCCAACTGTTGACCTGGCAGTTCACGGCCCGACTGGTAACCAGGAGGTGATAAACAGACAGCTTCTCCACCACCTCCGCCTGGCCCCTCTGCGCCCCCGAGGGGTGCTCATCTCTGTCCACACCATAGAGGCTGTGGTTGAAATCGGCCTGCGGGCTTGCTGCCTCTCCAAGACCCCGTCTCCAGCACACACTCCTGAGAAAGCGAAAGGTGGGTGCTGTGGCCTGGCAGGGCTCTACCTTCTTCCCCCTCGTGGAGGTCCGTGCAGTCCCGTAAGTCTTCATCCACCCACGGGCGGGACTCGGCCCTGGCTCGAGGCTCCCGGGCCTGTTTCTCCACGTTTCTGTCAGCATTTTTAAAGATCCACACAATCAAAATGCAGACAACGGCCACCAAGACGGGCGTCAGGGAAAACATGGTCCTTTGGCGAGGGCTCACGAGGTATTTAAACAAGCCCAGGCCAGCGGCGGCAGGAGGGTGAGGAACCAAGTGCAGCCAGCGCTTCCTGACTTCTTGAGGGTTCTCTGAGGAGCAAAGATCACAGGCAGGCGGTACGGTGGGGGTGGGGTTGCTGTTTCCCAGGCGCGATCACCTGATCATTTTACCAAATCCAATCAATACATTGTTAGGCAATAATTGCCAAGATCTGAGTCAGCACTTCAAGGCCCTGACCCTGGGCAAAGGGAACTGTCTGCACCAATCTTCTCTGACCGCAGCTGTCTCCCACTCACTGGCAGATAGGATTCCCTGCCCAACTGGCTTTGCAAAGAAGGGACTTCCAGGCACCAACTCAAGGCGGCTGAATGAAGAGGAAAGAGTTGGGGGGGGGGGAGGGCGAATGGGGGGAGGGAAGGGGGCTGTGCATCTTTTAAAAACTGCCTGGTATAGAAACACTGTCCTACGTGGGGGTTTTGTTTGTTTGTTTGTTTTATTGAGGTTCAATTAGCTTATCATACAATTCAATGATAATAATAATACTCACTGCCATCAAGTCCATGCTGACTCTCAGCCACCATATAGGACAGGGACGAGCTGCCCCCTGTGGGTTTCTGAGACTGCGCTGGTAGAAAGCCCCCTCTTTCTCCCACTGGTTTCAAATCGCTGATCACAAGGCACCACTGCTCCGCTGCCAGGGCCCCAACAGTTCCATCATCACCACCATCAGCTTTGGGACATTTTCTGACTTCCTGTGTCCATTGCTGTGGACTCCCCATTCCGGACCCCCCCCCTCCCCTTCTGCCAGGTCATTAATTATTAATCCTGCGGCTGTTCATAGAGCGACCCGTCCTGACTCTGCTCAGAAAAACGAACAGAACAAAGACCAAAAAACAGGACCCAGCAGCAAAAACAAAACGGAGAAAAACCTCAATGGAAAAGAAAGCAGAAAATATTTTAAAAACAGAATATATTCATAATGGATCAAAAGGGAGATCTCATGACAAGCTCTTTACATTCTGGCATTTTTGGGTTTTTTTAAATCATTTTATTGGGAGCTCTTAACTGATGTAGCAATCCGTACATCAATTATAGTAAGCAAACGTACATAGGTGGCCATTGTCATTTTCAAAACATTATCTTTCTACTTGAGCCCTTATTATCAGTTCCTCTTTTTCCCTCCCACCCTCATGAACCCTTGATAATTTATATATGTATATTTTCATACCTTACATCTTCCACTGTATCCCGTCACCCAAGTTTCTATTATTCATCCCCCTCAGGGTGGAGGTAGGGGGTGGGGTTATACATCCATTGTGATCAGTTCCCCCTTTCTCCCCCCACCCTCCTCTGATCCTTATGGTATGGGACTCCCATTGCTGTTTCTGAGGGTTTATCTATCCTGGCGTCCGCATTACATTCCAGCCCTAACTAGAGCTGCAAAACCCCACTTGTCAATGCTTTTCAGTCTGCTCTTACTGCTATTCACGTTCCTAGACCGCTTTGGTGGGGATCACCAGATAGCTCAGTCAGTCCCCGGACGTGGCTTTGGTTGTGTGCTGTTTGGGCAGGAAGCAGAAGTCAACATGTGGAGTGAAGAAATTCTCATGTCTTAAAGCAGAGAAGGACGCCACGCTTGGTAAAGTGGAAGGGCAGCGAGAAAGAGGAAGACCTTCAAGGAGATGGGCTGACGCAGCGGTGGGCTCAGACTGCAGAGCAATTGTGAGGACGGCGCAGGACTGGGCAGTGTTTCCTTCGGTTGTACACGGGGTCACTATGAGGGGACGGAACCGGCTCAATGGCACCTAACAACAACAACAAGAACAACACAGAGAAAACGAGGTCGAGGAAAAGTGATGCCAAGCAATGAAGTGAGTGACTGATTGTATAGTAACTACTGAAGTAGAGCTTTTATTTGTAAGGGATCAAAGTATTTACAGTCAGATGCCACTTGAGTAAAACAGAGGGTTGGATTCAATGCCTTTAGAGGTACATGGGCCCTGGCAGTGCAGCGGGTAAACCCTGAAAGATTGACAGTTCGAATCTGCCTGCTGCTCCGATTCTATGGAGATTGATGACCTAGGAAACTCGGTCCCAGGGTGGCTGTGAGTCAAAGAGGGCCACTTAGCAGGGGTGTGGGCATTTAGTTTGTCCAGTCACAATATTCCTGGAAGATCGTACTGTCCATTAAAAGCAGCGGTTACCTCAGCTCTCTGTGCTCCTTTTACGACGGGCTTAATTTCCAGCCAGGAATGCGTTTCATTTCAAACTCAAGATTTGTTTGGGGGAAGATGTGGCCACCGGATCCCTGGGGAAGAAAGAGGGAGAATGTTTACTGTGCACTCTTCTATCATGTTTAACTATTATGAATAGGTAACAACCTATAAAAAATTAGCAGACATATTTTAACAGTGCCCTTTGTGATGCACTCCTTTCTTCAGCTACGCTGGTAGAGGTCATCTGGTTCCGACTGCTAGCAAACAGATACACAAAGAACAAAGACCCCCCAATCATTCCTGTGGCCGAGCACATTGGTGCAACCGCTGTGCCAATCCAGCTCTTCTTGTGGGGGGCCTTCTACTTTCCCCAGGCTGGAGGCCCTTCTCCGGGGATGGGGTCCAACTGCAGAGAACCGTATGGAAGATCGTAGGTAAAGTTCATTATGAACCATTGGAGCCTGAGTGAGACCTAGTGGTTGCCCCTTCCGCCGTGAAGTCTTCAGGAAGTGACGGGTAGAAGATCAGGGCTAAAGGGGGGTCATATATTTGCCGAATGCCTACGTGAAACGAAAATGAGCCGGCCATGCCACAGTAAAGGGATGGCAAAGGAATCGGGCACACATGAGACACTAGTGGGAGATGATGCAGACGGAGGTGAAGGTCAACCTTCACAGGTCAATGTCACAGGTGCCCCTGAACTTAGCCACTAAAGATGGCAACACCCTCAAGCACACCCCCTCAAATCGTGGAGGGGGAGGATAAAAGCAGGGATCAAGGGAAGGAGATCCGCCTCTTGGCTCCATACTCTGTGTCCGTGTTGAGCTCCTGTTCAGGTACTCCTTACACGTGGCCCCTGAAGTGGCCATCTTCAGCCGCGAACTCTTGCGTGGTCCCCATGCGGTCTTGCACGCTTTCCAGCAATAACGTGTACTTTCTGACACTGTAGTAACCTGGAACTTCCCTTTCCCTCATAAACAATTACTTGGGTTTATAAAAGTGCTTCCGCCACGTGAATTTTTTCAGCATAGCCAAGCAAGAACAAGGCAACCCATCCCAGAAACCTAACGGAAGAAGTTACATTAGAATCTACCGTAACTTAGTCTCAACCTGGGGGTCATGATTCATTAGATATAGGGCCTCCCAGGGGACTGAGGACAGCTCCATGGAGCTGCATCCCACCCACCCCAGCTCAGACTGTGCCTGAGGTGGGGGCAGCCCAGGCTGTGGCACCTCCTCATTCCACACAAGGTACCAAGGAAGCCCCTGGGTAGTCTGAGGGGAGCAGAAGCCACAGGCAGTGAGCAACGGGGCTGGGCAGGAGCCAGCGCCACGCCTACACAGGAGACAGGGCTGGTGACTGCCCAGGTTCAGTCCTCTTGAAAGACCCACTTCCCCTCCAGGGATCCGCATGACTCTGTCCCTAACCACCGGAGCCCAACTCCCACAGTGTCAGGAATGGGATGAGACGCAGAGGGAATGAGGTAGGGCTAGACTGGGTGTGGCCCAGGGACGGGGGAATCCCCTCTCCTCAGGACGGAGTATCATTATGAGCCCATGGTATACAGAGAGGTGGGGGGGAGGGGGGCGAGGATGTTTCCGAAAGAACAGGGAAGTGGGAGAATCCCACCCTAGGGATAAGGGAGGAGTCAAGAAGAGCTCCGCGGAAAAGCTGCAGTCAAACTTACTCATTCAAACCAAAAAAGCAAAAGCCGCCTAGGGACCCCCTTTAGGACAGGGTAGAACTGCCCCTGGGAGCTGAGACTGTAACTCTGTGTAAGGTGACCAGACGTCCCGCTTTTGGCGGGACAGTCCCGATTTTGGCGGGACAGTCCCGATTTTTAACAATTTTTCCGGTGTCCCGCGGCATTTTTAAAAAGTCCCGATTTTTGGAAAGAATGCACGACAAGCTAGGGTATACGGTTTTCGGCTGCCATGTGGCTATTTCACGAGGATATGAGTTTTATCAATGGTGTCCCGCTTTACCAATGTTAAACTCTGGTCACCTTATCTTAGAGGGAAGAGAGCCTCAGCTTTCTCCTGAGCGGCTGTTGGAGGTTCTGAACAGCAGGCCTGGCAGCAGCCCCACGTGTACCCACGGCACCGCCAGGGCTCCTTCTACCAATCCAAGGGCCCCTTGATTAGAGAATGCGCCCCCATCATGATCATGCGCGGTGGGGCTAAGAAATGACCTATCGAAGCCCTGTGCCCATTGTAAGAATAACAGCCGCACCAGCACGAGGACAGCTTATCATCAGGGCACTTCCAACTGGACCAAATAAGGGGGAGTGAGAGACGGACCCCAAACTTAGCAGTTCTTCCCCACCCCCAAAAAGAACGATCATGAATACCATCCCCACCCCCACCCTCCACAGGAGCCTTTGAAATTAAGGCTTGGCAGAGACGCTGTGCCTTTGGGATACTTAGGGATTCTTCAGGGGGCAGTGGGGCGGGAGGCCAGGGACATTCCAAGAGGATGACTTCTAGGCAGAGGGAAGTGTCTACTAGGCGAAGGTGTGCCTTTGGAAGGAGCTGGCACTCCATGGGCAGAAAGGAGGAAGAGAAGAGGTTTCCCCTGAGCACTGACACAGCAGGAGGATCGGGTCTTCCTGGTTAGCAGTGTGGGGAGAGGGGGCAGGAAATGGCAGGCAACTGAGGCAGGTAAGGGTGTTGCTTGGTGGGAAGACACAAGTGCTCAGGACTTCCACATCAGCTGGGGTGCCTTGTATGCAAAGCCTCTTGCAGCGCTGGTGTAGGAGCGTAGCTTTTCTGAGGCTCCTGTTCTTAGATGCCCTGGAGACCATATTCCTTCACTACTTGGCCAATTAATCATAAAACTGTCTCCACAGACAGGCCTCCCATTCACCACAAAGCCAAGACAGTAAAACTCTTTATGGTAATGACCAAGCAACAGCATAAAGGCTTCTCATAAAACTATGGTTTCAGAAACAGCTTGTGGTGTAGGACAGAGATGCTATATCGTTGACTTTAGAGAGGCCCAAATATAACCACTCTCTACTCTGAGTGGTTCACAAGCATCCTAGCTAATTGTCTTCCCTCACCAAGACCCGAGTGGGGCCTGGGCAACTGAGGGCAGAGACGGAAACGGCCATGGGAGACGCTTTTAGTTCCATTGAGTTCCCTGTTTATCATTCATGTCAGTGTGATTGTGCATTTTCAGGACTTCACATCCACGGATAGCAGAAAACTTTTGCCAAAGTAGAGGGGCAGCGAAAAAGAGGAAAGCCCTCAACGCAACGGATGGACACGGTGGCTCCAACAGTGGGCTCAACCACAGGAACAAGTGTGAGGATGGCGCAAGACTGGGCGGTGTTTCCGTCTGTTGTGTGTGGGGTCGCTATGGATCCCAACCGTCTCATGGCACCTAACAACATCAAGACAGCCTTGCCCCTTCCGTGTACAAATGGGGGCTGGTAGAAGGCTCTCTCATGCTGCTCCGTACCCCTGAGTCTCCCCTGGGTCCTGGCATCAGGGAAAAGTGATCCCACTGAAGGGTGTGGCCCCTCTCATGCTCAGCAATGGGGACCAGCTACAGCCTCAATGGCCTCTCTTCTGTAGCCTCCAAGCCCAGGTCACGAGGGCATTTCTGGTTGGCCCCTTCTCCACCAAAGAATCTCCACAAGCCATTCAGATGGTTCCAGGCTTGGTTGGGATATCAGCTTGTGATTTTAGATATTAGAGGTTCACAACTTACATGATAGATCACATTATGTTTGTTGTATAGGATTGTATCTTAGGAAATTAGTAGAGCGATATCAAGGTTGTCCTGTAGGAACAGGATATGGCAAGGCATGCAAGTAAGGCCTTATAACATTCTTTCAGAACCGGAGAATCAGAATGAACAATTACAATGTTAGTTCACTGATTAGAGTCAAACTCTTTAGACTTCAGGCTTTTGCCATTGTTGAAGAGGGCTCAGGAGGGCTTGCCCATGTTTCCCGCACTCTTATGTCCTTTCTCCAAAGCTAGAAATTAGCTGAAAAGTTACTTTTTTGTTTTCAAGAATAGAGACTAGGGAGGTTGGTTAAACATATGTCTCAAGGATAGTTCATACAGATTCATTTAACCTCAACATCTGTGACTACATTCTTCCTATACTTCCAATGCTTCTATAGCTAAGTTCAGCTCAATAATTTAGAAGTTTCCGATGATTTAAAGCTCATGTTAGCAAGCCTCACAAAGGCGGACATATTTCTATTTCCAAGTTCATAGTATGAGTGATTATGCGTGGGTGTTTTGAAAGCATGTGAGTGACTTACAGGACTTGTGATCACTAACAAGAACATCAAGGAGCCCTAGTGGTGAAGGGGTTATGCCTTCGGTTGCAACCACACGGTCAGCAGTTCAAGGCTAGCAGCAGCACCTCAGGAGAAAGAGGAGGCTTTCTTCTCTCCTGAAGAGGCACAGCATCAGAAACTCACAGGGGCAGTTCGATGCTGCCCGAGAGGGTGCCCATGAGTGGGAATTGACTCTGTGGTAGAGAGTTTGCTTTATAAAAGCACAGAGAACAGCACTGTGTGTCCTGTGGGGTTTGACCTAACCTTAATGCCATGTTTCCACCATTAGAGTATCATCCAGAAGAGATGGTTTCATCACCTGGAAATGCCTGGTGCTCCATCTCTTCCACTTTTTTAATCATATGTCTGTCTAGATATTTGGTGATTTTTTTTTGAAGGCCATGATGCCAGTGTGCTGGATGATATGATAGCTAGCACCCAGGGTCCCTTATTCCATTGGAGGTGGAGGACTTGAAGCTTGTATGAGCCTGGACTAACTCTGTGTCCTGGACGAAGTGTCAGTCTGATTAGGAGCTCCGGCTAGAATGTCATGAACGCATGCTTCCGTCCTCGAGCAAGTCTTGTTTTTATTTTTTGAGGAAAGGCCAGCTAAGCGAAACTCTGCAGTCCACAACTTTGTTGGTGGACTTGATGGTATCCTCTTTAGCTCCTGGCGGCTGGTTTCCTAAGGAGGGGAACAGGAGCCAGTCTGCAAACCACATCTCGAATCAGACTGTTCTAGAAAACACACTTCCAAGACACACATACGATTTTAAATGTTCAGTGCCGAGGTGAAATCTAGTGATCATCACGATCGCCCCCACCCCTCGCTGTTCCTTCCCGCACTGCTTCTTAACATGTGTAGGAGAAGTCAAGTAACCCTAAAAGACAACTTTCTAGGAAAAACACTTCTGGGGCCTTCAGAGAAATCACAGCCAGCTGTTAGCAAGCGTTTGTGTCAAGTGCTCATTTAGCAAGTGTTAAAGCAAGTGTTCGCATTAAAGGCTTGGAACAGGATCTGCCTGTGTCTGTCATTCTCACTCATAATTTTATCCCAGCTCAGGTGTGAAGTTGGTGACACACAAGGAATTCACAAATGCATTTCAACCTAATTGGCTTCACCCATCCACACCCACCCTCTCTGATGCTATCAATCCCGTCTCAGAGAAGTGTAAATAGAATTGTTCAGAGAGTTGTAGGATACTGCTACTTACCACGTGTTGCTCTGTGACAGCACTTTGATTGCTGATCCTGTCTCTACATTATTCCATTTAATGCACAGGATGGGGCTTTGTAAGAAACTCCACTGCCCAGGACAGAAAAGGAAAGAAAGAGCTGCTTAGCACAGTTAAGGCACAAGTGGATACGTTGGAGCAATGGGCACCAGCTTGGGAGCTTGCTGGGAATACAATTACTCAGGCCCCACCCAGAATCAGAAACTCTGGGGCTTGGGACATAGCACTCTGTACTCTAACAAGTGCTTCAGATGGTGCTGGTTTATGAGGACCTTTTTTTTTTTTTTTTTTAACATTTTATTAGGGGCTCATACAACTGTTATCCCAATCCATACACACATCAATTGTGTAAAGCACA
>NW_022107431.1:18161407-18162498 GCF_000313985.2 Echinops telfairi
GTTGAGGGAGTACTTGAGTGGAGGCCCAATGTCCTTCTGCTACCTTAATACTAAACCTATAAATGTAGGCTCATAGATCTATTTCCCCATCCTATGAGGACCTTTGAGAACCCCTAGGTGTTATTGGAAGGATCCCTGGTGGCGTAGAGGTTATGAGTTGGGCTGCTAAGTACAAGGCCAGCAGTTCAGTACCACCAGCTTCTTGAGGGGAAAGAGGAAAAAGTTTCTACTCCTGTAAAGAATTATAGCCCCAGAAACCCACAGGGGCAGCTGTCCTCTAACCAGAAGGGTCGCTATGAGTCAGTCTTGACTTGATAAGAGTGAGTTTGGTTTCTCTGGGGGTATGTTATGGATTTAACTGGGTTTCCTAAAAATGTGAGTTGCAAATCCTAACCCTTCTACTAAAACCTTCAGTATGAATTATAACTCAATGAAAAGGAAGCAAAAATCCTCACAACTGGACCGACGTCCAACAAGCTGGTAAATGAAGTTGTCACATATTTTTGTTGTACTTGGATCCAAAATCAACCCTCATGGAAGCAGGACATAAGAAATCAAAGACACAGCACACCAGACAAAGCTGCCGCACAAGACTTCATTGATGTGTTAAGGAGCAAAGATGACACTTTAAGAGCTCCGGTGCACCTGGCCCAAACCATGGTATTTTCCATGGCTTCATATCCATGTGAGAGATGGACAGTGAATAAGGGAGGCCACAAAAGAGTCACTGCATGTAAACTGTGGTGTTAACAAAGAATATCGAAAGTACCACAGACTGCCAGAAGAACAAACTAATCTTGAAGGACGTACACCCAGTGTGTTAGGCTGGCACAGAAAACCTCACTATCACACCCAGAGTGCTCCTGGGAAGACAGGATGGTGAATCAGGTACTTCAGACAGCTGATCAGGAAAAGGACATCATGCTTGGGAGAAGGTCAGCGGAAAAGAGAAAGACCACGAGATGAATTGACACCGAGGTCATTACGCTTGGGATGAACTGACATCAAAGACATCATGCTTGGGATGAGTTGACATCATGCTTGGGATGAGTTGACATCATGCTTGGGATGAGTTGACATCATGCTTGGGA
>NW_022107431.1:18162621-18188957 GCF_000313985.2 Echinops telfairi
TGACATCATGCTTGGGATGAGTTGACATCATGCTTGGGAAGAATTGACATCATGCTTGGGAAGAATTGACATCATGCTTGGGATGAGTTGACATCGTGCTTGGGATGAGTTGACACCGAGGACATCATGTGGGGGATGACTTGACATCGTGCTTGGGAGAAGGTCAGCGAAAAGGAAGAAGGCCCTCCATGAGAGGAATGGACACCGTGGCTGCAACAATGGGCTCAAACGTAAGACCTGTGTGGAGGACAAAGGACTGGGCAGCATTTCTTTCTTTCTATTGTGCATCCGGTCACTTTGAGTTGGAATCAACTCAACACCACCTCTTGGTCTGTGGAATCCCATTGGTAATAGAGACGCATCATTGCTTTTCTGAAAATAAGAAAGGAAGTAATGATCAGCAGAACTAATGATTTCTCCATCTTATCTCTCCTCTAATGATGCAGTAGCGAGCCTACGTACAACAGAACAAAACGCCGAGTGGTCCCGCACGCACCATCATCAACATTATTGGGCATAGCACCGCCATGAGCCGAACTGACTCCATAGCGCCTACTAACAAGGATACATGAGGAGGCGTGAGTTTTACGAAATCAGATGGCTTTTCCTCAAGGCGTTGGATTGACCCAGTGGCCACAACAATGGGTTCAGACGTGAGAACCATTGTGAGGCAGGCACAGGACTAGGTCGTGTTTGGTTCTCTTGTCCTTAGGGTCTCTGTGAGTCAGAGCCCACTCAATGGTACTTAACGACAACACTTCCACTTCTAATGAGCCTTCTGTACCTTCACTGGCCCCACCCAGGTAGCCTCGCAGTCTCCCTACCTAAAAGTCGGCTGATTTAGAAACATAGTTCCATCATCAATCTTAATTCAACTTGTGGCCTCACAGATTGACATACCCCTGCGATTAGGTATAGGGGGGTCTGTCTTTGCGGGGTGGGGGCATTATCCTGCCTGCCTCAGTCTGGGAATGAGCCGATGCCTCACAAGATGGCTTCAGATCTCTGCCTTCTTCTTCCCAGAAACACACTCGCTCCTTCCATCCCACAATTTCGTCTCAGACCCATCTCTGCAGATGCTGCTGCATGTGGTTCCGACCAAGCACTGACTCCTGGACGTGGAGGATTCAAATTCTGGGACTGTTCCACTGTCACCCTCCACTAGTCCTGCTTGTTCCCCCAAAGACACAATCCAAGCCTCACAGTTGTCTGGGGGAGGTTGTGGGAGGTTACATACTAACGGAGAGACTCCGGGAGCTCTCCACCCAGCGGCCGGCCCACAAGGGTGTTGCCGAAAGCAGACCTTGGAGCCGCAAACTAGAAATCACAAGCCAACTCTTGGCCAAACTCCCATTAAGTAGACACATGGCAGCTGGAAGGTCACACATTTCTCGGCTTCGCTGCCCTGATTTCTAGGAAAAGCCCAAATTTTTCAATGCCCCATGCAAGTCTAAAATGTTGTTATTTGATAGACATACATCATTCCTTAGCTCAAGAGTGCCATACGACGATATATAATTCCTCACAGACACATTTGATAAAACAGAGATGAGGTGCAAGCATGCGAGTGACTTGT
The DNA here is from genome assembly GCF_000313985.2 of Echinops telfairi. Classification (NCBI taxonomy): domain Eukaryota; kingdom Metazoa; phylum Chordata; class Mammalia; order Afrosoricida; family Tenrecidae; genus Echinops; species Echinops telfairi. The sequence goes on from NW_022107431.1 coordinate 18,164,198, forward strand.
TTTCAGTCTGCATCTTCGAGTACTTTGAATCATATAACCACTGTGATGTTAAGCAGAGGCCATTATCCCACCCAGACACGAACCACATCTGACACCATTTTCCATGGGAAGGTTCACATCAAGGAGCGTTTCTGGAGGCAGAGGAAGCCGCTCCGAGCTTTTCTGCAAAGTGACAGCTTTTAAACTCCCTTTAATAATGCAAGTCAAGCATCGGTGCAGGCTGTTCCTCCACCGATTAATATGTTAAGTGAGTTACGATACCCTTGTTTAATGCATAATTGATCTATCCACTTTCGAAGCTCAGCCTGGAGCTGCCGGCGAACCATTCATTTTTAACACTAATGAAGAATCCGAGTTGCCCTGAGAAACTGAAGCCGGTTGGTCAGGACTGCACGGGGTCTGATTCTCCAGGAATCACTAAACAGTCTGAGTCACTGACATTGCGGCTGACTTGATATTCTTAGACTACCTCAATTTAATGGGGTTTTTTAATCAATAGGTTTATTAAGTAGATACACAATAGAGAAGATTCTTTAGAGGCCAGCGAGAAATAATGAACTGCACACGGGCAAATACATCAAGGCAGCACAGTTGAGAAAAATGAGAGCCATGATCCCATTGAAAATAATGACAGAGGGATGGTTTAAGTCATTGGTTCTCAACCTGTGAGTCATAACCCCTTTGGGGGTTGAACCACCCTTTCACAGGGGTCACCTGACTCATCACAGTAGCAAAATGACAGTGATGAAGTAGCAACGAAAATAATTTTATGATTGGGGGTCGGGGGTCACCATAACTAAGGGACTGTATTAAAGGGTCATGGCATGAGGAAGGTTGAGAACCACTGTAAATTTAAGTGATCTCCTTTTCATTGTGGTTCAGTCAGTGTGAGCACATTTTCAAAATCTCAACAAAGCCAGCAATGTTCCGGAAGAGAGCAATCCAAACCCTAAAATGAACAAAGTTCATCCCTGTGGCACACAATATAGCAAGGAGGTCAAGACAGTGTCTGTTTCGAGAAAACATAAATGAAGCCCAACTCAGACGGTGAACTTGGCAGACATTCCGCGAGCAGATAATACGCAGCTTAAAGACAACGTTCCAGAATGTGTATGAGCCCTGACCATTTTATTTAGCCACGTTGTTGTTGTTGTTGTTGTTGTGTGCTGTCAAGTCAGTTCTGAGTCAGAGCGGCCCTCGGTACAGCAGAAGGAAACCCGCCCCGTCCCGCGGCATCCTCACAACCTTTCTTGGGTGGGAGCCCATTGCTGCAGCCACTGTGTCAGTCCATCTCGCTAAGGGCCTGCCTCTTCTTCGCTGCCCCTCCACGTTACCAAACATGATGTCCTTCTCCAGGGACTGGTCTCTCTAGACATGTCCAAAGTATGTGGGACAAAGTCTCACCGCCCTTGCCTGTAAGGAGCATGCTGGCAGGACTTCTTCCAAGACAGGTCAGTCATTCTATTGGCAGCCCGTGCTCCTTGCAAATGTCTTCCCTTTGATTGCGTCAGCTTATTTTTAAATTTATTGTTTGGTCTTCCTTATTCAATGTCCAACTTTCACATGCGTATGAGGCTATTGACACGCTACTTGATCAACCATGATGACAGTTTCTAGTGACTGTCACGAAGCGTCCAAAGCGATCGAGCCAACGTCTCTCCTGGCTCACTCCCATGGAGAGCCTGGTTCTGTCTCCGTTCAGAGGGGTTTGTTTCTCATCCTGACAGTCCACAGAAGAGCTTGGCTGCACTACCAACACCACAATTCAAATGCACCTGCTCTTCTTGTAGCTTCCTTTTCAACCCCCCTGCCCCCAGCCCTGAACTGACAATAGTGCTGAACCACTAGTGACGGCCCTTTCCCAGAGAGCCATTCACTTCTTGTCCGTTCCTGTGACTCCTCCTGCTTGAGTATCCCCCATGTCAGAAGCATCAGCCTGGGATAGTCATCCTGTGGAAACACAGCTTCACTATCATCATGCCATCGTCATATCATCATCTAATACCACAGACTGTTTGGGAACTGTGTTAGTCTGGGTTGACTAGAGAAACAAATTCAAGGACACTCCTATGTGTATACGTGAGAGCTTTATATCAAAGAGTAACTGTAATGTAAGAAAACATCCCAGCCCAGTCCAGATCAAGTCCATAAGTCCGATATTAGTCCATATGTCCAATACCAATCTATAAAGTCCTCCTCAGACTCACAAAACACATGCAATGACACCGAATACAGGAAGATCACAAGCCTGTGGTGGGAAGTCTTGTGGATCGAATGGCGGTGTAAGCATCTCAGCACTGGTGTGGGTCTCCACGTGGCTGCTCCAGCTCCAGGGCTCTGGCTCCACCAGCCTGTCTCCATGTGGTTTGTCAACAAGAATGTCTCATAGCAAGTGTGTGTGTCCTGCCTCCGGGGAGGAAGACAGGAGTTCCCAGAATCCTTTGAAGAAGGCTGTGCCCACACAGAGGCCTCATAGGCTATGACCTGATCGACAGGCTAGACTCCACCCCTTCATTTAAATTGACAGATTATGTAACTGCCACAGGAAAGTAAATCCAAAATGGCCACTCTGCTCTTCCCCTAAAATGCTCTTTGTTCCCTTTACCTTTAGACTAGAGCCACAGCGCCACCTGCTGGCAGCAAAAGGACTAAAGCTGGAGAACTCCTCTGAGTCAGGAACGGAGAAGAAAGGCCTTTCAACTTCCTGGGAGTCCCAGGAAGTGGCCCAAAGAGGGGGATGGGAGCGTCTGTTCCTGAGTTTAAAAGCTGGCAAACAGTTGAGGAACCGCGAGGATCACACACAAAGGAACATGGCTGGCGCTTGGGGCAGAACCCAGTTATCAGACAAGGGACTTTGAGGCTGGTCACGGGAACCAAAATAGGGAGCTGAAGTGAGCGGACAAAGTAGGGGTTAGATTAGAAAAACTGTTAGGTAGGCCAGCATAGGACTGGGGGATGTCCACTAACGCGTGCCCAGAGGGTCAAGCTAGGGAAACAAAGGAGCGGCACACCGCACATGTTCAGGGTTCCCGCCGGTAGGCAGGGGTGGGCGTGAACTTGAATTGGATCACCTAGCCAGGTAAATTCAATTCAGCCAATGGGGTCGACCAGGGGTCTTCCACCACTCCTCCCTGTGGAATCCTTGAAAAGGCAGAAGCCCGGAGGGGAGGGAGAACAAGAACCGAGACGGAAGAGAGAGAACTCAGGCGCAGAGAGCTTTGGCACGCTTTGCGGGACGCAGAGCCGCTTCCAGCTAGGCCGCATGTCCGGGAGGAGCCCCTTGGGTGCCATGTAAACCTGAAACTTCTTCTAACTTTCATAAAACTCACTTCGATCACAAACCAGGCTTCGGCGTGCATTCTTTCTCGCGCGGAGCCAAGGACCGAGGTATAAATCTAGCTCCAGAGAGATCTAACAAAACCACAGCCACTGAGATGGTGACAAATACTGAGCATGGGGCCGCCCTCCTTGTTGGGACCATGGCCTGGAGATGGGGCTGTTTGGTGGGAGAGGTGACGGTGTCCCCCCCTCAGGAGCACTGGGCCACCAGCCACCAGCAGGCCCAGCTGGCACCCCCCAGCGTCTCGTTAGGCTGGAGAGAGCAGCCTTATCCAACATCACACTCCTTTCCTGGGGCAGCCTGTACCCACCCACCCCTTGCCATAGGCATACAGAGACACTGTCCTCTAGCCCCCATACCGACTGATTTGAAGTGCCTTCCCATCTTCTGGGCTCCCTGGAGGGTGGACTGGGTGGTCTGATGCAGCGACCTGGGGGCCTAACTTCTCCTCTGCCATCCCAGGCCCAGGTGTGGGTCCTTAGCGTCTCCCTGCAAAGGCCTACTCGGCCTTCTCCACCACAGAGCCCACGGCTGCCCCCTCCCACAGAACTCAGAGTCCGGTGGGAGAGAGGGAAGCAAACAAACCAACAGATGCACAAATCATTGCAGACAATGACAAGGACAGGAGGAAAACAATGTCGTTAAACAAGTGTGAGTGTGTGTGTGGGTGTGTTGGTCCAAGGTTCAAAGCTAATTTATTTCTGTCCTCCCATGGTTTGGTCAAGAAACTTTGGGAGCCATTGATTAGTCTCAGAGGTTGAAAGGCCTGGCTCTCGTGACCCCACGCACTTGTACAGGTTGGGCAATGTGACCCCAGAGCAGAAAATATGGCTTCAAGAGGGACACGAGGAAAAGGTGAGCGTGGATCCCAGAGTGCGGCCAACTGAGTCAAGGATCCCAGGAAGAAGTAGGAGGGACAGCAGACACACAGGACACGTGCTAGTCCTGTGATGACCAAGGGGGAAGACCAGAGCTCGACTGAGGTGGCCCAGGAGGACAGAGGAAGCTTACCTCTCAGACGGGTTTTGGGGTGTTTTTTGGTGGGGTGCGGGGGGGCTTTGAACATCATCAATCTCAGCAGAGGCAAAATGCTCTGGGTGACTTGATGTGGCCCTTGGTGGTCTAAACAGCAGGCATGCTTGCCACTCACAGGCTGGAGGTTTGAAGGCACCCAGAGGTAGCTCATGGGGAAGACAAGCATCCACGGAACCGTCTGCCAGGGGAACTCCCAGGGGGGCACGGTTCTACTTAGGCACACGTGGGGTCTCCTTGAGTGGGAGACTGTTGGTCTAATGACAAACAAACTGGCTGCCATCTGCAGGGGGTGAGGGGTGGACCCCACCACAAGATAGCAGGCATGATTGGTAGACATCCATTTGAGAGACTAAGAACAGGCCGACTGAGCAGTCACATTCAAAACTCATAAGCAGCTCCTCTCTCCAGGAGCAAGTCCCAGGGTTCTCCAGGAAACGGAAGTGAAAAAAACATTGGCGTTGGAGCCCGGAAGCCCCCTGGAGGTGATATTCCAGGTGGACTGGGGGACCAGAATACTTAACTCATGTTCGGGCACATGCGGTTTTCCAACCAGGAAGGAAGAGGTTAACCACTCCACTCCGTTCACATTTCTAAGAAAAACCTGCAAAGCTCTGGAATCGCAGCCTCCGTCTTACCTTCCAGAATCTTCCAAGGTTCGCTGGGCACTCATGATGCCTTCCTGCTCCTCCTTCCCTGCCAGGGAGGTGGTGGGGCACGAGGAACTTGCTAGAGGAAGCCACTCAACGGAGGCTGCGTGTGTGTCTCCCCGTCTCTGAGTGAGAGGTCTGGAAGAGGTCTCGGCTCTTCTAGAGACTGTAACCATGTGAACCAGAACTGGGTGAGAGGCAGGCGCCGCCACTCATCAGCTAGTAGGAGAAAAGTCAAGTCAGAGGGTGAAATGTTCCAACAAGCCCGATGCAATCCATCTACCTTTTCTCTAAGATGCTTCAGGCACATCAATGACCATGGCTCTGGTCAAGCAAGGACTGAGGTAAGGCCAAGGCAAGGTGGCCCTGGGGACGGGAAGATCATTGCTGGGTGGAGATGGATTGTCTGGGCTCTGGGGATTTGGAGTAGGGAATCCTTCGCCCAAACAAATCCATTTCCTTAGGGCCAGAAACATCGACTGATAGAAAAGTCAGGGAGCTTCTGCAGGAGACGTGAAGTCAGAAGTAGCCACAACATGGACCCCGTGGCTGCAACCCTGGGTTCAAACATAAGAACCATTGTGAGGAGAGTGGATGGTGCGGGGGTCCGGGCAGTGTTGTACACAGTCCTGTTGTACACAGGGTTGCTCTGTGTTGGGACGAACTTGACGGCACCGAATCACAGTGCCACCCCTCTTCCTGATCACGCACAGCACACCACGGTTTTCCTCAGAGCCAATCCCGGATAAAGTTAATTATTGCTCTGCAAGAAGTGACTGAGATCAGGCAGCTTGCCAGCAACGCTTATCCTTGTGACAAAGCCAAAGCTTAACTGAATCATGTAAGGAAGTCTGAGAGTAATGAGAGATTTGGCTAATTCCTCAGTAGCTTTTCAGCATATCTCTACTTAACAGAAGGAAGTAAATCGCACTGGAATTTGTTTCACCTATATTTATTATTTCCATACTTTGGAAAATGGTTGCTGGGATAAGTGGGCAGGATACACAGATGCCCCACCACCACCCCCTCCCACCAGCATAATCACAAAGCCTGAAGGGCACTTCAAGTAACCCCCACCTCGAATCTCCTGTTGAAGAGGTGGCTTCCACAGGATGCACCTCTAGTTACCTGCAGGTTTAGACATGAATCTGGCTCCCTGCTTCCCAGGTCTGTGTCTGCCCACAGAGACCTAGATCCTGAAGCCCTGGAGTTAAATTCCTAACCCATTATTCTCTCACTAACTTCTCGCTCAGCCACTAATAGGCTCTTTGATCTGGGTCAAGACTCTTAGCCACTCCAAAGGGCCTTACCCATAAAATGAGGACGATAAAACCTTGTCTTCTTTCTACATCACAGATTATTGAAGGGAGAAATCCAAGCTTCGATGATGAAGAGCAAGGCTGCAGGAATGAATGGCTGGAATACTCAGAAACGTTTCAACAAGTGGACGGAGGGCGGGAGCTACGCACTCATCCATGCGGGGAAATTTGGAAGACAGCTACCTGGTCAAATGACTAGAAAGATCCTCTGCCATTGAGTAGATTCGGGCTCATAGGGAGCATCTATCTATCTATCTATCTATCTATCTATCTATCTATCTATCTATCTATTTGCTTCGGGCTCATAGGGAGCATCTATCTATATATATATATGCTTATGACCTCATATCTATATATGGCTTCTGAAGTCATAAATCTTTATGGGAGCAGATGGCCTCATCTTTGTCTTCAAGAGCAGCAGGGGGATTTGAAACACAGACGTTTCAGCTACTGTCCAATACTTACCCGACAATGCCACCAGTGCTCCTTAAAGAACGAGAAGAGATCTAACCACAGAATGCAGAAATTATCCAGTAATATCACTAATATCACACACAAGTAAAGTTTTGCTGAAAATAATTCCGTAATGGTGGCAGAAGGGCATCCAACAGGAAGCTGCCAGGAATGAGGGCATCCAACGGGAAGCTGCCAGGAATGTGAAGCCCCTCAGAAGAGGCGTGGAATGAGGGATGCCATCGCTAGTGTCAGATGGATCTTGGCTGAAAGCAGAGAGTGCCAGAAAGATGCTGTGGTAGTCCTGGTAGACTAGAGAAACAAATCCATAGACATTCATATGTATATAAGAAAGAGCTTTATATAAAGAATAATTGTACATCAAGAAAACATCCCAGCCCAGTCCAGATCTAGTCCATAAGTCCGATATTAGCCCACGTGTCCAATACCAATCGATAGAGTTCTCTTCAGAGTCACAAAACACATGCAAGGGCGCCAAATGCAGGAAGATCACAGGCCAGCAGGTGGGAAGTCTTGTGGATCCAGTGGTGGTGTAAGCATCTCAGCTCTGGCAGAGGTCTCCACGTGGCTTCTCCAGCTCCTAGGCTGTGGCTGCTATCAGCCTGTCTCCATGTGTCTTGTCAGCTGTAATGTCTCCCAGGGACTAAGCAGAGAGAGAGTGTGTCTCCTGCCTCCAAGGAGGAATACCAGAGTTCCCCGAATCCTCAGGAGAAGGCCATGCCCACACAGAGGCCTCATTGGCTATGATCTGATTGAGAGGCTAGACTCCACCCCTTCACTCTGAATCCTCAAATTGACGCCAGATTATGTAACTACCACAGATGCTTACTTGTGCTTTAGTTGCTATGTGAAGGCATTCAACTGTGTGGATCTACAACACACTATGGATAATGTTGCCGAGATTAGAAATCCCAGTACCCACAACTCTGCTACGCATCGTTTTATCAGTAGTCGTCATCGTTATGTTTGGGTCAACTTCCATTCCAAAGTCTCAGTCTGAAATTGAATGTATTTATTTCTTACATCATTGCTGAGTGCCTGTCTAGCACAGAGAGAGAGTGCATTTTCATAAAGGAGCACATGAGTAGCTGTTACGAATTGAAGTGTGTGTGCCAACGGCGAGGCCAAGATGCTCAGCATCATGTGACTGTCCTCCACGCTGTGACTGATGTAATTGTTCTGTGTGTCATCAAGCTGAACCCCTATGCTGTTAACGAGAAAGGAAGTACTTTGACAGATCACGCTGTACTTTGAGTCCATCTCAATGAGCAGAAATCAGAGGCACCTCCTATTCCCCAGAAAGAGAGGTTGGGAGTAGAGCGAGTTCTTTGAACCCAGAGCTTCTGCTCAGAGAAACCCCTATTCCCAGGGGAAGATGGATGACAAGGACCTTCCCCCAAAGTCAACAGGAAGAGAAGATCTTTCCCTGTAGCGGGGACCCTGAAGTTGGATGTCTAGCCTCTTAAACTATGAGAGAAGAACTTTCTATTTGTTAAAAATCATCCTCTTTGGGTACTTCTATTTTTGCAGAGCTAGAGATAAGTAAGGCAATCACCAGGCTTAAAATTATTTAGCACTGGAACCATTTATTTTCAAACCTTGTATATAAAACTCCAATACAGACAACTCAGCCCCTCTCAATTCCTGAGGTCCTATAGACTCCTGGGGTACTGCCTTTGAAGCCCAAGAACAAATGGAATTCTTATACTGGCCTTCTCTCTATATTGAGAAATTTATTTTTTAAAAGAACAAAAGTGCCAGCTGGCTTCGTTTCAATAATATTATTGTGTTTATACCTCCCACCAAATTAGTGTCCGTCAAATTAGAATCAATATTTCCTGAAAATCATTAGCATGTAATTGCACACAAATTACGTGTTCTATTTAACATTCTTTGAAATCATTCTGTTTAGAGGAGTTTTCTGGAGGAAGTGATTATTCAGCAAAAGGAACCCACAGCCTGTCCAGTTCCAACAGGATTCCCCAGCACCTCATTGATTGAGACAAGAAGCAAGGCATCTCCCGTCAAGCCCAGATCCAGCCACGACTCTTGAGTATAGCTTTTAAAAGACATGAAACGTGTGTGCTTTGGAGGGGGAGCGGTAGTAGGAAGTGGTATTCTAAAGCAACTCACTGTATGGAGATTTCTACCATGTGTGTGTGTGTGTGGGGGGCATGTATGTTAGACAAGAACTGGGGGATCACTTCAGCTAAGTCTCACTCAAAGGCACAAAGGTAGACACTTGGCATTTGAGAAATTCCAAATAACTAACAATACAGGAAGTACCGTGGACTGTTAAAAGGACAAGCTATCTGACTTGGAAGAAGTACAGCCAGAGTGTTCCTTACAGGTAAGAATGGCTTACCTTTGTCTCACATACCATGGGCATATTGTCAGGAGAGACCTGCCCCTGGAGAAGGACACTATGCTTGGTAAAGTAGAGGGGCAGTGGAAGAGGAGATGGCCCTCGGCAAGATGGATGGACACTGTGGCTGCAACAGCTGTATGGTAGTTACATAATCTGGTGTCAATTTGAGAGGATTACGAGTGAAGGGGTGGGGTCTAGTCTGTCAATCAGATCACAGCCAAGGAGGCCTCTGTGTGGGCATGGCCTTCTAAGAATTCTGGGAAATCCTGTATTCCTCCTTGGAGGCCGGAGACACTATTTCTCTCTCTGCTCACTCCCCTGGAGACACTCTACTGACCAGACACATGGCACTATGCTGACAGAACCCGTGCCCTGGGAACTGGAGAAGCCACATAGAGACCCCTGCCAGCTCTGAGATGCTTATGACCCCGCTGGATCCAAAGACTTTCTACCAACTGGCCTGTGATCGTCCTGCATTCAGCATTATTGCATGTGTTTCATGGGTCTGAAGAGGACTTTATAGAAGGGTATTGGACATACGGGCTAAGATTGGATTTATAGGTTTGGACTGGACTAGGTTGGGATGTTTTCTTTACCCTTTATAATGTAAAATTACCCTTTATATAAAACTCTCTTATACGCATATGCGTTTCTATGGGTTTGTTTCTCTAGTCTACCCGGACTAAGACAAGCGGGCTCATGCATAGGAACAATTGTGAGGCTGGAGCAGGACTAGTTTCATTCTATGGTACATAGGGTCACTATGGGTCGGAACCAACTTGACGGCACCTAACACCAACAACAGCAATGCAGGCTGTGTGTTTCTTAATAAATGATGCTATATTTACCATTGTAATCATTTCTTTGGACCCTTACAGAGTGGGCAATAAATAGCTGCTAAGTCCTGTGAGGGGGTAAGCCCTAGTGGTGTGGTGGTTACACACTTAGCTGCTAACCACAAGGCCAGCAGTTCGAAACCACCAGCAGGTCTATAGGAGAAAGACGAGGCTTTCTACTCCCATAAAGATGTATTGTCTCAGAAACCCACAGGGGCAGTTCGACTCGGTCCTGCAGGCTCGCTATGGGTCAGAGTGGACGCGAAGGTGAGAATGGCACTGAGTTTGGGTTTTGAGGTTGGTCCTGCAGAAATGGAGGCGCCGGCCTCTGGTTGGACACCATTCATTAGCGAAGTAACTCGGCCCCCGCACAGCAAGTGCTGGCCTCAGCCACCGTGTATCATGGGCTCTCCAGATCACTTACAGGTCTTTGAAACTAAAAGGATGACATCTGAGATAATGGTGTGCTGTATATCCACATATATTTTAATTTAAAAACATCACCTGGAGATCTAATCAAGAGGAGTCAACCAAACTTATCTCCCCCTAAAACACCCCCAACCCACCCCTCCACAGCGGTGATTGGGCCATTCCAGCCCCACAGTTGCTAGTTCCAGAGCAGACTGGGGCCCCAATGTGCCAGCACCCTCTTTGAGGTCAGAGCCCCCCATGCCCTGGAGACTTATGAACATTTGTCCATCGCGGGTCACTTTCTTACATTTCATTTCAATTGCCCAAACATAAGAACCATGTTTTATGTGTGCTCATTTCTTTATAACTAGACACGAAAGCCCAAACATAAAACGCATCTGGCACACCATTGGTCTAAAGGCGTACACTTGGGAGTGAGAAACAATGAACACACGAGAATTCCCCTACCTCGTCTGAGGATCTGAGGTGGAGGATGGAGAAATATCGCCGTACTTGGAATGGGAATTCTATGCCAATGAATACAGGCCTCCAACATGGTGCACCAACACTGGCCACACAAAGGCATTCACTGCTCTGGGAGTCCCCCCCCTCCCATTTACCCCACCTCTATCAATAAGAACCGTGTTTTATGTGTGCTCATTTCTTGCATTTGAAATGTCTTTGGCGCCATCCTTTGCCATAGACCTTAATAACCACACAACTGTAACCAGCCACTTTTCGGGGTTCTCCCTCTCTGTCAGTTTGGCCCCCAGTTCTTTATTGTCTTCAGCCTTAATGAGGTTCGTGTGGAGTTCAGCACACAGGGCCTCCATGACCTTGACCTAGGCGGGTTCATCTCAGTTGGGCGTAAGCACACAAAGGTGGGCTTGGTGCTTGTTTAAGGCTTTGGCTTCTTCTCGAATTCCCAGTGCTGGTCTTCCGGGATGAGGGTGGTCCCAACCTCCTCCTGTAAGACAGGGTTAACATCCATTCCACCTCTCACAGCGGCGCCTGCCACGGCCATGGCGGTGGGTTGCGGGTAGAACTGAACCTTGGCCGCACCCCGGCCTCTGGCTCTGCACAGCTCGGCGGTCACAGCGAAGGAGCTGGACGGCTCTTAGTGAACATTAAGTAGTTTAACGATATTCTTATGCGTTACGTCTTGTATGCATGGCTGGAAGAATTTGAGGTAGCTTACAGATCAACATAGAATGAAGATTGAAACAAACATACTGGCATCAAGATGAGACGGGGACTCACAGCCACCCTGTAGGAAAGGGCCGCACTGCCCCTGTGAGTTTCAGAGACTGCAACTCTTTACAGGAGGACAAAGCCCCATCTTCCCCCCTTGGAGCAGGTGGTGGTTTTGAACTGCTAACTGTTGGGGAACTGTCTCACGCAACATGCAACCACTACACCACCAGTGCTCCTAATATGAATTTTATGAAGAGAGACGCCATTAAACGGTGGGGGGCAGATCACCCATACAGTGACAGGCCTTTACTGACACGCAAGTAAGGCAGCATGGTTAAAAAATACTGGGCTCTGAGATTTTTAAAATTCTGCCGAATCCAATAAAAATAAAAGCTCTTTAAAAATCCCCTAACCCTTACAAATGCACCTGCATCTTGAGGTCAGAAAAGGTCAGAAATGCAAAGTAGCACAAAATTTGAGAGGCTGACATGAAGGAGTTCGTGTCACTGGCCCCATCCCCTCCCCAAAGACAACCCCAGCCGACTCTCCTCGGGCCGTCTTTGCTTGGCACAGATGAATAAAGGCCTCCCTTCCAGGCCCACCTCCTGTCTGCTCTATTTTATCAGAAGGGAAAGCTTCATCGTTGTCCCTCGGAGCAGCTGGTGGCTTTGAATTGAGGGTTAGCAGCCCAGCAGGCCCCGCTCAGGCTCAATCCTGGGCAGAGAGCAGTGCTCCGTGATGAAGCGTTGAATGGATGTGTGAATCTGCTCCCCTGCCTCCTTTTTCCTTAGTTCTCTGCTCTACTCTCCAGGTGAACGCATGTGATTTAACTTCCATATTCTACCCTCTCTCAGTGAGCTACATATTTCTTCACGGATGGTGACCACAACCTTCTATATCACATCTTCACTCGGGGGACGTCTTGCCAAATCCTGCATACTCTACTGAATTCAGTGGTGGGTGCTGGTTAGCCAGCCCGTTCAAGTATGGCCCTTCTAGTCTTTTCTCTGGGCCTTCATTTGAGATACGAATTCTGCATTCCCACCTGAAACTGGGAATGCTTTTTGGTCCTCCATCCATAAGGGTCATGGGAACAGGACATGTGAGTCACTTGCCGTTCTTAGCTGAAGGAAATCAACTGTGCTTGAAGAGGCAGAGTCCTGCAGATCGTGCCTTGAACATGGTGGGCAGCTGCGTTGGGTGACTGGCAGGTTTGGAGGTACCACTGGTGGAGTTAGCGGGTTTTCTCACCCAGCTAATTGGGCACCTTCTCAGAGTGGTCACCACCCAACTGAAGGCTCCTTATCATCAAAGTGCTTCAGAGGTCAAATCTCCAGCCTGTCCTAGTAGGTAGAGCACCTCCGACCAACTCCCGGAAGTGCTCTTAGGATAGAGGTTCCAAGGGCCTCCCACGCCTGGGAGCACGGCACCGTGAAGCAACAAGACAAGGACTGACGCATTTGAAAGGCGGCGTGGGCGAAGGCGTGGGTTACAAACGGAGCTGCCAGACGAATGAGGAAATCAATCTCAGAAGACGCGCAACTCAGATTCTCTTTCAACACGAGGGTGGCCACGCTTTGCCTCACCGACTTCGGGCACACCATCAGGAAAGCCCATGGGGGGTCTCGGAAGATGAGGGGGGCAGTCACCGTGCGATGGGATGCCGCAATCGTCACAACCAGGGCCAGACACACACACACACACACACACACACACACACACCACACACACACACCACACACACGGGTGATCGAGCAGATGGTGCGGGACCGGGCAGTCCTTCCTTCTGTTCCAGGGCACGTCACTGTGAGTCAGAGGGGACCCAGTGGCGACCGATGACGACAGCTCTGTGGGGACAGCTCATCCTTCGAATTCCCCCAAGATGGCATCAAAGCTGCGGGCGCCACCTGTTGTTGCTCTCCCTGTCCCCTTTCAGGCCATTTTACTGGGGGTCTTGTAGCTGTTACAACAATCCACAGTCCAGTGGTGTCAAGCAGACCTGTACGTGTTCCCACCGCCATTGTCAAAGCACTGTCTTCCACTTGAGCCCTTGCTATCTGCTCCTCTGTTTTCCCTCCCACCCTCGTGGAACCTTGATAAATTATATATTCTTCTTCTTTCATACCGTACACCATCCACTGTATCCCTTCACCCACATTTCTATTATTCCTCCCACTCAAGGGGTGTTATACATCCATCATTACAATCGGTTCCCCCTTTCTACCCCTCCCCACCACCCTCCCTCTACCCCTCATGATATCACCACTCTCATGACTGTTTCTGAGGGTTTATCTGTCCTGGATTCTGTGTGTCAAAAGCTCTGTACCAACGCGCATACTCGGTCTAGCAGGATTTGTGAGGTGGGACTGGGGTTATGTTGGGGTGGGGGCATGAAAGAAACAGAGGAATGTTGTGTGTTTCCTCGGTGCTATGCGGCACCCTGACTGACTCCTTCTCGTTACTCTTATTGTTAGATACCATCGAGGTGGCCCCAACGCATAGCGACATCATGCACAACAGAACGAAAGGTGGCCCCCTCTTAGAATGCTAGCTGGACACCTCGAATCCTGAGGATCCAGATCGATGAAGATGATGAGAGGAAGGCTAAGTGACACCACCCCTACCCCACCACCCACTTCCTTCCCCTTGTTTGTTTCCTACCACTGGCATCTCATTTTTATTGTCTCTCCTTATTCCTGACAGCAAAACTTTCTAAAAGCCACTCCCCGCCTCCCCAGTTTGCTTTATTTTTCCTACTGGAATAATGGCTCTTAATAATGCTAGTTTAGGCCTCTGGGATTCAAGCACACTGCTCAGCCCACTTTGCAGGAGGTCTATCACCAGAAGCCAATGATTCTTAATAGAAGGGGATATTCCCCCCTCCAAAAAAAAGTTTTTCTTTTCAAAGCTATGTATTTAATTTTTTTCTCACAAATCAACCTTATCACCTCAAAGTACTCTCCATTACACTGAATACATTTGTCAAATCTGCGATTCCATTCTTGGGAACATTTTTCAAACTCATCTGTTTGGATGGCTAACAGCACCTCCCTCATTTTTTTTTCCTTCACCTCTTCTAGGTCGTCATGTCCTTTCGTGTCCCTCTGCATTCTTGGAAATAAAAAGAAGTCACATGGAGTGAGGTCAGGTGAATCAGCTGCCTGGGGCATGGGAGGCATGCTGGTTTTTGCCACAGACTAGCACACTGAGATGGCTGCATGAGCTGGTGTATTGCCATGGTGACCCAACCAGTCCCTCATCTGCCACAAGTCAGGCCTTTTTTGTTGCACACTGTTACGACAGTCTTTTCCGAAACTCTAACTAGAAAGCTTGATGAACAGTCAGTCACCTGGTGGAACGAGCTCCTAGTGCACTATCCCCCTCGCATCAAAAAAACAAATGAGCATTGGTCTTTTGGGGAGCACCCCCTCGCATATTACACACACCAGGTCCCAGGGGTTCAAGCAAAGAACTGAACCCGCAATGCAAGGACATTACCCCTAGGTGGGGAGAGTAGTATGACAGGGTCATATCAAGGCTGCAAAATGCCTAGACATAATGTTGAAAGGCACTTCTTTATTTCTCCACTACGAAAACCAAAACCCACTACCATCGAGTCGATTGTGGCTTAGTGGCCCCACAGCACAGGGTAGAATAGGCCCATAGGGTCTCTGAGGCTGTCAGTCATTACCGAAGCCAACTGTCTCTTTCTTGGGGACTTGGTGAGTAGTCCAGCATTTACCACTCAAGTCTGCTTTCCCCTATAGAAGCCCCTATGCAAACAGTGGATCCTACCCCACTCACCACCCTCGAGTTGACACCGGCTCATAGTGACCCTATAGGACAGGGTAGAACTATCCCGGTGGGTGTCTGAGTTCGTCACTCAGAGGACTAGAAAGCTGCCTCCTTTCTCCCTTAGAGTGGCTGGTAGTTTCAAACTGCTGACCTTGTGGTCCGCGGTCCAATGTGTAACCCACTATGCCACCAAACGCCTCACACAGCGCATGCGACTCAGTCTTATTCTCATTGCCATTGAATTGATTCTGACTCGGCCATCCTACAGGGCTGGGCTGACTTCCCCAGAGGGTTTCCAAGGCTGTACTGCTCTATGGAAGTAGATTGCCTCTCTTTCTCCTGCAGAGCCACTGGTGGGTTTGAACTTCCAGGTTAGCAGCTGAGCGCTTAGGCATTGTGCCACTGTATCTCGTTTCACAGATGTTACCTGAATAGTTTGTGGAAGGCCTTGGGGGTTCAGTGCTAGAAATATTGCCCTCCATGTGAGGAGGGCCATGTACGGTTCCTGGACAATATACCTTATGCACAGCGACCACCTGTCTGTCTGCAGAGGCTTGTGTGTTGCGCTGATACAGAATAGGTTTGGGCAGAACTTCCAGACTAGAAACAAAGGCCTGGAAATCTACTTCTGAAATCAGCTCATGAACACTCTGTAAGTCACCACCGTTCGATCTGGGTCTGATCCCGGGATCTTGTTCTGTGGTACATGCGTGAGGGGCCAACCTTCACCCGATGGATTGACACAGTGTCTGCACCAGGGGGCTCAAACATGACGACGATTGTGAGGGTCGTGCAGGACCAGGTGGTGTTTCTTCCTGTGTGTACGTAAGGTTGGCGCTCACGCCATGGCCCCTAACCCCAACAACAAAGCATGCCTGGCACAGAGAAGTCTTGCTCTTTAGGGGCAGAAACCAGCTCAGTAGGATCTGTGAAACAGGAACACTTAAACTTTAAATATTTCCATTTTGAAGGCCGACTGTTTATCCCTGGAGAATAAGCTTGGGGACCTGGAGACATATCGATTGCTGAAGGCCCTGCTGTAGGGTTCCCAGCAGGGTTTCCCAAGGATGCTTCGAGGAAAAGAGGCCTTTGGAAATAGTCCTCTGTTCTCCTACCTGAGGCCTGTCCTCATGGGAAACTGCGCTACCTGAGGTGAGAGAGGTCGTTGGACATCAGGTGGCTGGAGAAGGTGGCAGGGGAACTGAGACACGACACATCAGAGTGAGTTTGTCAAGAGAGCAGATAGACAGACAGACAGAGGAAACAGACTCCGATTTCATGGACCAGAAAAAGGAAGGAGCCAACTTGGCTGGAGCCAGGATGATAGACAGACGGAGAGTCTGGTTGGCTTTGGGGGAGGAAGTTGGGAAACTGTTGGTCTGAGGCAAGACTCTGAGTGTATTCTAAGAAACGTGAGAGGCCACTGGAAGATTTGAGGAGGAGGATAATACAACTGCCATCGTGTTCAAACATCAGCCTCCAGTCATGGTGATGGTGGTCATGTGCTCACAAGGGTGAGCAAAATGGGAATCATTTCCATAGTGTGAGCCAACATCAGCATCCGGACTTTGCCGTTGTACGGGAAATTTCACTGCCATCGTCACTCAGACACAGTGACCCTTAGGGTAACGTAGAACTGCCCCTGTGGGGTTTCTGAGACTGTATAGTCCTACAGGCGTAGAAAGCCTTGTCTTTGTCCTACAGATAGGCTGGTGGTTTCGAACTATTGACCTTATGGTTAATAGCCCAATAGATACCCTGCTGAGCCACCAGAGCTCCTGACACTGTGCAAAATGTTACTGTGGGGGAATCTAGGATATAGGGGAACTCTCTGGAGTGTGTGTGTGTGCGCGCGCACAACTTCCCAGGAATCTATAATTATTTCAAGATTAAAAAATAACAATTCTGGTCCCAGTATGAAGACTGGTGGGGAGACTTGTGCAGCAGACTGGGAAGAGATGCCAGAGCTTGGGAGGAGATGTTATGAATGGAGGTAGAAAACCCGATTTAATATCTAGCGTAAGAGTAAAACAGATAGGGGTGATAGATGTTGTAATGAAACATCATTTAATGAAGGTGGAAAAACAGCTTTTAAATGTATTTCAAAGATCAGACCTCCCAACAGAGTAGTTAGGAGAGGAGGGGAAAGTTTGGGCGTAAGGAACTGGGTAGATGGTGGTGTTGGCTCCTGGGAGGAAAAATCCTTGGGAGTCTTGCTGCCTTAAAAAAATATCAAAACTCAAAGTAATTCAACATCTCAGAAACAATGTGCCATTAAGTAATCTTTGGACTCAAAGAACCTGAGTATATTTTGAACAGTCTGACATGGATTGGAACAAGAAAATCTGGGTTCTAATCATGTGACCCTGGATTCCAATCATGTGACCTTGGACAAGGTCACATTCGCTCCTCAGAGCCTCAGTGCTTTCATGGGGGGCAGTGGGGGTGCGGAAAGATGACCAAATACACTGAGGGTGTCCATAAAAATGTATTTTGTTACATATACATTTCACTACAATAAAAAATAATACAAATATTTTTTTAAAGAACTAGAAAGAGCATCGCTGAAATACTGGCTTTAGAATCTTGTGAAACATGAGAAAATTAGCTACCCGAATCGGCTTCACAATAGCTATGGAAAGATGGGATTGAACAATAATGGCATTTTCCAGGATTTTTTAAAAGCCCCCTCATATGTAGTAAAGGTGAACCACACACTCTTTTCCATGTCTGTCCTATAGGTAAGCATTTTCAATAACCCAATTGCTGTTGCCAGGTGCCATCAAGCCGAAACCAGCACCCTGTGCACAGCAGAAGGAAGCATGGCCCTGTCCGGCGCCGTCCTCACAGTGGTCCTTACAGCTGAGCCCCTTACTGTAGCCACGCTGTCAGTCCATCTTGTCACGAGGGCCTTCCTCTTGGTTTGCCGGCCCTACTTTACCAAGGATGGCGTCCTTCTCCGGGCACTGGTCTCTCTTGACAACATGCCCGAAGTGCATGCGACAAGTCTCGCCAGCCTCACTTTAAGACAGCGGTTCTCAATCTGTGGGTCCAGACCCCTTTGGGGGATAGAACGGCCCTTTCACAGGGATCACCTAAGACCATTGGAAAACACATACCATAAATATTTCACAATATATAATTACACATTGTTTGGTGATTAATCACTATGCTTTAATTATGTTCAATTTGTAGCAATGAAAATACATCTTGCATTTCAGATATTTACATGAAGATTCATAACAGTAGCAAAATGACAGTTATGAAGTAGCAATGAAAATAATTTTATGGTTGAGGGATCACCACAACACGAGGAACTGTATGAAAGGGTCGCAGCATTAGGAAGATTGAGAACTACTGCTTTAAAAGCTCAAATGACCCATCACTTTGGGCACATCTGCACAAGACCTTTTCAAAAGGTCAAAAACCAAGGATGTTACTAAAGGGTCCAATGGCAAGACTGTTTGCAGTTTCCTGCCAGCTTTAATCCTCCGCTGTTTGTTTACAAACAAATCCATTCTCCCCCATCTCATCTGTGCAACCTCAGGCAAAACAATGTCATCACAGCCTGCACATGTGAATGCCTGCCCAGGGGCGCAGAAGGGTCAACCAGGAAGGTGCATGGGAACCCTCTTGTCTAAAAGTTACAGACTTAAATACCCCAGACCCTCATCCTTTGTCCTCTCTCTTACCACTCTCTCTCTTACTGCTCTTACTGCTTTCTGATTCTGCTGTGAGAAGAGGCAGGCCTCTCTCTCTCTCTCTCTCTCTCTCTCTCTCTCTCCTTCCCACTCTAAGTCCCTTCCTCTGCTTCTATCTGCCAGCTCCTTCCCTCCAGCTGGGTTTCTGCAGTAAAGTTGTTGTCTGCAATCAACCATAGGCAGTGACTGCAGCCAAGGAAGACCCCACTAACTCCTTCTTCACCAAATTCTATTGTAGCTCGCTAGTGAGTCTGTATCAAAACCTGATTCTCTCTTTTTCTGTGCAACTGAGGTTCTTGTAACCTCGTCTATACTTTATCTGCTAGGCGTCTTCTTTCACTCGATTACTCATAGCCCTTTCATGCCCTTTGATTTCTGTACCTCCCATGATCCTTAAATAAAACGTATTAACTAAGACTCCTGTTTTTGTTTTGCAGATCTCGTCCTTTGTCTCTAAAACCTTGCAGTGACTTTGAGGACGAAGGTGCGCCTGACCCATGTCATGGTATTTTCGGTTGCTTCTGATGCTTAGGAAAGTTGAACATTGAAGACGGAAGACCTTTGAATGGCGCTGCTGCAGAGCAATGTTGACGGTGCTGGGGTTGCCAAAAGGACACATCAAACAGCACAATGGCTGGGGTCTTTCTCTGAACACGGATCCTCAGAATGAACTGGCTTCTGACATTGCCACTCTGCCAACTTTGAATTCTAGGAAGCGCTTCCACGTGCCTCCTCATGCCAGAAAAGCAACACAGTTGCGAAGGCTCCCAGCTAGCACATGGGTGAAGCTGATTACAGCTTTATCTCCCTTGTTTTATCTTGCTCAAACCTCCCGGGCCCCAAGTGCTCTGCCCAGGATGAGCTCAGAGGACACAGAGGAGAAGCTGCTGATGGGGCGGAAACCGGATCTGGCTGGCTGTCACCTGACCCATCCAGCAAGTGTCTGCTCCGGACCCAGCCTGGCTCATAGCCCTTGCAGCCTCCCCAGTGGCCACCTCTCCTGCTTCCACTGGACCAGCCTCCTTCCTCCCTTCTTGTTCAGAACCGTGGGCAGGGCATTTCTGGTTCTGAACTGGAGCCCAGGGGTTGCATCTGATGTGCTTGATAGCTGGTGTGTATTGGACTGTAGGTTTTGTCCCTCCACTTCAATCGCCCCATGTGAAGGGCAAGGGCAAGTCTCCCCTTGAGAAGGCGTGACCTTCAGGGCTCTGGGGAGACTCCTGGTGTGAGCTGCTGTCAAGTCCACTCCCAGGCTTGTGGTGACCCCGTGAAGAACAGAACAAAGCGCCAACCCTCCTGCTCTCTCAACACAGCCAGTGGCTGCGTGGACTGTTGGGATCCGCACGGATTTCCCCAGCTGACTTTCAGAAGCAGACTGCCCGGCCTTTCTTCCTCACCTACCTTAGCCTGGAAGCTCCTGAAACCTGTTCCTAGCAGCATGCAAGCCTTTCCAGATAGACAACAGTGGTTGTGCATGAGATGCGTTGGCTGCCAATTGAATCCACATCATCCACTGGACCACCTCTGCCTCCATATGGCAAAGGGTCCCCTCCTAAACAAGCCAAATCAAACTCAGCTCCCTCAGGTCGATGCCGACTCACAGCGACCCTAGAGAGCAGAGTAAAACTGACTCCCTTGAGTTTCTGAGACTGTAAGTTTTACGAGAGTACAAAGCCCCGTCCTTCTCCTGTGGAATAGCTGGTGCTTTTGAACTGTCCACCTTTGGGACTGCAGCCCAATGTGTAACAATGCCACCAGGCCGTATAAAGACCTCAAAGAAGTCGGAACATCCCAAGTACCAGCTAGGCTCACTCCACCTCACCCATCATCCAGCGATGTCTGCTGATGGCCTGCTGCATGACAGGCACGTGCCAGGTAGACCAGCATGCAGCTGCCATCCTCACGGCCCACCGCTAAGGCCACTTGTACTAGAGAGAGAAAGAAAGAGAGGCACCCAGAAAACTTAGTTCTGGGCACCCTTTCTCCACAAGCAAATCACTTTCACACCACCCGTTTAGAGTGTCAAGGCACCGCTCTCTAAACCAGGAGCCCTAGCGGTGCTGTGGGTTAAGAGTTGGGCACTGCTAACCCCAAAGTCAGCGATTCGAACCTACCAGCCAACCCCTGGGAGGAAAACGGGACATTCTGCTCCCATAAAGATTTAGAGCCTCAGAAACCCCATTCTACCCTGTCTTGCAAAGTCGCTATGAGTCAGAATTGACTGTGGCAGGGACTAAGTTGTCTCTGAATGACAGTGTGGTGGATTGAAGTGTGTCCCCCCCCAAAAGATCAGTGGAATCCCTGACCTGTGACTGTGACCTTGTTGGGGAAGATAGGGTTGATCTTTGCCGATGGGATCAGGTAAATTCACCAGGTCCTGTCAAAGTCGGGTGGGGGAGGGGGTCTCATTTCTTCAGAGAGGAGCCTCCTTCCAAAGAGAAAACAGATGGGAGACAGGGCACCCCAGTAGGACCACAGACCAATTTACACAAGCCATGGGACACCACGAAATGCCCATGGCTACCAGAAGCCAGCAGACACCGGAAGGCCCTTCTCCAAGAAGCTCCAGAGAGAGGTGACCCTGCTGCAACCCTGCATCCAGATGACTAGCTCCCAGCACCTCAAGAAAATGAACCTGTGTTCCCGAAAGCCACCCGCCCGTGGGGCTTTGTGGGTACAGCCCTAGGCAGCGAAGACAGTCACCAACACACAGCCAGGGTATGTCAAGAGTGCAGCTCCCCCCTGGAGTGGACAGACCGGCAGAGACTTGGGAAAGACTAGACCTTGATTCTCCCCCCCCACCCCCCCAATGGCTCTGCTTAGATTGCCTGCTCCTATGGGCTCTTCAGGTGTTGCTCGTAGTACGAAGCCCTATCTTTGTGTCTAAAATCTTCATGTGGGAACCCCCATGCTTCCACCGCATGATTCTCCCATGAGAGAGGCGACATGACCATCCCACGAGGAAACTGAGGCACAGGGAGTTGAAGGAAAGAGCCAAGTGGCACATGAATCCATGCATCTGTCCTGTGCATCTACCCACGGGGGTCCCCTGCCCTAGGCCCCAGAGGCCTGTTAGCTGTCAGGCACAAGCATCGCCCCACATCTGAGTGCAGCGCAGGGCGGTGGCCTTCTAAGCCCCAGGGTGGGTGAAATGAAACAGGGGCACTCGCCAGCCGCTTGGAAACACTGCTTCCAGTTCCACCTGCACTGCAAGCCTCGGCCTACAGGAACAGTGTCCCCTGGAGGCTCTTTGGACCCAGCGCCATGCTTTCGCCCAGGGCTCCACACTGCGTGGTCAGTGACCCAGAGGAACACAGGCTCTTCCCCTGGCTGCAGTCCAAAGGGCTTCAGCCCCAGGTGCTGGCTGAATCCAGAATCAACCCCCCTACCCCTCCTCACCCCACCCCAGTGGGAGTTAGAGTGTCTGGAGACATCTCCAGGCAGCTGCCACTCCAACCCACAAGGAGATACCACCTCTGACCACCAGGGTGGGCATTGCTGGAACCAGGAAATCAGTAGTGGGCATTTCTGGAGGGTCAGCCCAGCCCACAGGTAAGCACACACCACAAACACACACACACACACACACACACACACACACACACACACACACACACACACACACACACACACACACAGACACAGATATGCTCTTTCCCTACCCCAGCTAGGTACAGGCTGTGTAACAATGAGTTCTTCCCAAACTCCCTCCAGCTATGCCAATCCTACACCACACCCTATAGAAAGAAGGCAGTGACCCGCATCAAGAAAGAAGAAATGAGTCCTGGGTAGGGACATGCCAATTATTAACTGATCTTTAATGTTTAACGAAGCTAAGGGGTCAGCTATTTCTAGAGGTTCTTTTTCCTTCCCCCAGATAGTCTGAGCAGGCCTCTGGCTTGGTTTTTCAGCCTCAGTGGAGGAAGGCCGCAGGCGCCAGACTGCAGCCGGGAACTGGGCATTCTGAGAGCCCACCCCTGCTCTGCTCCCCCCCCTACTCCCCCCCCCATGCAGCCTGGTGTCCCCAGAAAGCAACCGCTTCCCCATTCTGCGCCCTGATGTTTAAAGCAAGCAATGCTGTGTCTCGGGGCAACTTCCTGCAATTATCTTATGAAATCTTCTGAGCGTCTATTTATAACCAGGCCCTTGCTCAAAATGCCAGCTCACTAGTCACAGGCAGACAAGGGCATCCTCCCTGCCACATCAATGCCCCACTGTCTTCTTGGTATTAGCATCAGCCTGCATACTTTTTTACTGATGTGATCAGTAAGCATGTACATACATAGATGGTACATACACATTGCTGTTCTTGTTGCTGGCGACCGTTGACTGGACCCTGGACTCACGGTGACCCCCTGGCACAAAGGGATCCATCAGGTCATCAGGGCCTGATTTTTTGGAAGTCGGTCTCCAGCACTTTCTTCCTAGTCTTTCTTCATCTGGAAGCTCTGCTGCAAGCTGTCAGCATCCTAGTAGCACATTGGCCTCCACTGACCAGGGGTAGCGGCTGCACAGGAAGTGCACTGATTAGGAATTGAACCTGCACCAAAGGCCAGGACTCGACCACAGACCCACCACTGCTCACTAGTAATACCAAATGAAGAGGCTTTGAAGAGTTTGTGTGTCAGGCCCAATATCTGTTCATTCCATTTGTCCACCGACCTTTAGAGCCTCCTCATATAAACGGTATTTGTTAGAAATACTGCCAAGCGTATCAGACACACTCAGCAACCCCTGTGGATGGGAGCAGGGGATTGACAGGTGAACGAAGGCTGAGCCCCACCCTGACTGCACACACAGTCCTCCTGGCTGGGGTGGGGGGCAGCAAGGGGTCACTCCTCTCTCGGGTCTACTCTCATTTCCTGCTCCATGGTCTCTTTTGGCTTTGAATCCTCAGTGCCCCCAGGGTCCTGGTCTGGTCACTGGGCCCCAGTCCCAAGAGTCCAGGCGGCTCTGAGGCCCTGCACCCAGGGCGGCCCATATTCTCTAGAGCAGTGGTTCTCAACCTTCCTCATGCCGCGACCCTTTATACAGTTCCTCATGTTGCGGTGACCCCCAACCATAAAATTTTTTTCATTGCTACTTCATCACTGCCATTTTGCTACTGTTATGAATCGGGCGACCCTTGTGAAAGCATTGTTCAACCCCCAAAGGGGTTGCGACCCACAGGTTGAGAACCGCTGCTCTAAAGGAAGCCAAGGCTAAGCCTCAGACCCACTGGCATGGGCTTGCTTTCCTGCACAGCGTCTGCACCTTCTGTTCCAGGAGCCCGAGCTATTTAGCCACAGGAGGACATTCAAGGGGCGAGCCGGGGAGAGGGCCCCAGGTGGTCACCCAAGAAGCAGCCTCATTCTGTGTTCTGTAAATGCTCTGTGCACCCGTCTCCTGGAGGTCCTTTTCCTTCGCTCCCACTGCTGTAGGTTCTAGAAGCCCCACACGACCACCGTCTTGACCTCACCTTTCTCACGACTCAGGCTTCTTAGGGACTTCCTCTGGAATAGTCTAGGTACTTTGGAGAAACAAATCCACGCGACTCACGTATAAGAGAGAGTTTTATGTAAAGAAAAGGTGCATCACGAAAACATCCCAACCCAATGCTGCCCAAGCCCACAAATCCAACATTAACCCATTCACCCAACA
>NW_022107431.1:18189319-18197953 GCF_000313985.2 Echinops telfairi
ACCACCCATTTATCCCTCCGCCTTTCAATTAGCCCCACATGTGATTATCGGCCAGGCTGGCACAATTAACTAACTCATCCTCCTTAGGGCAGCGTGTGTGGAACTAAGGAACTTGTGACCCCTGTAAAAGCTCACCCTCACTGCCAGGAGCCCAGGGAGGGATGGGAGCCCCATGTGAGAATTGGAAGAGGTTGAGCATCCTGGTGGCCAGGCTGCCCTGTTGTCCATATGGCCCAATGGCCGGGCTGCCCTGTTGTCCATGCGTCAGTGATGGGAGGTGTGTGGATCCCCCAGCGCCCCACAGCCTTCTGTTCGGCAGCTTGGTCGTTAGGTTGCCCCTCTACCCCCCCCGCTCCTCCCACGCCTGCCCAGGCTTCCGAGAGGAGGTTGGAAGGAAATCAGGCGACCATTGAACACCTGTGAGGACACCCTGATTGAGAATGCCTCAATTCAGGCCTCCAGCCAGGTGGGAGGTCTACCTGGGTGGTCAAAACTAGGCCCAGGTTCATGACAGCACCCAGGTGGGCTTAACCCAGCCAATGGGGTCAACCAGTACCATCAATTATGCCTCCCTAGCCAGAGGTTTGAAATATCCTGATGGTGAAAGGCCACTCTTTTCCCCTGCTCCTGGTCAGCGGCAGGTCAGAGGGAGGAGGCACACATGCGCCCACCCCTGGCCTGCTTGGGCCACAGCCTCTCTTCCCGGAACACTATCCCGTGCCCCACTCGTGCTGTGCCACCATGCTCTCTGGCCTCAGTTCCATACGTGTGGCTGTGCAGTCCCACAGGGTTGCTTGTGGTCAGTTGCAGCTTCTGTGCAGCTCAGCCCACTTCCCCGAAATAGCATGTACCCTTTTGAGACTGTAAAACCTGAAACCTCTCCCGACCTTCATAAAATCCCACTTGGATGACAAAACGGGCTTTGGTGTGAATTCTTTCTCGGGTGATGCCAAGAAGCAAGGTCTTACCCACTCAAGAAACTTTATACTTCCCCTTCTGCCCTGCCACCATCCAATCCCGGTGTGCCTGTCTCTGCCAGCACATCTCTGCTGGATCACGGCCCTGTTCACCACCACCAGTGACATGGCTTCTGCCACTTCTCCCGTTCCAATTACAGAGAGAGAGGAAACTTGGATTTCAGCCACTTTTCCCCTTTGGGCATTGGACACAAGTTGAGAGAAGCATCCACTGCAAGTCCTTGAGTTCAAGGCCACAGACCAGGGCCCACCAGTGGGACCAGGAGCAAAAGCGGGAGCAGAAGGTGAGAGCAGTGTTTCTGTGAGTGGCAGGCCCACCAGCCGGTCTGGTGGGGAGGACAGGTCTGGCGTGGCCACTGAGGAAGGGCCTGTGCCAGGAGGGAGCGGCTGGCCTAGATGGCAGACCACCGAGTTCATCTGTTCATGTTGGGCTTCATCTAGCTGACCTGAACACTTCCAGGCTCCTCTGAGGAAGCCAAGGAAAACTGAAGTGTGTCTTCCCTTCACCACAGCTGATATCTCTATACAAACATCTCAAAAATAAATAAATGGGTAGGAGGGAAAGTAGGTGTAAGCCCATGAACATATGCGTGTGTGTGTGAGTGCGTGTGTGTGTGTGTGTGTGTGTGTGTGTGTGTGTGTGTGTGTGTGAAGAGATTGGTGCTGCAAATGCTTCCATAAATGTGTTGGAGCCTAGAGGGTGCAAAGTGATGAAAACTTAGAGCAAACCAGGCACCTTTAGGGGATGGCTCACTGGGCTGGAGGGTCCGGATCATACTCTCGGGAGACACGAGGTCAGTTGGGTTAACGTAGTTCACAGGACAGTGTTCTTCATCCTATTTCAGTGAGTGGGAATGGGGTCTTCAAAGCTCCTGAGCAGCCACGATAGTGCAACTATTGGCCTCTCCTGACTGGAGGGAAAACTAAAGACACTAGAAACAGTAGGTCCAATGGATGGATGGGCCGCGTGAGCTTCAGTCTCCACAACCCAGAGACCAGAAAAACTAGATGATGCCCAGCTACCGCCACCCAGGGGAAGAGTGGGAGAAAAATGTGGAACAAAACTCAAAATTATTAGGGAAGGTGGGAACCATGGCTGAGACCATGGCCTTTACTCACCCTTCACGTCTGGAACTGAATTCACCCTCCCAAGGTTCAGGATGATGATGTCAGCTAGATACTCCTGGGGAGAAGCAGGGGACGGAGTTCAGCCTGTCAATTAGGTCAAAGCCTGATGATGCCTCCTTGGTGTCAGGAGACCTTTTGTATGTGAATGAGAGAGAACTAGAGAGAGAGAAGTGAGGGTGGGGGAAGAGCAGAGTCTAATCTTCTTTGGGCGTTTGCCTTCTGCTGGCGCTGGATCTTGTGTGTGGTTCCTCCTGTTCCTGTTGTGTCACCTTCTGTGTGAGGCTGGGTTGGCTCGAGAAACAAATCCAGGGACAGGATTCGTTTATGTATAAGAGAGGGAGCTTTATACAAAGAGGTAGTTACATAACAGGCAAATATCCCAGTCCAGTTCAAAACAAGTCCATAAGTCCGATACTACTCCCTAAGTCAGATACTAGTCCATAAGTCCCTCTTCAGCCTCACACAACCACGTGCAGAATGCAGAATGCAGGGAGATCACAGGCTGGTGGGTACAAAGTCGTGTGGATCCAATGGCGGGTCTCTGGCAGCTCTCTGAGTGACTCCACAGCAGGACTGCGGAGTAGAGGGAGAGGGAGGTTCCCAGGACCCTCCTTACGAGGAGGCCACACCCACAAGGAAGCACCATCAAGTGAGACCTGATTGACAGGCTAGACTCCACCCCGACGCTTCAAGTTGGCACAAAATTATGTAACTACCATACCTGCTGGTTCCAGGCTACTGATGGTGGATTCATTCAGCCAACTTTGGATCTCAGCAGCCACCAGCCTGTGTGTGTGCCCCACCCCAAGCCCCCACTCCAGGTGTCTCTGCTTCATCATCCTGCCTCCTGTTCATCAGCTTCCATGAGTCAGGAGAAGCCTAACTTGAACCAGACTGGACCTGCTTATTTCTACAGCTGGGTAAACCAGTTCTTGATGTAAATCTCTGTCTAGATACAGGACATGCAGGCGTCGCTTTTGCTTCTCTGGAAAACCCAACCTAACACAACCCCTGGCTCCATTTTCAACCAAACAATACACAGGTCTATTAGGGGATCAAAAGCACAGTGAGGTACACAGCTTTACCTTGGGCAGAAAGGAGGAGGAATGGAAACCAGAAGCACAGGGAGCAAGCAGGATCCGTGGGGCTGCTACATTGAAGCGACTGCAAAGGATGAGATGAGAGGAAATGCGTACACATTGTTGCAAAGGATGAGATGAGAGGAAATGTATACATTGCTGCAAAGGATGAGATGAGAGGAAACATGGACACATTGTTGCAAAGGACAAGGTAAGAGGAACCATGCACACACTGCTGAATGGGAAACGAACAACCACAGATACATACAGGTTTGACACAAGATAGTTTGTACACGTGTGCTCATCTTCACTGCAGATTTACTGTCATCCAGTGATACTTGCCTTCACCCAATCCACAGTAGAAAGTTTAAATAAATAAATAAGTAGGGAGGCTTTTTTTGTTCTGGGGGCTATTTTTAAAAATAACCAAAGTTGGAAGGCCAGAGGCCAAGAGGGACTTGGCCTAGAAATGACCATGACCTCATCGTTATCCTATCCCAGCAGCGCCAAACCAGCTGGTCCTGTGAAAAGGCAAGTTAAAGACGATCCAGGGGCAGGCACGAGGCCAGCTCCTTTGGCTCTGCTGACACAGGAGACGACAGACCCGCCTGCCTGGAAACCGCTTCTAGCCCCCAAACGGCAGGCCCAATTGTCCTCTCATGGCATCCTCCAAGTCCCTCGGGTAGCACAAACAGTAAAAGCTTGACTACGAGTCCATAAGTTAGTGGTTCAAACCCACCCAGTGCTTTGGAAACTCAGGTCACAGTGTCAGAAGCTCTGTGGGGCAACTCTACTCTGCCCAGGAGGTCACCGTGGGTGAGACTCCTGGGGACACCAGCCAGCCTCAGACCTATCACTGAGATAAAGAAAAACAGGAAGCCTGGAGCTTCTCTCCCATCCGCCACCCCTGACCATTCTGCAGGTGCTCCGCAGGGAGAAGTCAAGTCCCCAGCTTGAAGCAAGGGACCACAGCATTGCCAACTCCACTCCTGCTTCAAGGATCCAGGGACAGCCCAGGACTGAAACCTCCCTGCCAGCGTTCCGCCTGGGCCAGTCACTCCCGTCCATCTGCCCTTTACTGAGGTGGACGCTGTCATCAGCAGTAATGTCCACTTGAAAGATGCTGGGACACCATATGAAACCCCAGCAGCGTGTCCTGCAAGAGGAAAGAGGAAGAGGGCCGGCTTTTCCCCAGCCATTCCTGAAAAGGAAGGAAGGGAGGAAGGAAGGAAGGAAGG
This sequence comes from Echinops telfairi, assembly GCF_000313985.2. Taxonomy (NCBI): domain Eukaryota; kingdom Metazoa; phylum Chordata; class Mammalia; order Afrosoricida; family Tenrecidae; genus Echinops; species Echinops telfairi. The sequence continues at coordinate 18,193,742 of NW_022107431.1, forward strand.
AAGGAAGGAAGGAAGGAAGGAAGGAAGGAAGGAAGGAAGGAAGGAAGGAAGGAAGAGAAAGAAATTTGATGGACAAATACATTCTGAAGCCTTCCCAGAACTACATGTATAGTCCCTGCTGTTGAACAAGGTTACTCACCCAGGTAGAAAGAGAAGGCCATCCACAGCCATGAAGACGATTCTGTCTCACGGCGAGACTCCCATGGGACAGAGAACTGCCCCAGAGGGTTTCTGAGCTGGTGAATCTTTTATAGAAGCAGACTGCCTCTTCTTTCTCCTTTGGAGCTGCTAGTAGCTTTGAACCAACAAGTTTTTGCTAAGCAGCCCAGTGCTTGACCCCTACATAATCAGGGCTCCTTGAAAGAGAGGCAGAAAACCCAAGCCAATATGGAGGGAACTCCAGTCGCATCAGCAGGCAATAACCCAGTGCCTGGACTCGGTTGGGCAGCAGGCTCAACCACCGATCTCAAGGGCATCTCATTGCCATCGTTACAAAGAGCCAGCCCCTACCAGTCACTCACCCTGCAGATCCACGGCCCTTATCCAGAGCAGGATTGTGCAAGCAAGGCAGGTGAGGTACAGCTTAATTCAGCAGCAGAAGGAAACACATTCTTTACCCTGTGATCGTCTTCACAATGGTGTTGTCTTTGAGCCCACGGTTGCAGGTGCTGTGTCAATCCACCTCATGGAGGGTCTGGCCCTGGGTCACTGACCTTCTGTTTCCCCAAGCCTGAGAGCCTTTCCTGGGTTCTAGCATCCCCGAAGAACTGGACATCTAATTTATCCAGCCACCCATCATCACCGACCATCTCCATGATCCAGAACACATCTGAGAGCCTGAGATAGTTAAAGTTTATTGTGCCAACTTATCTGATAAACACGTGGGGTTATTGAAGGGCGGAGAGACAAATGGCTCAGTGAGCCCTGCCTTTCTAGTTCTCAGGTCTCTTGCTTTGTGACGGTCAGACCAGGGTGCAGCTGCCTTAGCTGGTTCCCTGCTTCAAATGGCAAGATTCACTTCCTGCAGGACATTCCTGAGAAGCCACATGGACCTACCCCGATGCAGCCCTGGGTGCTAGAGCAGCCATGTGGAGACCCCTGCCAGCGCTGAGATGCTTACACGCTCACTGACTCGTCTTTCCTCCTGCAGTCGGCATAGTTGCGTCTGTTTTGTGAGATGGAGGAGGACTTTGTGGATTGGTGTCAGACATACGGGCTAATGTTGGAGTTGTGGGCTTGGGCAGCACTGGGTTGGGATGTTTTCTTAATGTGCACTTATCCTTTATATAAAACTCTCTCATACATATGGGTTTCTGTGGATTTGTTTCTCAAATTACCCAGACTAACACAGAGCCCGACGTTTCAAGATACTGTGATGATTATTATATAAAATTGGTAGCCACGATGATTTTGAAAAAAATCAAATCAAAGCAACTGTGCCCCTAAGGGAGCTTTCTCCAAGCTATTGTTCAGCACCTGCTTTCCCTACCTTACCTTTAGTCCGAAGGAACCTGGTCTTCAGTTCACAACCTTATAAACCCAAACAACAAAAACAAAATGCAATCCCACTGTCATTGAGTCAATGCTGCCTCATAGTGACCCTGTAGGACGGGTTAGAACTGTCCCCTGTAGGTTTCTGAGATGGCAACTCTTTACAGGAATAGAAAACCCATCTTTCTCCCATGGAGCAGCTGGTGGTTTCAAACCGCTGACCTTGTGGTTAACAGCCCAGTTCATAACCACTACAACCCCATAGGAGAAGCACGAAGTACAAGGAAGGGAGACGTGAACCCATAGAGTTTAGCAACCAAAGCCAGATGGAGGAGACGGCTTAAAGGCTGCCACCCCCACTGTCACAGAGGGTCCTGATGTGCGGAGTGAAGCTGCTCCAGAGGGTTCCTGAAGCTGTGACTCTTCAGAAACAGACGCTTGTGTTTCTCCCTTGGAGCAGCTGTTGGATTAGAACCATTGACCTTCCAGCTATCAGCCCAATGCTTACCCTCTGCACCACCAGGGCTCCATCCCTGGTCGTCACAGGGGCTCAAAAGAATGGCCATCGCAAAGCACTGCAGATGAACGGAGCAAAGTTTGGCTCCTTCTGTGAGCTGTGCTACTTCCCAGTCAGCACAGCACCTGAAACATGAGGGTGAGTGGCAAAGTGTTGCTACAATCACGTAGGAACCTGTATCAAAGGGAAAAAAACTCCAAATGTGAAGCGTTTGCATCTCCATGCAGCCTCCGTCTGGGTCTGTCCACTTTGGAAGGTGGGGCGTCCATCCTCCGGCCCTTCCTTGGGGAACTCTGTGCTCTTCCGCTTCCATCGTGTCAACGCTGGGGCTCACATGGTGTTCCTTTTCAGTGTTCTTGGCGTTTGGGCAACAAACAGCTGTCTGAAAGGGCAGGACGGGGCTGCTGGGCAGGCAGGGTTAAGATTCCCCAACTGATTCTCATCGGATGGCCCTGCTACCCTCGAAGAAGGCGCAGGTCTGTGGTCATGATAGGAAGACACATCCCCCGTGTCCTGAAACGTTCCCCCGAAAAAGCCCTCACAACCATCCCGTACCCTTAAAGACCACCTCTCCAGAGGATCCATTTGGGATCCTCCAGAAAGCAGTCCCCATAACCTCCGGAGCTGGCCCCTCTGCCTTGAATGTACGCAGCCCAGCACGTCTCTGGGAGGCCACAGTTTGGACTGGGCCTGATTACTGGAAGCACACGATTGAGGCGAAGACGGGTGTGTTCCTGAGAGGCTTCATCTGCAGCTACCCGCTGATCGATGGATGAGACATGGGTCAACATATTTTGGTTGGAGTAACCTGTGCATGGTACGGAAAACCTAGTAGAGACACTTTTTATGTTGTACTTACCCTTGTCCTGGATTTGCCTAGTGCTTTACATTTTTGCAAATGGCTTTTCCAAGTTATTTTGTCCACTTTCTCCAGCCACCTTTTGGAGGATGATAAAGCCAGTATTATTCTAATTTTGCATATAAGGGCAAAGAGACAGATAGGCAGTGACTTCATCAAAGCCTCTCAAGTTCCTTCTTTGGGTCAAAGGCAGGAAGTGGAGGTGGGCTAGATTTTTCTCTACAGCTGTGCCATCTCTGCCTCGCCCCTCCCTCTCCTGCCCTCCCTCCCACTCCAAGGTCCGTGGATTTCTCCTGGCTGTGTCCCCTAACTGGTATCTCTATTCTTACTCTGTGACTACCAAGTCAGTCTTCCCCAATTCACACCCTCTCCATCTCTCCCATGACCTCTGATCAGATGGCCCTGCTACCCTCGAAGAAGGCGCAGTCTGTGGTCTTGATAGGAAGACTCCAAAGCCTCCCGTGACTTCCTCTCCTGAGCATCTGGTACCCAACGCCCTCCTCCCACTGCCTCCTCGCACTGAGACAGACCCTGCCCTAGTCTTGCCCAGAGGGAGCCCAGGTGGCAGGGTAGTGGGTTCTACATTGGACTGCTAAGGGCAAGGCTGGCAGTTTGAAACTGTGGAAGAAAGGAAAGGTTTTCTACTCCCATAAAGAATGACAGTCTTGGAAATGGAAGTTTGACTCTGCCCTGTAAGGGTCCCTATGAGTCAGAATCTACTCAATGACATTGATTTTAAATTAGGCTTGGGGGTTTCCTTACCTGCTGGGGCTGAACTTCCTGCCCCTGAGTCCCTTTGTCCAATGGCATTGTATGCAAACACCCACCCACCCACACACATACTTTAATGATCTAAATCATCCCCAAACCAAACTCACTGCCAAAGAGTCAATGATGACTCACAGCAATCCTATGGGACAGGGTAGAGCTGCCCCAGTGAGTTTCTGAGATCAGAACTCATTAGGGGAGTAGAAAGCCTTCCTGTTCTCCCAAGGAGCAGCTAGTGGTTTCAAACTTGAACCTTGCAGTTAGCAGCCCAACACATAACCATGATGCCACCAGCCACCTTTTAAGACCCAGGGGCCTTCTCTGATGACTCTATGACCCATTCAGTTCCCTCTCTGTGATTGTAGTACACTATTTTCTTTTTCTTGGTACTTCCCGTCTTGTACTTCATGCTGTATTTTTTCCCAACTACTGAATAGTGTTTTTCTTGTCTATGTCATAAGGTGAAAAGTATACTAATGACAGGGACCATGTCCTACACGCTCATGTGGTTTACAGTCTCCCACCGCAGGCTGGACACCACGTGGGAACCTCAGCGTCAACAGGGCCCCCCCCCCCC
>NW_022107431.1:18198053-18230551 GCF_000313985.2 Echinops telfairi
GATGCTTGCAGCGACCCTTCAATACCTAGCGAGTGAGCTCAGAATGTTTACAGATTAACACAGCTGCAGAGTGATCCTTTTGAGCTTTGGTATCTGCGGTCATTAGGCTGGTGCCAGTTGGCTGGATCGGGGTTCTCCCACGGCACGATCTAACATAGTATGGTCAGCTCCATCATGGAAGCTGCTGTGAAGCAGCCAAGCCGTTGTGGGGAGAACAGGGCAGACGACCAACTCTGTCCACAGCTTGTCTCTCAGCCTGTCATTCGGTGTGTGGTCTGTGGTGTTGGAGGCTGGAAGCTGTGTCGCTGGTATTTCAAATGGCAGCGGGGTCACCCAAGAGGACAGGTTTCAGTGGGGCTTGCCAAAGAAAGACTCAGCTCCCCACTTTGGAGGAAGTAGCCTTCAAACTCCGCAGTGCATGGAAGCACTGTCAGGCACAGAAGGCCCCATGAATGGAAGCAGGGCAGTGTCAGAGACACTGTGAGGGGAGGAGCTACCACACTGACCTAAATGGAGTAAAGCCTGTGGGCGTGGAGCCTCCGGGATCTTCACGGACCGATGGGACACAACTCAAAATGAGAAGCAACTGCCGCATGCAACCTACTAGAATGTGGGATGGTGAATAACGAAAGTACCATGGACGGCCAAACGAATAAACACCTGTCTAGGATGAAGGCCGACCAGAATGCTTCTTAGAGGCCAGGGCGGCATGGCTTCGCCTCATGTATGCTGGACATGCTGCCAGGAGAGACCCGACCTAGAGAAGGGCATCATGCATGGCCAAGAAGAAGGGCAATGAAGCAGAGGCCCTCAGAAGATGGACTGTCACAGCGGCTGCAGCAACGGGCTCAAGAGTAGACACAATTATGAGGAGGGTGCAGGACCGGGCGGTGCTTCCTTCTGCTGTCATGGAGTCCGTGTGGGTCAGAACCGGCTCAGTGGCACCTGCCACCACCACCAACAGCCCCCTGATCCGGCCCCAGGCTTGATATGGTTTCATTCACAGCGTGGCTGTAGCTGACGACTTCTGCCGGATCTGAATCCTGCTTCTGGTTCTTTGATTTTGTCTTAGATTGTGGACCAATCCAGCAGCCATCTGTGGACTGCTGACCTTCGATTCCTTCAGCTCAGCAACTACCAGCCTGTGGTCTTCCTGTTTTATCTCCCTGCTTTATGTTCATCAGCCCCTACAGCTACAGGGGTCCTGAGAAGCCTCCAATTTACCTACTTCTACAACTGTGTACTATAAAACAATGTCTTGGCATTAATCTCCTTCATATACATGCGCATAGAAGTGTCCCTAGTTTTGCTTCTCGAGAGAGCCCAGCCTAACTAACACAAAATCCCTATGCGGGGGAACCCAGAAGACGTCACCCCACTCAGCAGGGTCATAAACACTCAACAGCCACTCCTCACGCTCTTCACCTTCCTCTTCAGGTGGAGACCGTGGCCCAAGCCCAGCTGGCCCGGGGAGGGACAGAATCTAGTACTTCCTCCAAGTGTGTTACTCACTCACCCCGAGAAGACACCCCATTCTGCCACAGGCCTTTGAAATTCCATTCACACTAAGGCACTTTACCGAAGGACCCAACCCAATCATCTCAATTTAATAGACAGCAAACATTCAATATCTAAAAGCCAGCATGTCGTATGGAGCTACAACCCGTGTGTCGATTTCCAGCTCTGGCTTCATCCTTTTTTTAAAACTGTCAGTTCAAAGACAGACGATATCCTTGCTCATCACGATTGTCACGTGGTGTTTTGATCCGCCATCGCTTGCCATTAGTTTTGAATGCCAGTTTGCTAAGTGGACCCAACAGCCTGCAAGATGCATTCCCAGGCTGTCCATGTAGGAAAGGCCTTCTGTGCTGACCAGGTGCCACCCACCATGGAGGACACCCTGACCATTCATTTCTCTCGCAGTCTCTGCTGTCAGGCTGTTTGCAGCAGCAGCTCACTGCCAGAGAACGGGGTAGAAAGCAGATTTCCACACCTGCCTTTCACCTGGAACTTTCGTTGTTAGACGCTCAGTCCAGACCATTTTCTCATTGGAAAAAGGGAGTCAGGGTGTTGACTGGTGTTTTCCGTTTTATGCCCGCCCGTGTCCTCTCGTGATAAATGGCATATCAGACCCCAGACACCAAGGCCACCTCCTTCCTTGGTTCCTCTGAGCGGAGACACAATGCTGGCATCATCCAGGAGTGCTCCAAGACCAGAGGGTGGCAGCCCACCCACTGACTCCATCGGAACCCCAGCCCCTCCATCCAGATGCAGAGTCCAAAGCCCAAGGAACAGCCGGATGTATCAGTGGAAAGAGGACAAGAAGGAGGCAGCTGAGAAAATGCACCATGAGAAGTCTCTACTGAGGCATGCTGTGTGCCAGCCCAGGGAATGGAGTGCCTGCTCCCCACTGATCAACCGTCTCATTATCCAGCATTGCACGTCACAGCAGTCAACAATCTACCTGTGGACTCTTTTGCATATTAATAACGAAAGTCTGACTGTAACAGGTGCCTAGGTGAGAGTGATAGGCAAGGTTACATATGATGACATATGCAGTGTGGCATTCAAAGCCTTTAACAACCTGTCCACTGCCCCAATGACCAGTTTATGTATAAAAAAATGGTATACTGAAAGGTGGTTTGTTATTTCAACATGATAACAAAACATCGCTGTTGTACAGATGAATATTAAAAAAGAATAAGGAGCCTCAATTTGTCATTTCCACATTGGGCAGCTGCCCAGTCACCTGCCTTAGAAAGAACTCTGGTTACAAGGGCCATTTTAACAACCCGTTCCCTGAACACAACAAAAAACTAAGCATTGATTCTTCTGAACCAACCGTGCGAACTGGTATGTGTTAACTTGGCTGGATCTGGACTCTCAGTGGGTTGGTACTATCTAATGAAATTGCTTGGTCATTATGTAATAACGGAATCATCCTCTATTTTGTGATCTGATGTAGTCATCTTCCATTTTTGCAAAGCACGGATTTTCTCTGAATGAGCTGATCTTGGGAACCTATCTATGTTGATAAGTGAGGAGTGGGTACAGCAAACCTCACAGTGCAGGCTTTCCCCCTTTAAGGGGCAGACTCAGTTTTAGAAGAAGCATCACCAGAATCTTTCTTAGAAGCTGGAATGACACGCTGTCAGCTCACTCACTTTGGCCATGCCACCAGGAAAGATCAATTGCTAGCAAAGGACATCGTGTTTGATAAATGGGGGCCGGTAAAAATGAAGACAACAACAAATAGAGACACCCCTCAATGAGAGGGATTGGCACAATAGCCACAACAATGGATTTCAACATACCAACAGTCAAGGAGTTGAGGTAGAACCAGGCAACGTTTTCTGCTGTTATATACGAAGGCTGTCATCAGTCTATGCTGACTGGATGACAACTAACAGCAATGGGGGGGAGGGCGGGAACAGAGGCACCAGAGGCACCAGCAGATAAAGCAGAAGTGAATGCTGTAGTATGACAGTTACATAATCTCCTGTCAACTTGCGAAGGGGTGGAGTCTAGCCTGTCAATGAGGTCACAGCTTGATGACCTCATTTTGAGGCATGAAGGAGATAAATAGATCACTGGAGGCTAGATACAGTCTCTGAGACACAATCCTGTTGACAAGCTACATGAAGCTACACTGAGGGAGCCAGAGCCCTGGAGGCAGAGGAGCCACGTGAAGATCCACGCCAGTGCTGAGATGCTTCCACTGCCACTGGATCCACAAGACTTTCCACCCACCCACCTGTGATCTTCCTGCATTCGGCATTATTGCATGTGTTGCATAACTCTGAAGAGGAATTTATAGACTGGTGTTAGACAAATGGGCTAATATCAGATTTATAGACTCGATCTGGACTGGGCTGGGATGTGTTCTCAATATACAATTGCTCTTTGATATAAAGCTCTTTCGTATACACATATGAGTCTCCCTGGATTTATTTCTCTAGTCTACCCCGACTAACACATGTAGTGAGATTTTAACTACTTCTGGAGCGAGTTACAGTGGGCATTGGCCAGCATCCCTCCCAGCACCTATGCCTGCCTCTCTTCTCTCATCACCTCGATCTCTTGGAACTCATGCTCACTATTCCCAGTTATGCAGGTAGGTGCTCCAAGAGGTAGAATATTCTGAGTTTCTAAGGCTAATTAATAATTAGCATATCTCATCCTGTTGGTCTCAGTGACAGGTCCAGGGACAGACACATGACCCAACCAGTCAATCTGGCAGGAGATTTGTAGGGACTTCTGGGAAGGAACAACTTTCTGTCTCACAAGAGCCACTTGAAGACCTTTTGGATGGGACTAAGGTGTTGGTGGGCGCTGCTGGCAGTCATCTATGTCTACCTGAGAATGGTGACATCAAGGAAGCAGAGCTGATAGCTGAGGTCAATTGAGGCCAAATCACATGAGCCAATTCCCATCACATCAAGAAAGACCTCAGTCAGGCCTGAACAGGATCATTCAGTTACCCACACCAATGCACTGACTTTAGGATTTAACCCTGTTTCCGCGGGGCACTTCCTCTTACTTCTGATGTTAGAATAGAATCTAAGTGTTGTTTAGTAGGGAAATGGGCAGGCACACAGCTAGCTCTAATATGGTGTGACAAGCACAGAAGCCCACAGAGGTGGGAAGTGGTTCTCTCTCTCAGGGGAAGGCTTGTTCCATGTCAGGAGAGAAGAAGGAGCCCCGGGTTGAGTATGACCTCATCCAGCGCCTTCACAGCACGTGCCCGAGACCAGGGTGTTATATGGCCATGCTGCGGTGGACTGGACATTGAGTTATAGTCCATTAAGGTGGCCTTTCTTTCTCACCATCATTTCTTATGTGATAAACTATAATTCCGAGCTCCATATGCCTGTGGCTATGATCCCATATAATCTACGGTACTAACGGACAAGATCAGAGTGGGATTGAGACTTGACCCCTGTGGAAGGGATGAACCATGTCCTGTTGTTTCTTTCCTCGAGGGCACCCTTACGCCTGAACCTTCATGGAGGATGTGAATCAAGCCACACCCTTCGTTTCATTGAGAGTATTCCACGCCCTTCATTTCCTTGGGCCATCTTTGTGTGTGTGTGTGTGTGTGTGTGTGTGTGTGTGTGTGTGACTAAGGAAAACTTTCGGTAGCTCTTGAATGTGGTTTTTGGTTTCATGCTTTGGTGAGTTTAATTTTTTTAATCATTTCATTGGGAGTTCTTACTGATATTATAACAATGCATACTTCAATTAGATCAAGCATAATTGTACAATTCCTGCCACCATCATTTTCAAACCATTTTCTTTCTTCATGAACTCTGATATCTGCTCCCCTTTATCCCATCCCTCCTTTCCCTTCCCCCCAGGAACATTATTCTTATGTTGTAAATAGTTATTATTATTATTTGCCATCTCTTACACTGTCCAATGTATTCATTCCCCTACAATCCTATCATTCATTCCCCTCAAGTGGGGTTATACAGTCATCTTTGCTATCCGTTCCCTCATTCCCACCCCCTCTCTTCCCATGCCCCCAGGGAATTGTTGCTTCCTTAACTATTTCTGACAGGGCAGGGCTTATTTATCTTGGAGTTTATGGATCAAATGATCTTCATTATACAAATGAATATTAGCAGATCTAACAAGCTTAATGAGGTAAAACTGGGACCAGAATAGTAAGAGGAGGAAAAATTAAAGAACTAGAGGATAGTTATGGGTTTGATCAGTGCTATACTGTACCCTCGATGTATCTTTCCTTCCCCTATGGCCCTTTTACGCTACTTCTGTGAAGGGTCTGATTTAAGAGATGACCCCTTTTCCCCTCGGATATATGCTGGTCCCACCATAATGCTAACAGACACTGCCTTACCTGGAAATCCATACCTTATTTGCTGCCTGATAGAGGTAAGAAGACCTGCTGGGACATTTGGACTTTTTATTTTATTTTTTTTGTGGGGGGGCTTATGACTCACCTTTGCCTGACTTTCAGATGTGGGACTGACCTGTCCCCACCGCCATGCATGAAATTTCCACCAAGTCGTATGAGTTTCTGCTGCAAATCACAGAACTCTGAGACATTAGGGAATACGCCCAAGAGAGCAGAGGGCGAGAATGGAGCAGAATAGCATCTGGGAAGAGTTGAACATTGGGGACATCTTTAATCTCCAACTCGTTGGAATTAGTCTGGTATTAGTTCTTCTGAAAGAAATTATAGCCACAGATGCTCCATTTAAAATAAATTTTCTTAATTTTAATCCAACAAGAAATTTATTTATTAATTCAATAGGAGTCATTGGATTGATTTATATGTTCCTGTAAATCCTAACTACTATGCGTTTGGTTATAATCTCACTTGTCAATGGGCTTCTATTGTTATGTAATGAGACAGGACTTGTGTGGGGTGTGTCTTGAGTCAATCTCTCAGAAAACATGAAAGAGATTTTAAAAGCATTTAAACAAACAAGCAAGCAGTGCAGAGACTGGAGAAGAGAGGTGCCAAGTCACGTACTGATCACCCAGGAGCAGAAACTCAGAAACAACAAGAGCTAACAAAGGGAGAAAGACTTCCTTCCAGCCCCCTACACGGTGAGGAAGCAAGTCAAAGGCCAGGGCTTTAACAAAAAGGGAAAAATAAAATCTTACAGTACTAGAGGCTCAAAATCCACATCAGCATTGTGGCATCTTAGGGATCCGTTCCTTCATTGGTAGAGGATACTAGTTTGGCATTTGCAGTATGCCTGCTGGCCTCTATAGCCATTCTACGTCTTTCACCACTCAGATCTGGTCCTGGGGCCATGCCCCAGAGAAGGGTTTGGAAAACTTTTCCTCAAAGGCCGAATAGTAAAAACGATAGGCTTTGGGGGACCATTCAGGCCCGGTGGCAAATGCTTGGCTCTGCTGTCATGCCCCGGAGCAGGCAGATAGAGTGTGAAGAATGAGTGTGGCTGGGTACCCAGGAAACCTGTGTTTTGAAAATTGGCAGCCTGCCTGCAGCCACGTTCATCCTCGCCTCCTCTCGAGCGGCCTGCTTTGGGAAAATGCCCGGTTCCTTTCCATCACCTGGCTCCTCTCCTTTGAGAAAGCTCCCGCTGACCTGTCTGAGGCGACAGTGAGACAGCTCTGCCGGGGTGCTGGGCTCCAGCACCTTCACACCCAGACCGTGGCATCCTGGGGCTGCTCCGGGCAAACACCACACACGCGCAGCAGCTAAACTGAGCACAACCCCACCTGGGGAACCGCAGGACACTCTCACCTGGTGATTGCCTGAGCCACACTTCCTTGTGGCCTGTCCCTGTCGGCATTCCCTGTGTCAGGAAGAAGCCCCCACGCTCACTCGCTAGAAAGCGGCTGCAGCTGGTGTTGGTCGTTAAACCCAGAGCTGCTAAAACCACCAGTCCCCCCGCTGGGGGACTAAGGTGCACCCCACCTAAGCCATGAGATTGTTTCCATCGCGTCCTGTATGTGTGGAAAGGAGAGACATCGGACAGTGCGAGGCATGAAAAAATAATAATAATTTATAAATTATCAAGGGTTCATGAGGGAGGGAAGGAGGGAGGGAGGGAGGGAAGGAGGGACAGAGGGAGGGTCGGAGGGAGAGGTAGGGGAAAAATTGAGGAGCTGATACCAAGGGCTCAAGTAGAAAGAACATGCGTTGAAAGCGATGATGGCAACATTTGAACAAATGTGCTTAAGATAATGGATGGATGGATGGATTGTGATAAGAATTGTACGAGCCCCCAGTAAAATGATTCCAAAAAAAGAAAAGACAGTTGGATATTTAAGAAGGAAGACGGAAGGAGAATCCATGCATCCGAATCCTGGTGCCGGTGAAGAAAACCAAAGGTACCGGGACTGGCGCAGAATAAACACATCTGCCTTGGCAGAAGCACTCCCAGAATGCTCCTTAGAACAGGAATGGTGAGACTTTGTCTCACGTGTTTTAGGCATGTTGTCAGGAGAGACCGGTCCCTGGAGAAGGACGTCATGCTTGGTAAAGTGGAGGGGCAGCAGAAAAGAGGAAGACCCTCCACTGGATGGGTGAGCCGTAGCACATTGTGAGGACGGCAGGACCGAGCAGAGCTTCAGTCTGCTGCACATCGGGTCGCTGAGAGTCAGAGCCCCTAACAGGTCCTCACTGCAGACCCCAGTGTCCACAGGAAGAGGGATGGGTTGCCTGGCCGGCAGGGGTACTGAATGCTCCCCGCTTTGCCCTGTAAAGAGCTGGATGAAAGATCAGTCAGGATCACACCTTGGGAGATGACCTCGGTCCGTCCGGCTCAGGAGAAGGCAGTGGAACGCGTGGCTAACTGCCTTGATGAGCAATTGCCTCCCTGGCCAGGCCAGGGGGACTGGACGGGGGCTGGCGACCATCAGTGAACATTTGATGGAAGACTTTACAGAAGAATCTCAATCCAAACACAGTCCCTCACGGGAGCCAGACCTCGTCAGCCACCGGCAGTTGTCACGGAGTGGGTTGCGACGCCATGGTGACTCCGTGTTCTACAGAACCCGATGGCGCCTGCTCCTGCACCGTCTGTCTCCACGACGGTCGGCATTGCTGAGTCCCTGTGCTGCAGCAGCCAATGTGCTGCCTGCCAGCTGGGCACCCATTGCCCAGCACTAGGTCAGAGGACAATAGTCAGTGGTGATCCGGTGATCCGTAGGGTTTTTATTAGCTCATTTCCTGAAGTACACTGCTGGGCTTTTCTTTCTTCCTTTTTTAAAATACTTTTATTGGGGGCTCTTACATCTCTTATCACAATCCATAATTCCTCCAGTGTGTCAAGCATGTTTGCACATATGCCGCCATCATCATTTTCAAAGCATTATCTTCCCCCTTGAGCCCCTGATATCAGCTCCCCATTTCTTCTCCCTCCCTCCCCCACTTGCCCTCCCTCATGAACCCTTGATAAGTTATAGATTACTTTTTCCATAATCTTACATTGTCTGCCATCCCCCCTCACCCACTGTTATTCGTCTCCCTGGGAGGGGTTCTAGATCGATCCTTGTGATCTGTGCCAGGCTTTTCTTCCTAGTTTCTTAGTCCGGCAACTCTGCTCAAACCTGTCCACCATGGGGGGCCCTGGTGTCATTTGAAACTCTGGGGACACAGCTTCGAGCATCACTGGAACAAATCCACCACAGTAGGACAAACTGGCAGAGCAGGATTGGAAGATGTCCATGAGGCCCACCCAGCCAGTCTCATTGGCTGGTGATCCCTGCTTCAGCCCTTGAGAAGACCCCTAAAGGCCCTGATAGCAAGGTGGTTATGCATGGGGCTGCTAACCATAAGGCCAACAGTTCAAAACTACTAGCTGCTCTGAGGGAGAAAGTTGAGACTTACTACTCCCATAAAGAGTAATAGACTTGGAAACCCCCAGGGCAGTTCTACCCTATTCTGTAGGGTGGCTATGAACGACTTGAGTTTGTTTTGTTTTGTTCTTGTACTGCCAGCGACCAGGCCCATCTGGGACTCTGAAGTTGCCTAAAAGCCCCCTGGGTCTGCAGGGATGAGCGCATGGCCAAGTGCTGTCCAGGAGGCCACAGGAAGAGTAGCTTCCAGGCACCAGGACAGCTGCACAGGGCTGTCCTACACAAACTTTGTATTCCTCTAGAAGTGCTTGTCAGTCAGCAGGCTTCTACTGGGTCTCCTGTTGGCATCTGGTAGGGCAAAGGGGACCACAGGGCAGATGGAAGGGAAAATCCCTCCCGCCCCCTTGCTCTTAGGGCCGCTGATGGAGTACTACCTGTTGAACGGCCCATTGCCTTCAATGTCTTCTAAACCTCTCCTGGGGGTCTCTGGCCCCAGTGCAAGCACCAGGTGGTGTAAATCATTAACAAGCCCAGCAGCGAACCAAAAAGGCTGGAGGTGTTAGAAAGCGCTGATGTATGTCTGAAGAAAGGCCTGGTGATCTAATCCCAAAAGCCAACCATTAAATTGTTGAGTCAGGCACAGGTCAGGGACATTAGGACCAGCTTGACCTGCCCTTATCAGACCACTATAGCTAGCTCCAAAGGGCTCCGGGAACATGAGCTATCTCCTCGGTATCAGACTGAATGATCAAGACACCTCTCTACCTCAGAATTTCACGGGTGGCTTAAACCCCTGCAGCTGCGGCTCCTGCTCCTCCCTTCTTGCTTACCCTCCTGACCAGCTGAAAGACTTGCTCTTCACCACAGACAGGCAGGACTTCACTGGCCCCAGTCTCGGACCTGTGAATCTTGCCCAGGAGCACAGAATAAACTTCTCCTTCTCCATGCCTGGCCTCAGTTTATCTTTGCGGCGAGCCTAACATAAATGCCTTACATAACACATCTCTCCTCGGACACACGTGAGTTCACCAGGAGTCAGAGTCGACTGACGGCGACTGGTTTTACACGGAGGACAGCCCTGGCCTGGGAGTCAGCAACTGTGTGTTCCAGTGACTGATGTATCCCCTTGACAACTCTGTCGCAATGGCAGTGAGGGAGGGAGGGGGGGAGTGAAAGCCTAGAGCAGTCATTCAGGGCTTTTTGGCAAAAGCATTTCTGCTCCCCAAGGCCCAGGCCCAAGGCCTATGTTGTCATCCACCTACCATTTCCAGTGCAGACATTTGTAATTGCTAAGAAAGCTCTGGCCTAAGAGACTTCTCACCGTTCCTCGCAGGTAATTTCTTCCCCGCAGATCAAAGTGTGGATCCGAGTGAGAGAAGAAACTCGCAGGTCCATCAAAGCCTGCCTTCTGCAACGTGTCAAGGGAAATGCTCCGGAATGACACTCTGCCGGATCTCCACGAGAAAAGAGCAAGCAGTGGCTTTGTCTCGCACATCAGTAAGTGTGAATTGCGGTGAATTATGAGAGACAGGGTCCGGGGAGAGGACCGTGAACACACTATGTAATGTGAGTGACAGAGCCCCACCCAGCCAGGCACGTGGTGGGAGGTTCAGCTGAAGGTCTAGCCCAGCTGGCCCTCTTCTCCCCACAGGCCCTGTCCCCCAGGCTCTCCTACAAGACCCCGGAGGAGCGACTGTGTCTTCCTTGTCTCCGGCACTCAGAGGGGCTGGGGAGAAAGACATTCCCCTACAGACGGGATTTTCTAGTGCTTCCTGGGAAGCGCAAACATCCCCAGAGAGAGATTTGCTTAATAGCCGGTAATAGAACATTAACTCACATCTCTAATCACTTTCAATGGCCACTGGGCCTAAGAGGATAGAGGCCTGGAGAATACAAATCCCCCATCTCATGGAGCGGGACAGACCATACAAACCTGCCCTGGCGGGGATGCGCCTCAGATGGTGCTCACGGAGCCCCAGACTGGCTCACTCACTGCCTAAAGGCAGCTTTGCTGTCACCACAAGGAAGGTGGTGAGAAACAGAGAAGGAATCAAGACTTTCGATGTAAAGCCATGCTTTTGTGGAAACCATCAGTGGGCAAGAGCGTGCCCTGAGAGCTCTGTGGGGTGCTTTCTGGGCTGTGGGTAACACAGGTTGAGGTGATGTCCCTGGTTTACTAAAGATGGAATGAGATGCCTTCCCACTGGGGAGCGGCCCCAGGACACTTAGAGAGCCCCGCAAGCCCCATGCACTCCCCATCTCCTCCACACACGCTCCTCCACCACCCTGGACAGCCACCTCCAGTTGGTCAGCGTCTTCAAGCCTCAGTTCTTCCTGAACGTCACCTGGTCCTTGCACGGCACCTCCAGACCCATGCTGCTCTGCACAAGTGCACGGCGAATCCTTCTACAGAACAACCCGGTCTCTGCACACTGAGGGCGCCCACATTGTCTCCTCTGAGTCAGGAGCTTCCCCAGTCGGTGCCCTGACAGAGGCCTTCCTGGTGTGGAAGTTGGCTGGAGCTTGGTCCAGGGACCCTCCTCCAGGAGACAAGGCCAGCCTTGTTCGTGTGCACAGTGGATGGATTCCAAGCACTTTTCAAGCCTCTGGGAGCCCTGGTGGCAGATCAGGTTAGGCATTGGGCTGCTAACCACAAAGCCAGCAGTTCAAAATCACTATCCTCCCCAAGGGGAAAAGATGAGGTTTTCTAGTCCCGTAAAGAGTTACAGTGGTAGGATCCACAGGGCAGTTCCACCCTGTCCTATAGGGTCACTAGGAGCCAGCACTGACTAGATGGCAGGGAAGTTGTTTCTTGCTTTGGCCCCCAAGCCGGTTATGTCGAACGTGCTGTAGTGCTATTGGCCAAACAAGCCACACAGGCTAAAGCTGGGGCGAGCTTAGGGAAGGAACACCATGTGTGTGACTGCAGAGGGACACGAGCAGAGCAAAGCGGGGATGCTGAAATCACCCCCCCTCACAGATGCCATCCCCCTTCAGGGTCTCAGGTGGCCCCCAAGGAATTCCTTAATGAATGAGTAGATCTCGTTAGATTCATGAGTCAACACACCTCATTGTGGGAGTCATGGTCCCTGATAGGTTCATGAGCTGGTGATTTGGATCCATCTAGGCCAGGGGTTCTCAACCTGTGGGTCGCGACCCCATTGGGGGTCAAATGACCCTTTCACAGGGGTTGCCTGATTCATAACAGTAGCAAAATCACAGTTATGAAGTAGCAACAAAGATAATTTGATGGTTGGGGGTCACCACAACATGAGGAACTGTATTGAAGGGTCGCGTCATTAGGAAGGTTGAGAACCACTGCTCTAGGGGCTCCAAATGGTAAAAAGACCTAGTAAACTGTTCTTGTAAAGATTTCACCCTAGAATGTCCTTTGGGGCAGTTCTACTCTGTCATATGGGGTTGGGGTCGCTATGCATCAGAGCTAACTCCACAGTACACAACAACACCAGTAGCAATTGCTTATTATATGAAAGCCAGGCTTAACTTATAGTGAGTGTGGTGGTTACATATTCCATTGTCAATTTTCCACTGAAGAATGAAGGGTGGAGTTTAGCCTGTCAATCAGGTCACAGCTTGATGACCTCCTTTGGAAGCGCTAAGGAGACAAGTAGCTCTCTGGAGGTGGGACACACACTTGCTCCCTGCAAGACATTACTGACTACAAGCCTGATGGAGCTACGCTGACACAGCCAGAGCCCTGGGAGCTGGAGGAGTACGTGGAGACCTCTGCCAGCACTGAGATTCTTCTACTGCCACGGGATCCACAAGACTTTCCACCCACTAGCCTGTGATCTTCCTGCATTCGGCATCATTCCATGTGTTTTGTGAGTCTGGAGAGGAATTTATAGATTGGTATAGGACATGTGAGCTAATATCAGACTTAGGGACTTGAGCTGGACTGGGCTGGGATGTTTTCACAATATTCAATTGCTCTTGTATATAAAGCTCTTTCTTACCCACATATGAGTGTCTCTGAATTTGTTTCTCTAGTCAACCCGGACCAACACAGTGAGTGAAAGTGTTAGGGTCCTACCAGGTGTCGTATACCTGTGCATAGAAGACCACGAATACCCACGGGGAAAGCAGAACTGACAGTAAGCCCTGAACGGTGGATGGAATTCAGGTGAGGTGGCTTCTTTCAAAGGCAATGATGCTAGGAACACTTTGTTGACTTGTCGCTCTGCACTTGTAGACACTCTTTCTGTAGGGCATATGCCTTGGAGTGAAACTGCTGGATCATAAGCGGTGTGTGCTTGACCAGCAAAAAGCAATGGCGAAATGTGTTTCCTTTCTCCCCGTATGAAGGTTTTTATTGCCTTCCATGTTAACAACATAAAATATATCTCCCCAGTGTTCACGAAGTGCATTATGATTATTTCATCTTGGAATGCCTGGCCATAGGTGCCCCGGTAGAAGGAGAAAGCTGTCTGCTTCCATGAAGATGTGCAACCTCAGAGACCCCAAAGGACGACTCCAGCCTGTCCTAAAAGGTCACCATGACAGAACCGGCTCTATGGCCGTGAGTTTCAGATTTGGTTTGGCCATAGATGCTGGGGGTGTTGTTGCTGTTGTTTTTTAATATTTATAATAATCGAAATAACAAAAGAGACCTGATGGCACTGTGGCCTAAGCACTTGGGTTGCTAACCATAAGGTCAGTGGTTCCAATCCATCAGCTGCTGCACGCAAGACAGAGGAGGCTGGCTGCTCCTATAAAGATGTACAGCCTCAGGGACCCTAAGAAATGGTTCTACTCTGTCCTCCCGAGGGCCTCTGTGAGAAGGCATCACCTCCAAGCCAACGGGTTTGATTTGGGTTGGAAATAACATCCCAGTTGAACAAGTCCTACCTGGCAATGGATACTCACTCACCTGCTTGGTCCGTACCTGCTAGGTATGTACCGAACATTCAGAAATGGTGCCGCCAGGATGGGGAGACTTCGTCTCTCCGACATCGGATGTGCTATCAGGAGAGACTGGTCTCTGAGAAGGATAGCACGCTTGGTCAAGTAGAGCGGCAGCAAAAAGAGAGGAGGACCCTCCCCAGGGTGGATTCCGCAAAGGGCTCTGTAGTATTAAATTAAAAAATTGGCGCTGGAGGAGGTGGGGGGGCCAGCCCCCACCGCTAATACTCCTGTTACTACTACTCGGATTCAGTAATACTACTTCTGGGTTCAGTAATGCACAATTGTACGGTTGAGATATATAAGTATTAGAGTCATCGAGAGCATGAGAGATATTACAATAATACACGTTACAGGGCACGTTACAGGGCAACATTGCTCACCTCAGCCCAGCTTAGTGGTCCACGTGGAGAGAGGGGGAAGGGAAGGAGGGAAAGGGAACAAGGGAGAGGGGGAAGAGAGTCAGAGAGGTCCAAGTCCGCCGGTCCGAGCCCTCTATATAGCTGACCCATGCCTATATACCTTTTGGGGGCATGCCAGCCCACTAATTACAGGTAGAGACATACGTCACAGGGAGGGGTTACACTATAGGGTACCCAGTAATGAGAGGGTGGTCTCTGGGTCTCCATAGAAACCATTATCAGTTGGGTGCAAACCCCTCCTACAGGAACCAAGCTAATGGCCTTATGCTCCAGAGAGGGGTAACCCATTGTCTCTAGCAGTAGGGAGTAGGGCTGGTGCAGCCTGGCAACTGATTGCCTTCAGGGGAGGGAATGCCTGCGCATCCGACCTCCCCCCACAGGGCTCCAACCTAGCAGTTGTGAGGATGATGCAGGTCCGAGTGGTGCTTCCTTTAGTTCCACGTCGGGCCCCTCTCTGTCTGAACTGACACGACGGCCCCTAACAACACCAGGAGGCAGTAGCCGCCGTCCATGTGGTCAGTACGTCTCTTTGCCTCGGGGGGTGGGGTGGGGAACCCCATATGGTTCTGAAAAAACTCTAAATCAAACTAACTCCCTGCCATTGAGTCAATGCTACCATATAGGACCCTACAGGGCAGGGTTGAACTGCCCGGGGTGCGTTTCCAAGGCTATAACTCTTTATAGGAGCAGAAAGGCCTGTCTTTCTCCCTCAGCGCGGCTGCTGGAATCAAACCGCTGACCTTGCACGTCACCACCATGTATCCAACTAAGTAACCACTGGGCCACCAGGGCTGCTATAATGTTCTGAAGCAATGTAAAATGATCCACTTGGAGTTTTTAGGAGGACATGTGTTCCTTTTAAGCCTTAGCTTTCACACATGTAGAATTGGTACAGTCAGCTTTTTTTAGAGAGTGCCAAAGAATTGTGCTTTACATAAGGTACCTTTATGTACATTTTTAGAAGCTCAAGACTCAGAATGATTGGTCTCACCCAAACTAGTGGAGCCCGGGTGGCATAGTATGCTACACCCTGAGCTGCTAACCACAAAGTCACCAGTTCAAACCTACCAGTCCCTAGGAGAAAGATGAGGCTGTCTACTCCCTCAAAGATGCAAAGTCTTAGAAACCCAAAGGGGGTAGTTCTATCTTGTCCTACAGGGTAGCTGTGTTACTCTGGGTTGACTAGAGAAACAAATCCAGGGAGACTCATAGATGTATAGGAAAGAGCTTTATATAAAGAGTAATTGTATATTAAGAAAACATCAAGTCCCTAAGTTCAATTATTAACCCATTAAGTCCAATATTAGCCCAGATGTCTAATACTAGTCCATATTCTACAGACTCATGCAGCACATGCAATGATGCCGAAAGCAGGAAGATCACAGGCCAGTGGGTGAAAAGTCTTGTGGAAGCATCTCAGTTCTATTGTGGGTCTCCACGTGACTCCTCCAGTTCTAGAGCTCAGGGTGCCATCAGTGTGGCTCCATGTGACTTGTCAGCAGGAAGTCCAAGCAGAGAGACTATGTATCCCACCTCTAGGGAGGAAGACAGGAGTTCCCAGAATCCTCAGAAGGCCATGCCCACACAGAGGAATCATTGGCTCTAACCTGATTGACAGGCTAGAATCCACTCCTTCACTCAAGTTGACAGGAGATCATGTAACTGCCTCAGTTCCCTTCCCCTTTAATTCAAAATTTCCAATACTTTTTAAAAAATTGTTTTATTGGGGGCTCTTACATCTCTTATCACAATTCATATGCCAATACTTTTCTGAAGTCTGCTCCTCCATGCCTCTTGGGATACCCAAGTGCAGTTGTGCATGATCTCAGCTCTTCCCTTTCATAGGAGCCAGTGGATGCTGTACTTTCACGTGTTTGCTACTGATCGATGTTTCCAGACGTTTCTTCTGAATGTTACTCTTTCCTTCCATCCCTCCTTGCCCTCACTGCCATTGAGTTGATTCTGACTTACAGCGACCCTATAGAACAGAGTGAGGCTGCTCCTGG
Organism: Echinops telfairi; assembly: GCF_000313985.2. Classification (NCBI taxonomy): domain Eukaryota; kingdom Metazoa; phylum Chordata; class Mammalia; order Afrosoricida; family Tenrecidae; genus Echinops; species Echinops telfairi. Next base: position 18,214,708 of record NW_022107431.1, read on the forward strand.
GTGTTTCTGAGACTGTCAATCTTTTTTTTTTTTCAATCATTTTATTTGGGGCTTGTACAATTCTTATCACAATCCATCCATCCATCCATCCATTGTGTCAAGCACATTTGTACATTTGTTGCCATCATCATTCTCAAAACATTTGGTTTCTACTTGAGCCCTTAATATCAGCTCCTCAAGAGACTGTCAATCTTTATGGGAGTAGAGAGCCTCATCTTTCTCCCTCAGAGTGGCTGGAGTTTCAAACTTCTGACCTTACGGTTATCAGCCCAACTGATAATCACTGAGCCCAGCTCCCTCCTACTACTCACACTATGAATATATTGTGAGCACCTAACAGGCACAACACAAAACAACCGCCCACCACCCCCTCCTCCCCAACCCACTTTCCTGTAAAGATTGGGCATGTACAGCCTTGAGGGGCCAGGTGAGGCAGAGAATCAGAGTGAACCATAGACCGGAAGCCCATACCAAGCTCTGCAATATCAGGACAACTAACAAGGGGTAAAAAAAATCACAGAGATTAAGAAACCAGTTATCTGCTGTTCCTGCAAGGATTCAGGACCACGTCCCCTTCCTTCACCGAGCCGTGAGCCGTTGTCATCACATTTTGACACAGTGGGAGTTGGCGGGCTCTTAAGCGCAGCCAGATGCTTCTGAGGCCTGGCGTTTAGTTCCTCAGGACCCAGTTTCCCTGTAAGAAATGGTTGACCTCCAGTCAGCATTCCCCGGGGGCTGGAGACCCAGTGCTTGCAGGTGCCATCCGGTGAGAAATGAAGATGCAGGGGAGAAGGAAAAAGGAGGTGGCATCTTAGCAAAGGTCTGATAGCAGTGAGTGAAAAGACAGGAAAGCTCTGCTGTTGCTAGGCAACCGCTCCCTCTTTGAGCTCTAGGTTGGGGCCCTGACTATGGGAATAACTTCATGCAGCCTCACATCTGCCTCCCTTTCTGCTAAGCGGTGCCCTGGCTGCTGAGATTCCCCAAGTGTGAGAGTAGGATCTCTACCTGATTTGAGCTGTGCAGGAAACAGGACATACTCTGGTTCTGACTTGCTGTCTTTGCCAGGAACCCAGAGCCCTGTTCTGAATGTCAAGGATGCTGTACAATGTATATGCGGAATATCTATATGTATATGCATATATATTTCACACATGCAAATTGGTCCAGTTCCTTGGTAGTTCTAGTTCCTTCCCTGCCAGCTGCAAGATTTGGCTGGCCAGCTCCAAGCAGCCCAGGCCCTTTTATGCATCACTCCACAGACCCAGGGTTTGGCCCCTGTCTTCCCAGAAAATCACCGAGTACACTGAAGGAAGAGGTGGGGGAGCCCTCTGCTTTCCCCTGACAACCTTCCCCTCCCTCCACCCCCTATTCCTTGGGATCTAAATAAAGCATTTGGCCCCAACTATTGTAAACCTGTCATTCTTGTGATGGAGCATGTGTGCTTTTGTTCCTTGGGGAGCAATGAGACAGAGCTCAAAGAACAGCTGGCTGTGTGTGAGGATGGCAGTCTAAGTCTATGGAGGGAACATCCATCAGGTCTCAAGTTAGCACTGCGTGAGATGTATGTGGAATAAATACTCCCGTTGCATAGAAAGCACACACTTCATGCCTCCTATCAGGAGTTTAGGTCCCAAGTTCTCTCACCCTTGCCATTAACATCCAAGACAAATAGCGTTGCCCCGCTCAGACAGTCCGGTGCCCCATACCTCCTAGGAATCTCAGAAGTATTATACATTTCTTTCTATCTCTCTCTCTCTCTCTATCATCTTCCTACCTACCTACCAATCAATGAATCAATCTAGTTAGCCAGCTAGCTATGTCTACCCTACACCTACTTTGATATCTAGATCAGGGTTTCAAAGTTTATGGAAACATTTCATTATCTTTTCAGTCCCTTTTCCCAAGAAATTTTTGATGTCCCCTTGTGGGTGTGTATCCCCTCTTCTCTCTCTCCCGTGCTGCACCCTCTTCTTTTATTGCCCAAAGCATCACCAAACACAAGACGAGTGTAACTCGGAGATGTCTCAGTGGCCATTGTAGTAATAAAGGCGAATTACAGCACTGTTCAGGCAACACATAAAAATCAGTATTAAAACTATATTCAAAATTACATCCTGGATTGTCGCAGCCAAGGCACCACAGGTTTTCAGGGCCCCTTACTCTTAGAACCCCAGCCTGCTGACACACACTGGGTTCCTGTAAGATTTTCACTTCTCTTATCTTCACTCTCCCAGGCGGTGAGCACTTAGCTCTGAAATCCCACTCCTGGAAATGATGAAAGTGCGCATTGTGTTTCCAAGCCTCTTGCAACCAGGCAGATAAAGCAATTTTAACTGGATGATAATCTAATCAAATCTTTACTCAACTTAAAAAGAGATCTATTTTCACTTCTATGTATATTCATCAGTAGTAAATTCTCTGTTAAAAAACAACAAACTAGCAAGAAATCACCGATCAATTTAAAGATGTAACAGTCTAAAAGATTAATCTAAAAGATTCCTAGCATGGAGACTGATAGCAACCTTTGTTGCCATAGAATCCCTGGTGGCTCAGTGAGTTAAGCAACGGGCTGCTAACTGAAAAGCTGGCAGATTGAATCTACCGCCTGCTCTAATGGAGAAAGATGAGGCAGCCTGCTCCCGTAAAGATTCGCCGCCTTGGAAACCCTGGGTTCTACTCTACCCTTTGGGTCACTATGAGTTAGAATAGACATAATGACAGTGAGCAAGTTTTTATTGTTCTCTTTGTTTTGACTAATGTCCCCTGTCCCAAATACACGGTCGTGGCATAAGCGGAATAACTTCTCTCATAAAGCAGAAACAGAAACCAAGGGAGTATAAGCCAGAAAATCTGTAAGAGATTATCTAGCAAGTTTCCTTCCATGACACTACATGTGCACCCTGCCTCCATTCCCCACAGACTTGGAGGGGTAAGTGGGAGAAGAGGTGAATGGTCAGGGAGTGAATTAAGTAGTTTCTAACTTTTTCCAAAGGCGCCATAAAAAGTTAAGAGGTTCTCCAAAGGGTGTGATCAGTCATTGAATTAAAATGCAATGGCATCAGCAGGTTCAAAGGACAGAAACCCTAAGTGCCTTTTCTGATATAGTAAGCAAGGGGTTAGCATGGCTTCTCTTCAATACTTAGGAGTACCCAACAGAGCTCTTTAGCTGATGTTGCAAAGCTAAGGCATCCCAGGTAATTATGGACATCTTTGCAAATAAAATATTACTTGGCTTTAAAATTAGTGCAACCAATATTTTCCCATCAAGAAAAAAAGTGATACATATTTTATTCCTACTAAAATTATTAATAAAAAATCTCCTCGAAATGATTATAGGATGGAGTCATTGGCAAATGAGATGCTGCAATAATTACATTAAACATAGCAACCGTTCAAGGTTCCCTTAGATGCCAGTTGTCCTGGGATAAAATAAAATTCCCTCATTAACAGGAAAATGAATCATTAGAAACCAGAATTGAAAATTTCTTTGGAAAAGACCAGTACACCTTTGTATTTAAACACATTTTTTCTAGCTTTTGCATGAATAATCATTGATATATGATAAATGACACCACAATTGAGTGACTTGAAACAACAAAAAGCTATAAGCTCATGTTATGTCTGTTATGTGCCATGGAGTCAGTTCGACTCATGGCACCTCTGTGTGCAGTAGAACCAAACACTGGCCGGCCCTGCACCACCGCCACAGTCGCTGTTATGTCTGAGCTCATTGCTGACCGCTCTGGCAGTCCATCTCACCAAGGGCCTTTCTCCTTTTGCTGTCCCTCTTCTTTACCAAGCCTGATGGAGAAGGCTCCAGGGACTGGTCTCTTCTGAAAATGTGGTCAGACTACATGAGACAAAGTCTTGCCATCCTGGGTTGTAAGGAGTGTTCTGGCTGTACTTCTTCCAAGATAGATTTGTTTGTTCTTCTGGTAGCCCATAGCTACTTTCAATATTCTTTGCCAACATCATAATTCAAATGCGTCAGTTCATCTACGGTCTTCCTTACTCATTGTCTTTCACAGGCATATGAGGCAATGGAAAATGCCATGGCTGGCTTAGGTGCCCTAGTCCTCAAAGTGCCATCCCGGAGCTTCAGTACTTTAAGGAGGTCTTATGCTGCAGTGTTTCCCAATGCGATAGGCTGTTTGCATTCTCGATTGTTGCTTCCCGTGAGCACTGATTGTGGAGCCAAGCAAAGTTAATTTCTTGACAACCTTAATCTTTTCTTTATCATGATGTTGTCTATCGGTCCAGTTGTTGTGAGTACTTGGTTTTCTTAATTTTGAGTTGAAATCCATACTGAAGGCTGCAGTCTAATGTTCATCAGCAAGTGCTGCAAATCCTCCTCACCATGAGGAAGCAAGGTTGGGTCATCTCCTATGTCTGAGGCTGTGTCCAATGGAAAGTTGAAGACTTGCAAGTGACTTGATACTATTATAGTTTCATTGACGAGCTTTTCCTCTGTTATTTCATTTTTAAAATCGCTTTATTGGGATCGAATTCACATGTCATGCAATTCAATAGCTCAGCCACATTGAGAGGAGTTGTGCAATCATCACAAGCTATTTCAGAACATTGTCTTCTTTCTTGCATTCATTGTTGTGAGCTCCCATGCCCCACCCCCCTGCCCCCGGTGATTCTATTAATCCAGACCAGTTACTATCTCTTAAAATGTATCTATCCTGGATTCCATGAGCAGAAAATCATACAAAACAAAGCAAAGAAACAAATAAAAACTAACAGCAATAACAAAATAAAACCGAAAGCCCTCAATTTAAAAGAAAGCAGGAAATATTTTAAATGGAAACATCTTTAAAATGGGTCAAAAGGGAGATAAATGATAAGGTGTTACATTGTGACCTAACTACATCACCCATAATCGACTTTACATTGCTCTCTGTCTGACAGCAAGGCTAGTCACATCTCTGTACTATGGTTGGAAGGGATTCACCGGAGGCTTAGTCCAGGTGGAGACTCTGCAAATGGATTTTAGGTTTCCACTGTCATTCATAATGGCCTTCTGAAAACTGGTTGCCTAGAATTCAAGTTCTAATACAATTCCCTCCTCCCGCCTTGGATTTTATTATTTATAGTCCTTGAATCACACAGGTTGGTGTGCTTCTTCTGTGTGAACGTCCTGTGACACCTCACTTAGATGCCTGCTTATTTTAAGACAAACCTTTAAGACCCCAGATACTATTCATTCTGATTGCCAGGAACCATCCAACTTCTTCACTGTACTTTGTTATAGTGGGAAAGGTTCTGCTTTTTAAGTTGGGTCTCTCACATGCCCGGAGACTTAGTGCTGGCCATTGGGAGAAGGTCTTAGTTCCTAAGTACATGGGCCTCTACGTGGGTCTGCTTGAGCATCCTCACAATGTGGCAGCTGGCGTTCTCCGCTGTGAGTGATCCAAGAGAAGTCAAGGTGGAAGCCTCAGTGATTGTATGAGCCCCAACTGTAAGACATGATGTCATTTCCACAATATTCTGCTGGTTACACAGGCTGACATTATTCAATGTGGGAGGAGACTTCAGGAGGCAAGAATCCCTGGGGCCATCTTGGAGCCTGGCTACCATCCTGCTGGGTCACGAAAAGCAGAGCTCCATAAATATTACATTCTATGGGACCTAGAATGCCACTCACTGCAAGGCACATACTTATTTCATGAAACAACAAGAAAGAAAAATATAGCTAATATTGGGACACGTTCTAAGTAAAGCTGGGCCTCCAAAGGCTAGACCTTTTGGCGTGGAGGTAAATAATTAATCTCCTGAATTAAGAGGAACAGCCAAAGACTTGCAAATATCAACACTGCCATGGGTGGAGGTGGAGGGAAAGTCCCTGGAGAATTTAACCCCAAGCAGGTAGAACTGCTAATCTGAGACGACATTAAATAGAACTATCCATAAATCCATCCTGAGAAGCTTGACTTCCCTCCAGGTGGTCTGCAATTGTAGGACACAAGCCAGTGATAGTTGTTGCTGTTGGGGAGGGTCAGAGCAATCCCGTGTGCAGCAGAACAAACCAGTGCGGAGCCCACACCAGCCTTACACTTGTTATGCTGAGCCACTGTGTCCAAGTCTCTCCAACTGTAGAAAACAAACTCACTGCCATCGTGTCAATTTTGACTCATAGTGACCTTACACGACAGAGTCTTGTCCCTTTGGGTTGCTGAGACTGTCAATCCCTAAGCCACCAGGGCTCCTTTCTCTCCAACTACAGAGGAGTTTAAAATGTGGGAAAAGGCATATTTTAATATCAAGGAGGCACAATAAATCATATCCGTGAAGACTTGGGTAAAATGTATAGAAATGGTTTAGAGTCAGTATTCCTTGAAGAAGAAGTCTTGCTTGTTAAAGGAACACAGAGCCCCGGTCCACCTGTTCTGTTCTTTTGGTCAATATTGTGTCCTTTCTTACAGCAATTTCTGCAACTCAGCTAATTACAGAAGCAGAAAAAGAAGAAATCATATAAGGGGAATCAATGTAGACTCAGAAGAAATAGAATGAACTTTGAACCCACTTGTGTTCACATCTTTCTGGTACAGTGACTGGGCCAGGATTGGAGGAAGGCCCCTTAACAACCTGGGATGTAAAGGTGATGCGACCCTGCGTGCTGAAAGTGAGGAGGACTTGGGGCACTTGCTGATGAAGGTCAAGGATGACAGCCTTCAGGGTGGATGTTCACTCAATGTAAAGCAAACCATAAACAACATTTGGATAAACCAAGAAAAGAATGATGTTGGTAAGGATTTCTTTTTACGTAGATCCACAATCAACACTCATGGAAGCAGTAGTCAAGAAATCAAGGGATTACAGTGGACAAACCTGCTGCGCATGATCTGTTAGTGTTAAAGTGTGCCTGCCCAACTTAGGGTATTTTCAATCACCTCTTATACACGCGACATGAGAAAGACCAAAGAAGAGTGGGTGCACGTTTGAATGGTAGCGTGAGTGAAGAATACTGAATAAGCCAGAAGAACAGCCATTTCTGTCTTGGAGGAAACACAATCCTAAGACTCCCTAGAAGTGAGGATGGGGAGACGTTGTCTCATCTACTCTTAGCCATGCTACCAGGACAGATCAGTCCCTGGACTTTACCCATCGTACTTGGTCAAGTAGAGTCAACACGATGGATTGACATGTTGTTGTTGTTGTTGTTGTTGTTAGGTGCCATCAAGTCAACTCTGACTCAGCAACGCTGTGTACAATGGAACAAAACACTGCCAAGTCCTGTGCTATACTGTTAGGATGTTTGAGCCCATGATTGTAGCCACTCTATTAATCCATCCCTTCCTCTTGTAAACTGCCCGTCCATTTTACTCAGCATGATGTGCTTCTTCAGAGACAAGCCTCTCTTATAACATGTCCAAAGTATGAGAGGTGAAGTCCTGGTAGTCCATAGTGCGTTCGATATTCTTCTCCAGAGCCGTAATTCAAATGCATCTATTCTTTTTCGGTCTTCTTTATTTCCTAACTTGCACCTCCACCGGAGGTGATTGAAAATACCATAGCTTCGGCCCGGGGCACCTTCCTCTTCAAAGTAACACCCTTGCTCTTCAGTACTTTACATCCTGGAGCCAAAACGGGCTCAACCACACCAATAATCATGAACCTGGCCAACGACAGGGCAGCTGAGTGACACACAGGGTTGACACAAGTGGCACATGACTCCATGGCGCCTACCCACAACAGCAGGGCTAGTGGTCTCACCTCCATTCAGTAGCAGGGGCCCCTTGCAGCAGCCTGGTCCCTTGACGAGGCTCGCTCACTATCTTGGGGCATTGTGCAGCAGCTCCGGCATAGTTGCCCGTTCAGATGGTGGAAGAGAGGCCTGGGGGAAATTCTCCCCCTGTACCCTGAGGCGAACCTGGGTTCTACCACAAGCAGGAAGGCTGCTCTCCATCTCCCAGCTCTTGACAGCATGTCATAAGCTCAGTTCACCTCCATGGCATCTCCCTGGGTGCAGCAAGGAGCTCCGGCCTCCAGAACGGGGACTCAGAAGGCACTTGAGGTGAGTCACCTATCCACAACAGAGCACTGGCTTGGCCCCAATTAAAATAGTCTCTGCCTGGGTCATCAACTTTGCCTTGGGTGTTGACGCAGGAGTTTTCAAATGAGTAACAAGATAGCCACCGTGGGGGCTGTGGCTAGCAAGGTGCTGCCGGGGGAGGAGGCCCTGAGCTGCAGCGGGGAGACCAGGACAGGGAGAGAGGGAACCATAGCACGCTGCCCAGAGTCAGTACTGAGCCACAGTGCTGATCCCAGGGGTCCATCAGCTCATTCCAGAAGGGCAGGTGGTCAAGGTCCCACAGCAATGAAGTGTAAACAGGGATGTCCGTGTCCCCTGGCTGGGAAGTGTATGTCAAAATCTTCTTCCTCTGTCAAGGGCTGTACCCACAGGGTTTATATCAGCTTAATGTTGACAGTCCTTTGTCTCCTCTTGAAGAAGTAAGCACTGGGGTGGGGCCGGGGTGAGGGTCTGGGCTAGCTTTCTGAGGCTGGCTCACCCACAGAGAGTTACACTCTTGGAAACCCACAGGGGAAGTTCTACCCTGTCTTATAAGGTCACCCGTGGTCGGACTTGACTCCTTGGCAGTGAGTTCTGTTTTATACATAGTGGAGTTGAAACAGGAGCCCTGGTGGCATAGTGGTTATGCACTGGGCAGCTCACCGCAAGGTCGGCAGTTAGACACCAGCAGCCACTGGGCAGGAGAAAGACCAGGCTTTCTACTCCTGTAAAGAGTGACCGTCTCGAAAACCCACCGGGGCCATTCTACCCTCCCCCAAGGGGTCCCTAGGAGTCGGAATGGACTGGGAGGCACAGAGCTTGGTTTAGGGGTTTTGAATCTTACTGAAGAGAGTTAGCCCCTTGGGAGGCTTCAGGATCCTGCCAGGGGAAGAGGGGAGAGGGGAAGGTTGTTTGCAGTGGGTTTCTCAAAGTTTGGCATGGGGACCACCTGGGACTTGCTAAACTGCAGGCTCCTCTTCCCCATCTGTGGGTCTTAGAGGGTGGTGAGGGGATTCAGTGATTAAAAGGACCCCAGATGATCCCCATGAACACCAAACCCACTGCCTCAAGTCGATCCCAACCCCATGGCAGCCCACGTGTTACAAGTAACTGTGATCCATCAGGTTTTCTCATCTCTCATCCAACCGGGCAGATCACCTGACCTTCCGTCCAAGGCACGACAGGGTGAGGTGGAACCCCCAACCTTCAGGTAAACCCAAACCCCACTGCTATTTGACTCGGACTCAGGACAACACTACCCAGCGTTTCCGAGGTTGTAAATCTTTAGGGTTGCATCCAGCCTCATCCTTTTGCCACAGGGCTGCTGGCGGGCTTGAACAGTGGACCTCCAGGTCAGCCACCCAACGCTTCGACAGCACCACCGAAGAGCACCCAAAACACGTGAGAAATATGGACTGAGAAATAAGCCTCTCTAAGTATGCTCCAACTGGACGCCTGTCTTCAGGCTTTTGCCACAGCACAACTGCCTGTGGTTGATTGACTGGCTTGTTCCCCAGAGCTGTGGCGGGGCCTCTGAGGACAGAATTCATCTGTCCATCATGCAATCAAAGAAGGGGCAAAGGCCACGGGAGGGAGGGATCAACCACAAGAACCCTGATCCCAAGAGAGTGCCAAGCTGCAGGATGCAGCAGCGCCCTCTCCCCTGACTCAGAAGCCTCCGTGCCCTGTGTGTTACAGGATTTAGCTCTTCCCTGGGTGCTGGGGCTCAGCACTGGGCAGCCTGCCTTGTCTGTTCTCTCTCGAACGCCACCTGAGTGCATTTTTCCAGAGAAGCTCCTGAGACACGAAAAGGCTTGGGGAGGCCTGAAAGGGTTCTGCCACAACAGACATGCGAGTCTTCTCCTTAAGGAGTTAATGTTGTGGTGGGGGATGAGGAACAGGGGGTGCTTTCACTTCACTTGATCTGGGGGGACAAAGAAGCAAGATTGGTATGTGCACGTGCTTCTGCATCTGAGCCTAACACCGAGCAAGCAGTGCCAGACAGATGGGTGGGCGCCCCGGAAGCAGATGGCTGGTTGGGGGCTGCTCTGTGGTGACCCTCGAACTTTCTTTGTGCCCAGGTTAGCACCACAATCAAATCTCTCTAGAAGGCCCCCCGTCTGAGCACACCCCCTACCCGCTGTTCCCTTGTGGCTTTTCTTCTTCTCAGTCGGCCTCTTCCAGCCTCAGCTGAGCTCCCCCATGCTGCTGACGTGTCCCTGGCAGGAGCCTGGGGGTGCCACGGTTAAGGGCTCAGTGGCAGCTGCTTCCATAAAGATGGACAGTCTTTGGACACTGGATGGGGCAGTTCCACTCCATCATCGGGGCCCCTGAGGGTCAGAACCACCTTAGCAGCACCCCACACCAGCTGGGCTGCTTGAGGGCGTGTGAGCGGGGTTCCCTGAGAGAATCACTTACAGACTCTTTGCCCTGCTCAGCTCCCGGACGTGGGTTCAGAAGATGTGTCCTGAGGCCATATTCAACCTCAACCGACTCTTCAACCTCAGCCGCCATGAGATGTGATGGGTCACTGAGAACAGGCCAGATCTTCCCCTCAGCGTCCTCAGCCACGACATGGTCAAGCCTGGGAGCCCTCCAAAGGTCATCTCTTGATGGCCAGGCCACACACCCATGTCCTCAGACCCAGGACAACAGCAAGCTAAGCAGCCACGGCCTGGCCGATGGCTGTGCCCTGAGGGAAGAGAAGGCGAGCCCTCCATCTGCCTGGTGTGTGTGTGTGTGTGTGTGTGTGTGTGTGTGTGTGTGTGTGTGTGTGTGTGGGTGTGTGCCACCAGCAGAGTCAGAACATAGGCCGAGGGTGCTGTGGAGATGCTGCCTGGTGGGCCCAGGCCTGATCCACACCGGGTCCGAGAATAAAAAGCCCCCTTAATGTAGTGTCCTCTTCTCAGGACGCTCAGCCCTTTGGGGGTTTACTGAGCCATTGCCCAGCTGTCTGAGGGGCTGGGTCTCTCTTCTGTCTTGCAGATAATGAGGACCAGCTATTTCCCAGTGCTAAGGAAGAGCGCCGAGGAGCACGGGCTATCACCATGCTGTTTCGTGGGGGACTTTTCGGTCTGAGTTTGCTACACAAGAGGACGTCTGTGGTAGTGTGAAGACCGCTGCGATGGAAAAGTGGTGTTGTCTCTGGAGGCGCCGTCTCTGCAAGCAGGCTGCCCCAGGTCCACACAGTGAGGGCCTGGCTCTGAGCAGTGTGGCGGAGAATTCATTCTCTTGAGATGCTTTTTATAAATCTTGTGACGGGGGAAGGCTGGCAGGAAGGAAGGAAGGCAGGCCAAAAAGATGATTCCGCTGATCTCTGGGTAGTGCCATTCTATAGACTTTCAGGTTTGTTTATTCATTTTATTTTTCTTTCTAGCAGCTATATTTTCCCTGGGTCCTGTCCCTGGGAGATGCTTGGCTGCTAACCACAGGCTGCAGGCCCAAGTTCACCCATGAGGTGCGTCAGAAGGCAAGCCCTGAGGATCTCCTGAAAAGTCAAGCACTGCTGTCCCTGTGCAGCACAGATCTGGCTCGCACACCTGGGGTCCCCATGAGTCAGAATCCATTCACCTTTATTAATCAGGAAGCAGAGGCCCCGCCTGGACGCTGGGATTGCCACAGGCTACACCATGTAAGTCAGTTAGCTTGAAGGCAGGTGTCCCATTAGGGGTGGGAAAGGCAGGCATAGGGGCAGTTGTAATCCAGGGCCAAGACACTGCCCATGTGTATTTGGGGTCGGGGCACTGCTTACCCTCAAGGACCGCAGTTCTCAACCTGTGGGTCCCAACCCCTTTGGGGGTCGAATGACTCTTTCACAGGGATCGCCCGATTCCTAACAGTAGCAAAATGACAGTTATGAAGTAGCAACGGAAATAATTTTATGGTTGGGGGTCACCACCACATGAGGAACTGTATGAAAGGGTCACGGCATTGGGAAGTTGAGAACCACTGCACAAGGATATGGCCCAGCCCACCTGGCCCAGAAATCCAATTTCAGGAGCAGAGACTGGTAAGTCACTATGTTGATGAAGACAGCTTTCAACAACCCCATGAGGTGCTGGGAACCTCAACTTGATGGAGAACCACTGTTGCCCAACCCGTAGGGAAGAACTGAAGAGAAAGACAAAGAGGTGAGTGGCCTTCCTCTGTCCCAGCTGTGTCTGCGTCTCCGGTCCAGGAAAGTGGATCTTGTGAGCAATGCTCCTGGACCAGCCTGGTTTGATGAATCATTTCTCCAAACCATGATTACCCTGAGCACTGATCGAAGGTGGAAGAGGGTAAACCATTTGGTTCTTTTAAAGGAAATATATTGACTCCTGTATGATCCACAGCCTGGCAACTGGCCCCATTAGCAGCCTGATAAGCAGAGAAGAGATTGAAGTCATCAAGTTTTCCTTTTACTAGGATTCATAGTCAATGCCCCTGGAAGCAACAGTTAAGGAATCAAACAGCAGAGTACACTGGACAGATCTGCTGAAGAAAAACAAACCCTTTAAAGTGTTAAAGAGCAGAGATGTTACTTTGAAAACTAAGGGGCACCTGACCCAAGCCATGGTATTTTCAATGGCATCCTTTGCATGTGAATGCTGAACAACGAATAAGGAAGTGCTGAGAAGAGTTGATGTCTTTGAATGATGATGGTGGTGACGAATTTGAAGATACCATGGACTGCCAGAAGAACCATGTGTTAGTCCGGGTTGACTAGAGAAACAAATCCAGAGACACTCATATGTGAGTAAGAAAGAGCTTTATATACAAGAGCAATTGAATATTGAGAAAACATCCCAGCCCAGTCCAGATCAAGTCCCTAAGTCTGGTATTAGTCCATATGTCTGATACCAGTCTGTAAAGTCCTTTTCAGACTCACGCAACACATGTGATGATGCCAAGTGCAGGAAAATCACAAGCCAGTGGGTAGAAAGTCTTGTGGATCCAGTGGTGGTGGAAGCATCTTAGCTCTGGCATGAGTCTCCATGTGGCTCCTCCAGCTCCAAGGCTCTGGCTGCCAACAGCATAGCTCCATGTGACTTGCTAACAGGAATGTCTCCCAGAGAGAGAGTGTGTGTCTGGCCTCCAGTGAGCTATTTATCTCCATAACGCCTCCAAATGAGGTCATCAAGCTGCGACCTGATTGACGAACTAAACTCCACCCCTTCACTCTTAATAGTCTCAAGTTGACACCAGATTATGTAACTGCCACAAACCAATAACTCTGTCTTGGAGGAAGTACAGACGAATGCTCCTGAGACATCACCCGTGCTTCTGGCTGCTTCTTCTCTGTATTTTGGATGTGCTATCAGGAAGGACCAGTCCCTAGAGAAAGGTTTCACCCTTGGTTCAGCGAAGGATCAGCGAAAAAAGGGAAGATCTCCCATGGGGTGGACTGACCCCAAAGCAGAGAGTACAAACCAAGCAGTGATTATGAGGACGGCACGGGCCAGGCAGTGTTCTGTCCTGCTGTGCTCAGGATTGTTACAGGTGGGAACCATGGCACCTGTCAACAAACTGAATGGCTCAGAGGCTTTGTTTCCTAAAGCCCTACTTCTCGTCCCGGTCATTCACTGCGTGGCCTCCCCACCTCGCTCTCCAGCCGGGTTGGTTTCTCTGGGGTTCGCACCTCACTGTCTTCACTCAGACTGTTTGTTTGGGTGATCTTTGTGGCCCATGAAAACCTGATTCCTGAAAGACCTCTACTTTTTCTGAATTCCTATAGCGCTGGGGCGTCATGCTCACAATTATATGCTCAGCCATGTACCCTGGGGCCTCCCGGCTTGCCATTGTTAGACCTCTGCTGAGCTTGCTTCGTCACCTCTGAGAAGCAGGGGATTAGACACCAACATGTGGATGCTGTTCTACAGGCGTGTGAAGCATCCTGACCTCAGCTGAGCGGCTCGCCTGCATTGCCCACGGCGTCCTCCTGGCCGCGCTCTTAAGTTCTCTGAAGTGAGAGCCACAGGGATAGGAGTGCAAGGAGGAGGAGGGAGGATCGGGGGCAAGGCCAGAGTGAATCCGGATGTCCTGAGAAGAACTGGTGCATCTGAGTTGGGATGCTGCGAACAATATTGACTATCCCATGCTCCGTCACCCGGGAGGTGGGCGAGACTCAAGGCAATCAAGTGAAAAGCAAAGGAGGGTGACTTTGGTGTCAGGTTGGCCGATCCTTCTCTGTCCTCATGCCGGAGCATCATTTGGGGACTCATAGAAGAGTGACAACAGAGCAGCCCCAATTTCCAGTCCAGTAGACTCACTGCCAATGAGTCAAGGCCATTCACTGCGACTCTGTAGGACAGGGTAGGGCTGCCCCTGTGCGTTTCCGAGACTAACTCTTGAGGGGAAAAGAAAGCCTCATCTTTCTCCTGTAGAGCGGCTAGAGGTGTTGAACTGCTAATCTTTCAGATCACAGCCCAGCAAGTAACCAGTACAGCACCAGACTTCCTATTTTTTGTTTCGTTTTGTTTTCTTTTTAGGGCATTATTAGACTAGATATTTTTAGGGCATTATCTTGTCCAAGAATGCCCTAAAAATCAAACAAAACAAAACAGTCAGAGTCTGTGAAGTCCCAGTCCCCACCAGCTCCCATCACACAAACCAGGGGCATTGTCTAAGAGCCTTCCCTCGATTGCCAACACTCTTGTCACAAAGGCAACCTCCCGCCATCGTGTGCTGCCCACCCCAATGCTGAGTGATAATCTGCCTGTCCTCTGTGAGCCCAGGAACATATAACCCTTCTCCTAGGCCAAACGGATTTTCAATTTGGAGATGGGTTTCGAAAGGCTTAGCCTTGTGTGTTTAATCCCCAGAGAGCCCCTCGCTTTACCATTGGACGGTCCCGTCTGACTCATAGAACTGCCCTCATTGGGGTTTGAGGCTCTGAATTACAGGACCAGCTGGCCAAGTTTTCCTCCAGAGGAGCCCCTGGCTGGGTTTGAACCATCAAACTTTTGGTCCACAGCCAAGTGCTTAACCATTGTGTCCCAGGGCTCCTTGCCCATAGCATGAGCATCAGCAATTACCAAGCAGGCACAGGGACCTACAGGGCTGGAAAAAGGACCCCATTGGAACTCAGGAACAGAGACAGTCCCTGCCCCAGGGAGGCCCTCTCCAGGGACATTGTTCCCTAATGTCAGAGGGCCATTCAGTAGTTGAAAACCACCAGTCTCTGCAGGAGAAAGGAGGCTGTCTACTTTAAGAAAGAGTTATCATCTCGGGAACCGACAGGGGCAGTTCTACGCTGCCCTATGGATCTGCTTGAGTCAGGGAGAGTGTGTGGAAGAGGCGTCGCAGCTCCTGGGTGCCACTGGAGACTCACTGGCCACGCCTGCCCAGCCCAAGGGCAATGTCAAAGTTCCTCCTTGCATGAGGTCCCCAGTGCGGCTGCTGCCAGGTCCCAGCAACTCAGCATGCCTCCCCCGTGGAACCCTGGCTTCCCTGCATTTCTGACAACCAGCCAGGCCCATCCTTCTCTCAATAGTCTTAGCCCCCAAAGAGCCCAGAGAAAGGTTAAACCACTTAGTGAGGGCTACTCTACAAGGGAGGGTCAGAACCTCAACCCTTCCTCAGGGCTCCCCGGTTCATCAGCAGAAATGGCTTCTAACCTGATAGAGGCCTCTTGATCACTGCAGCCCCACCCCTCTCAGCACAGCCCCTCCCACCTCTCAGCACAGCCCCTCCCACCTCTCACCACAACTCCCCCCACCTCTCTCACAGCACCCTCTCCCACCTCTTACCACAGCCCCTCCTACCTCTCACCACAACCCCTCCCACCTCTCATTCCAGCCCCTCCCACTTCTCACTACAGCTCTTCCCACCTCCCACTACGGTCCTTCC
>NW_022107431.1:18232791-18237699 GCF_000313985.2 Echinops telfairi
CAAATGCGCTTTACACAATTGATGTGTGTATGGATTGCGATAACAGTTGTATGAGCCCCTAATAAAATGTTTTAAAAAAAAGAAAGAAAGAAAGAAACAACGATGTTGAGGCTTCCTCGTAAGTACTTTGGATGTGCTATTGGGAGAGAGCAGTCCCTGGAAAAGGACATCATGCTTGGTCAAGTAGAGGGTCATGGGAAGATCCTTGGAGAGATGGATTGACACAATGGCTGCAACAAAGGGCTCAAACAGAGCTCTATTATGAAGATGGCGCGGGACCAGGCAGTGTTTCCTTCTGTCATGCATAGGGTCTCTATGAGCAGGACCCAACTTGGTGGCACCTATCAACAACGATTACCTAAGGTTGTGATTAGTCAGCACCAACTCCACAGCAATGGGCTTGGTTTTAGGATGTGGTTGCATCTCACCCCAAAGCTGAACGTCCTAAGAGCAAAAATGGAGGGGGAGGGCAAGAGTGCACGTATTCTGCTTGAGTGTTCTGTATGAGTCTGCACAGCCTGCCCTACAAACCTCACTCAAGGCTGCGACATCATCTCTCGAAGGAATTTCCAGTCCTGAGCTGCACTTGCCAGCCCCAGTCAGGTTAGCCAGTTCCTTAGAACAGTCAGATGTGTGCTGCAGGTATACAGATGTGGGGGACCCTGGGGGACACAGGTAGTCATCACACCAGCACTCACTGGCACCTCTCTCTGTGCCCTGCCCCAGACGGACACCAGGACACCGTGATGAGCAAACAACCCTGGTCCCTGTGGTGGGACAGGATCTGGACAGGTGCCCTTGTGGCAGACCATTGGAAGCACTTCTCTATAGTCCCTCCAGGATCCCCCAGCCCCCACCAGACATGTGGATGTCCTTCTTCTATGTGCCCTCCACCCTCATCAGAGGCCCCAGCCCTTTATCTCACTCTACTCCTTTGCTCACCTGTCTCTTCCAGTGGGCTGTCAGTTCCTTGATGTATTTACAGTGCAATGAAGACCCTGCTCTGAGTCAAACCACCTGGGTTAACAGCCTGACTCTCTCCCCTCCCTCCAGCTGTACACCTGGGTGTGTTTGTTCTCCACCGTGTGCCTCGGTTTACTCATTTGTAACAGGGGGAAGTCACAGGAAATCTCGTCTCACAGAAATGCTATTACTCTGCTTCTGCCACTTGCTGTGGAGGCTCCAGTACCCAGCACACTTCTGGGCACGTGGTAGGCTCTTGTGGATGAGATAGCTGAATGCCCCCAGGTCCTCAGGCTCCATGATGTCCACTGTCCACCCAGAGTCCTGTTTCCCATCCTGTTGGAAAATGAGTGTGTCCATGCCCAACATTGACTCTGGACCCTAGAGTTCTTCCTGAACCTCAAGTTCTTCCTGAACACCTTCCTACTATTTCAGTCCCTACCAGTGGCTCAGTGGGGAGGGAATGTGTCTAATCGTCGCAGAAAGAAGGTGCTGAGCAGATGGGCAGGTCTTGTGGAAGACCATGGAGTATCCAAAGCAGCTGGACCAAGAAGCATTGCCACAGGTAATGGACACCTTAGGAGTGGGTCAGTGCCTCTAACGGTAAAGCATTCCATTACTAACTAGAAGGTTGGCTATCCTTGGAAGAAAGGCCTGCCAGTCTGCTCCCAAAAGTTTAGTCCTGGACACTCTGTGGAGTAGTTCTACTCTATGCACATGGGGCTGCCGGGTGTCAGAATCAGGTGGAAGGCAAGGAGTCATGCTCAGTTTGTCTTTGGGAGCCCACACCAAAGCCAGCTTGACATACACGGAAGCGAAGATTGACATTCGCCATACTTGTTCCATCTGTATGCTGAGCAAGGCATCAGAGAAGCTGGATGAATGCAACATCAGGGCTGGAGGGAGGCTTCTTAACCACCTGAGATATGCAGGTGACACAACCTTGCTTGTGCAAAGTGAGGAGGACTGGGAGCATCTACAGATGAAGATCAAGGATGGCAGCCTTCAGTGTGGATAGCAACTCAATGTAGAGAAGACCCCTAATCCTTACAGCTGGACCAACAGGTAACATCACGATAAATGGAGAAATGTCTGAAGTTGTCAAGGATTTTGTCTTGCTTGAATCAACAATCCACACGCTCATGGAAGCATCAGTCAAGAGATCAAAAGACGCCTTTGTTAGGTAAATCTGCTGCACAACACCGCTTTAGAGTATTGAAAAGCAAGGGTGTCACTTTGGGGACTAAGGTGCTCCTGACCCAATCCATGGCATTTTCCATCGCCTCCTATGCATGTGAAAGTTGGACATTGAATAAGGAACACCAAAGAAGAATGGATGCATTTGAATTGTGGTGCTGGGGAAGAATATTGGAAGTACCACAGACTGCTAAAAGGACAAACCGATCAAGACTTTGTCTTACATACTTAGGACAAATTGTCAGGACAGACCAGTCCTTGGAGAGGGACATCATGCTGGGTAAGGTGGAGGAGCAGACAAAAAGGGGAAGGCCCTCAATGAGATGGGCTGGCACAGTGGCTGCAACAATGGGCTCAGGCATCTGAGCAGTTGTAAGGATGCTGCGGGCCTGTGCAGTCTTTCGTCCTGCTGTGCACCAGGTCGCTACAGGTCAGGATTCACTTGAAGGTGCTGAACAACAACAAAAGGCTGACTTCAGACAATTTTTTTGGATTTTGAACCAGTTCCTTGAAAAGAAAGAGACCCCACAAAAACACACTACCAACCACCCAGACTGAGCCCACAGTGGGCAATTCCAACCCTTCCCATCGGGAGCCCTTCCCAGCATCTGTGCAGGGTTAGGAGCAGCTCATCGGGCAGTTCTAGCTCTCCCCTCTCCCACTGCAGTCTTTCTCCTGGGGCCTCAGAATGAACCCTCTGTCCTACCCTCCCAGTGTCTGAGTCACCTCCCTTGTGAGGTAGGACGGGCCCTTCGGAGGCTCTCAGAGGTAATATGATGACAGGGTGTGGAGAGTATGCAGGGCAGGCAGTGGGTTCCGAGTTAGGAGTTAAGCCTTTGTCAGTGTTCGCTAGAGAAACAGAACCGGTAAGGGATGGATTGATTCATTGATTCATTCATTCATTGGTTTGGGAGGAATTGACTCATGAAATTGTAAGCGAGCACTGGCAAGTGCAAAACCTGTAAGTCCCGGGACAGGCTGGAAACGTCGGCAGCAACAGGTTATGTTTGGGTTAACACGTGCCCTGTAATCGGTAGGAGAGGAGGTGGGAGAGAAGGGGATTTGGGTAAGACCCCTTGTTGTTGAGTTGATTCTGACTCGTGGACTCTCTGGGGGAGAGTCGCACAGCCCCATCGGGTTTCCACGGCTGAAATCTTTTTAGGGAAGTAGACTGCCACATCTTTCTCCCTCAGGGAGGCTCAGTCACTGAGTCAATACAGACTCAGAGTGACCCATTGGACAGGGTAGAACTGGCCCTGTGGGCTTCCCAGACTGTAACGCTTTACGGGAGAAGAGAGGCTGGCGGTGTCCAATCGTCCAACTTTCCATTGGCAGCGGAGAGCTTAACCCTCGTGCCATCAGCAAGCCTTTCTGGAATTTTGGCAGGATGTCTATCTACAGTGTGGAAACAGAACAGACCTTTTCTTTTAATTAATGTAATAATATATATATATATATATAATTTATTTTTTATTTTTTTGCTCATAAGGCTTCAACTTAGTGGAGGTCCACTAATCTACTTTACTTAAAACCAACTGCTTTAAATGCTAATCACACGTGGCTCCGCAGCCACATCTACCCCTGGTGTCTGAGCAAACACTGCTCTTTGACAGAGTGAACTGATCCTCATAACCTTGTAGAATGTTCTCAGTAGCATACCTGCCAGGGAGGGGTTGAGGGTGGGGGAATGGACAATGTCTTCTCAGAGCCTGGGGCTTCAAAAAGCTCATGGAAAAACAGAACAAAAAGATCATGGAATCCCTCCCTCCCCTTCACGATCGCTGGAGACAAAATGGGTGCACAAGCAGACGTGGGGAAGGCAGAGGATGGTGCCCGGCTATTGAAAGACATAGTGTCTGGGGTCTTAAAGGCTTGAAGTTAAACAAGCGGCCATCCAACAGGGAAGCAACAAGCCCACATGGAAGAAGCACACCAGCCAGTGAGATCATGAGGTGTTGAGACTGGGCAATGGGCATCAGAAGATTCACAAGAAACAGTAAACAAACAAACAAAAATTCATTGGTGAGAATGGAGGGGGGTTGGAGTGGGGACCCAAAGCCCATCAATGGGCAATGGAACATTCCCCCCACAGAGGGGTCGCAGGGAGGGGGTGAGTCGATCAGGGTGCAGTAGAGCACTAATGGGTCACTTAATAGACCTCTGTTCCCTTGAGCCACCCCCCCCTTCCCGCTATCACGACCTCAGTGCCGCCCCCCAATCTAGACTAGACGGGAGCATGTACATAGGTATAGGCAAGAGTTAAAACTCAAAACACATGGAACCCAGGAACAGGAATGGGACTAGAGATCCCAAAAAGGTAGGGGGAAGGCGGGGAGATGTGGGGAGGGAGGGGGGCACTGAACACATTGAACGGCACATAACCCCACACCCCCATCCAGGGGGAAGAACAACAGAAACCAGAGGGGAAGGAAAACTGCGGTCGGTGTGAGATTTGAAAAAAATTAACAATCTGCAATCTATCAAGAGGCCATGAGGGGAGGGAGGGAAAAAAGAGGAGCTCATCCCAAGGGCTCAATGGAAAGTAAATGTCTAGAAAAAAACAATAGAATATATGTATGAATATGTCAGATACAACTGATGTGTGGTTTGTAACAAGAGTTGTAAGAGCCCCAAATAAAATAATTTTTAAAAAAGATCATGGAATCCACCATTTCATAAAAGCCCCTGGTCAACCCACCACCATGCAATCCTCCTGTCTCACGGAGCTGGCTCTGCCCCCGGGGCAGG